>NC_048413.1:9285535-9337550 GCF_013103735.1 Etheostoma cragini
TGAACACCCTGCTATTTTGCAAGTTCTCCCACTTAGAAATCATGGAGGGGTCTGAAATTGTCATCGTAGGTGCATGTACCCTGTGAGTGACATAATCCCCAAAAATAAATCCAGAAATCACAATGTACGTTTTTTTTTAACTGTTTATTTGTATGATACAGCTGCAAATAAGTATTTGAACACCTGTCTTTCAGCTACAATTCTGACCCTCAAAGACCTGTTAGTCTGCCTTCAAAATGTCAACCTCCACTCGATTTATTATTGTGAATTAGATACACCTGTTTGAGGTCGTTAGCTGCATAAAGACACCTGTACACCCCATACAATCAGTAAGAATCCAACTGCTAACATGGCCAAGACCAAAGAGCTGTCCAAAGACACTAGAGACTAAATTGTACACCTCCACAAGGCTGGAAAGGGCTACGGGGAAACTGCCCAGCAGCTTGATGAAAACAGGTCCACTGTTGGAGCAATCATTAGAAAATGGAAGAAGCTTAACATGACAATCAATCTCCCTCGGACTGGGGCTCAATGCAAGATCTCACCTTGTGGGGTCTCAATGATTCTAAGAAAGGTGAGCTGGTCAATGACCTGAAAAGAGCTGGCACCACCGTTTCCAAGGTTACTGTTGGTAATACACTAAGACGTCATGGTTTGAAATCATGCATGGCACGGAAGGCTCCCCTGCTTAAACCAGCACATGTCAAGGCCTTTCTTAGGTTTGCCAATGACCATTTGGATGATCCAGAGGAGTCATGGGAGAAAGTCATGTGGTCAGATGAGACCAAAATAGAACTTTTTGGTCATAATTCCATCAACCGTGTTTGGAGGAAGAAGAATGATGAGTACCATCCCAAGAACACCGTCCCTAATGTGAAGCATGGGGGTGGTAGAATCATGCTTTGGGTTTTTTTTTTGTTTCTGCACATGGGACAGGGCGACTGCACTGTATTAAGGAGAGGATGACTGGGGCCATGCATTGCAAGATTTTGGGGAACAACCTCCTTCCCTCAGTTAGAGCATTGAAGATGGGATCAGGCTGGCTCTTCCAACATGACAATGACCCAAAGCACACAGCCAGGATAACCAAGAAGTGGCTCTGGAAGAAGCATATCAAGGTTCTGGAGTGGCCTAGCCAGTCTCCAGACCTAAACCCAATAGAGAATCTTTGAAGGGGGAGCTCAAACTCTGTGTTTCTCAACGACAGCCCAGAAATCTGACTGATCTAGAGAAGATCTGTGTGGAGGAGTGGGCCAAAATCCCTTCTGCAGTGTGTCAAACCTGGTGAAAAATTACAGGAAACGTTTGACCAATGGAATTGCAAACAAAGGCTACTGTACCAAATATTAACATTGATTTTCTCAGGTGTTCAAATACTTATTTGCAGTTGTATCATACAGATAATGAGTTAAAAAATAATACATTTTGATTTCTGGATTTATTTATTTTTAGATTATGTCTCTCACAGTGGACACGCACCTACGATGACAATTTCAGACCACTCCATGATTTCTAGGTGGGAGAACATGCAAAATAGCAGGGTGTTCAAATTCTTTATTTTCCTCACTGTATATTAGCAGGAGACATGAGAGGTCATCTATTGACATTAAAAAGTTTATAAACTATTTCAAGTACTGGAAGTCGAGGCATCTTCTTCTTGGCTTTGATTTGCCGAAGATAAACTTTAGTGGTGGTCTCAAAACTGAAGGTCACTAGAGGAGACCAGGGGCCTGTTGCACGAAACCCGGATAAGGGATTAAGCCGGGATATTCAAGTTATACTGGATGAATTTAGCTACGACTCGGTTGCACAAAACCAGATTGAATTAAACCCAGCCAAGTAACCATGGAGATTTATTCTTTGCGGCTAGCCTGGTCCAGCTAGGCTAAGATTAATCCTGGAGTCTTGTGTGTCAAATCGGCTGCCGTCTGATCCGAAATAAACGTGTTTAACAGTTATTCCGTTGTCTTCTGCATGTGTTCTGCTTTATTTTTATTAACATGCATTAGCCTACTTGTCACTATAGTTGTCGCGAGTTGGATTTAAACCCTACTACAGTTGTTTAGATGGTTAGGAATGGTTGACCTGGCACCCTGATGAGGAGTGACACTTTTCCCGGTGGGACGGTACTGTTTCGAGGCTGCCTGGCGTGCGGCCGGTGGCCGGTGCCTGTCCGCAGACCTGCAAGTCGCATCAGTGTCCACTCTCTCTGATAAAGTAGAGATGAGCAGCGCAGTGTCCTTGGTCTCAGGTTCAGGTCACAGGACGCGCTCCGAAGATTATGTGTGACGATATTAATGTAGCGGTGTTCCCAGATGATAAGAAGGGCAGACTGGTCAGAGACCAATACATTCATGATTTCATTTTGTTGTTGCTTGTCCTTCTCTAATAAAGGGCAGTTTGTGTTACTCCTTAATAAGTGGGCCTAATGTTTTTTTTATTATAGCTTACATTGGTTTCATAACCTTCTCAATTAGTCCCACATCACCGGACTAATAATGTGGCTTTTATACAGTACGTATGTAGTGTAGTTTACATTCATCACAACGGGAACACCACAATGCTTCTTAATCTTTTTATTTTGGTGCGGTCACTTGTCAGAAGAATAAAAAAACATGAATATTGTTTTACATATACTCACAGCGTGTATTGAAGTCACTTACTTTTTTTTCCTAGTTGTCCCTTTCTGATTGTTCTATATGAACATTGATTGTACAAAGATTTAGGAATATCTTATAGAGATTTGTGCATGGTTGTAAAACATGTTCTCACGTTGTGAATAAGGGTTTGAAATTAAGCCTAAAGTCCTTGGTCCATTTCCCGAGGAACATTAGTTCCCTCTGCTTTCTTTTGAGGCAAAGGCTATATTTTTACACCCCCACACATTCATTTGGGTCCGCTATGTTGGGCTTTTTTTCTCCGTTTGATAGGAGCCGTATTACCCTTTTTGGATATTCTTCCCTTTCCTCGTTACTTTCCATTAGAAGCTGCAGCTCATTGTGTGAAACATATGCCGCATACTTTCGTGCAACAGGCCCCAGGACCTGGTGTGCTTTCCCAAAACACACATTTGTATCTTCACAGTGGATGTCTTGCTCGCTGAGATTTTTCCATATGGGGATAATGATCTTATATAATACACCTGAAACTGATAGTTCTACTACTACTCAGTGATGGTCTTTGAAATGTTTACTCAAGCTTCTTATGAAGATTTTTGGGAACTTTAAAGCAATTGAGCCAAGTAAACATTCATTGATTGAGAAACAATCTACACATTATGACACATTATTTTCCCCCCATATCCCCCATATAAATTTAGATTAACAATAAATTTGGTCCCGTCTAGTTTTTGTCACTTTTTACAATGTTTTCAGGCCTTTTTTCAACATTTTTTGTCAACATTTTTGTCCACTATATGAGACCTGCAATGGTACAGGCAAAGATATTTGACTTTTTTGATGACATAAAAACAATTAACTCAACATGTCTGGCCCTGGATGTGATTCTAATTTTCCACTGTGGCCCTTAGGGATGCTGAGTTTACACCCCTGCAATAGGCAATTTCAATCAAGCCTACTTAATGACAGGTTTTATCAATAAAAGTGACGTAAAAGATGCTTTAAAGGTCATATCAAGTGTAGTAATGTTTCTCCATGTAGCAGTCACAAAAACTGGGAGATGCTAGTATCTATGCATAAATATTGGTACAAAAACATTTCATCAATATCTCAAATAGTGAATATCTGCATCTAAAGATTTAGTAAGCACACAACTTTGCTTCACTATGTATTATCTTGGGCTCAGTTGTTTTTCCTTTGAATAAGGTAATTTTAGAAAGTAAGATGCAAAGCAGATTAACATAGATATGTCTTTGTAGATCCTGTGTGTTAAGTCTTCAATGCAGGTAATCCAGTATAGTATAGCATGTGACAAATATTGCTGTCCATAATTGTTTCTTGTAAAAAAACAAGTTTGTGTCATGGATATTCAAGAATTTAAATGAATTAAACACTTCCCTAATATGAAGCATTGTGACCTCAAAGTACAACCCTTATTTGGCAACATTTAGATTGTCTTTATTCAGGCAGCTTACAAGGGCACTATATTTATGAATAGAAATTCTGAAAATATCTTTTTTGTGTAAACTGAATAAAGGCACTTGACCACATTTACTAATGAAAATATTTCAGAAAGGTAGTCATTGAATTATTCAACCAGTATTAATTGTAATGTTATGTAATGTTGTAACATTGCAAGTACATTATAAACAGACTATTAATGTCCGATTGATGCCAGTTGCACCATTTAAAGAATCAGAATGAAACATGAAAATTAGCCAAAAAAGGAAACGTTATGTGTTTCCATTTGTCATTGTAATGAAGGAGTTTGTTAATGGAAAATACATTGACATGAGTTCCAGTTATATATTTATTGAGTTTCAGTTATTTATGTAAACTGGTAAATGTCAGTTTTTGTCTCTAGTTTCATCTTATTAATTTACAGTCATGAAATTACCATGTCTTATAGGCTCTATCTGTAATTTTCTAATATCAACTACAGGTTTCTTCAGATATTTATTTGCAGATGGAAAATTAGCATTTTGAGTATTTTTCAACTAAAGATAATTCCAAATACAGGGCAACATAAGTCCACATTACTTATACAAAGAAATATTTAACAGCAACAGAAAACATTTGTATTTAGTTGTGTGTATTGTTGTTGTGGTTAGCACCGTCGAAAGTTCTGTTCAAACCCACTGGCTGGCTTGGAAGTTTGCATGTTCTCCTTGTGTTTTCTCAGGCTTCCTCCCCCAGTCATAAGACATGCAGGTTAAGTGAATAATTGACTCCAAAAAGTGCCGTAGTAGAATTAATGGTTTTCGTTATAACTTATGATAGCAGATTTGATTAATACGTTTTTTTTTTTACCTTAAACTGATTTGCATATGATTTGCACATGTTGGTTGATGTCACAGTTAACGGTAATTCATATTCATGAAATGCCCTGTTCTTTTTTTCTAACAGCTATAAAGGACTGTAAACAGGCTGACAATGATGCTGTAACTCCTTCAAAACAACCTCCTGAGGACACCTCGACAGATATGGCTCCCTCCTCCCAGCCTGCCACTGAGCCAGCCTCATCACAGAGCTACTCTCAACAAAAGGCAAAGGAGCCAGTAAACAGTGGTGTGCCTAAGCAGCAATCTGTAGAATCAGATCCCTCTTTACTACCACACCAAGCAGAAAGTAGTCTGTCTCCAGCTGCACCATCCCCATCCACCTCAGCTCCCAGACACCATGAAACAGGGGCTCTTATGGTCACAAAGACAACATATGTCATACCAAAGAAGCAACCTGTACCCCAGCCTCCATCCAGCCACACGTCAGCCTCAGCATCAGGCCAGAAGTCTTCTTCAGCCCCCACACTGCTGAACGAAACCAGAAATCTGCTGGTGCCACCTGCACCCAGTGCTCCCTCCTCCAGACCCTCTCAGCCCAATAACCAGGTCAGACAGAGCATCCAGCGCTCCCTCAGCAGCATCCTGTTTAAAAGGTGAGAACTGTTCTACAGGCTTATATGAAAGTCTTTTGAAAAATCTGACTTTATCCCTATGAGAAGTTAAAGTGATGTTGGTAGGAACCAAAATAGTTTATTATTAATATTTTGGACATGATTTGATAAGGATGCAATAACAGTCTTTAACTTACATCATTTAGGAAATGATACACCATATTATTCATTCATATATTCAGTGTGTTTTTACTGACCATGTTACATACATTCTTTCAGTCATCTATATTTCAGTAGCATTTTAATAAAATATGTACATTTTGGAAGTAGTGTGATCCACATATAAATTTAATTCAATCTTTTCTTGTCAAGGACAGTGCATATTAATAAACATTTTTGTAACTATGCTGGAATTGGCTAAAAGGCTAGTTTTCATCTGCAGTCCCTAACCAGATGTTACAATAGGCTCCCTTAAAAACAAGGCTAGGTATCCTAGCATGAGCATGACATGAAATACAAATAAAAACAAGCGCACTAGAGAAAATAACATTACATTCTTGTCTTGTTTCCAACAACCACAATTACTTTCCAATTTAATAATATTAAGAAAATAACATCTACATCACGTAAATAAGTCTTTCGCCTATAGTAACCAAACAAACAAATATTATAGTTAACTCACTTTGTGGTATTTTTCTCAAAACCGATTCTTTTCATGACATAATAGATTCCAGGAACATATTTGTGGCTCCAGGAACATATTTGTGGCTTTTGCACTTTTGCAACAATTAAAAGTGTTAAAATGCATCTCAATCTGTTAGAGCAGTGATGCACAACAAATGTGACGACTAACTGCCTTTTCATTTTTCAAGGGTGTGTGATTGTGAGGATTTGGAGATGTCCGAGAGTGAAGTTGCAAAGGTTGTCGCCAGCATTGAGATGGAGATGTTTGACATTTTTCGCAACACAGACAGCAAATACATGAACAAGTACCGAACTATCATGTTCAACCTGAAAGATCCAAGGAACAAGGTTTGTTTCTGTTTTGCAATAATTTTTCTTACCATACATTTTAATACTAACAAGATTACATAACAATAGATATATATATAAAAAAAAATGTTTAGGTCATCTCATAGTTATTTATGTTTTTAGTAGGGCTGTCAAACGATTAACATTTTTTAGTTGATTAATCGCATAGTAATGGTGAGTTAACTCACGATTAATCACATTTTTAAAATTCTATTTCAAATCCACTCCAATTGAAGTTAAATGAGATTATCAAATGTACTTAATAAGTAAAAACTAGACCAATTGATCTCAAGGGGGTTTTATTGACTGACTGTCACTTACTGCATTTGTAATCAATTAGTTACTTACAATTATTGAATGTAAAGTGGAACAAAAAACAAAATAATGTCTGATGATGTTGACAGTCAACTTGCTGTGTCTTGAGTTCAGCAGTATTAGGTGGGCTATGTTTGAAGTGGCCAACCACTTTGCGAGATTTAGCAGGTGCACCGTCAAATGCACTGTTTTGTAGAGCCACTGTGACTGAGCGTTGAATACTATGAGCCGTGCACGGCAGGTGTTTGAATGGTAGCTGTTTCAAAGCTGCAATCATATTTCTAGCACTGTCTGTGTTCAGCGTGCTCACTTTCTCTTCAATGTTCCACTGACCCGCCACATCCATACAATGACTCGCGCATACGTCAGCCATATGCCTCTCATCAGTTCTCATTACAGTCAATTCATGTGAATGCAGCTTTCACTCCTGATCGATGTAATGATCTGTTACTCCAAGATAGCTATGATTACCTAGCGATGTCCAATAGTCACCAGTAAGCGCGACAGAAGCTGTGTTGTCCAAATTCATAGCTAGTTTTGCCTTCTCTGTGTCATACCACTCGTGTATCCTGGACATGACTGTGGCCCTGGCAAAGTTTTGAAAATAAACTTCCCATCCATTATCCCTTCTTTCTCCATAATTCAACTTCTGTGCTGATTCTTTTCAATCTGGCTGCACACCCTTCTATGAGACTACCACTTGGCGGCACAGCCACTGTTCATCAGTGTCGCGCGCCCTGTGCAAACACCTCAATACGGGTCATTCAAGGGGTCAAAGACAACATGCGTTAATTGCGTCATTTTTTCTTAATCAAATTAATATATGATTGCGTTAACTCGTTATTATCGCGCTAATTTTGACAGCCCTAGTTTTTAGCAAACTGACTGTCCAGTATGGGTTCTCTCTTTAGGGCTTGTTGTGTTGTGTTGTACGTGGAGAGATCAGTCCTTTCAGACTGGCCAGGATGAGCCAGAAGGATATGCAGGCTACCAAAGCATCAGAGCCAAGTGCAAAAGAAACAACAGAGGTATAGTGTAAGAAATATTAAATGTAAATGATCAAGTAGTGTTTGTGTCAGACGTGATTATTTTCTTCAATCGTTTGTTTGTATCTAGGCTAAGAATGCAGCGGCTAAAACGATAAGTTTGTTGCAGAAGCCTGAAGCAGTGAAGGTTGATTTGCCCAGTTTGAATCCCGCAAGACCTGATAGAAACATGGTGTGTACCTGCCTCATTTGCATTTAATTGATGGAAATGTATTTATTTGGTCATGATATTGCCTCTCCTTGTCCATGTGAACATTTTTCATGAAAAACAATTGATGTTGTGACATTTTGTGTGTTAAGTCTGATTGTTTTGTGTCTGTATAGGTTGCTTCCCAGGAACAAAAGAAAAGCTTTCTTGCTCCTGCTCTCAAGACCAGAATAAGCCAGGGCAGGGCTGTACCAGATATTCTTGCATGCATGCTGAAGGACACAACATCTGAGCACAAGGCTCACCTCTTTGATCTGAAATGCAAGATATGCACAGGTGAATTAAAAATATGTTTTTACAATATCTATACAATAACCCATTGTTTCTTTTTTAAATGTTTGTATTTCTTCCCAAAGGCCAAATACTAGCGGGGGAGGAGGAGGAACCCGCAAAGAAAAAACCCAAGGTGTCTGAAACAAGTGATAAACAAGAACTCTCTTGGAGAAAGTCTGCAGGAGATGACTCCCCTCTACGGGCACCACCTGATTCACCTGACATGGATTCTCCAACATCATCCCTAATGGATCCTTCATCCCGCCTTATTATTGACGCTCCAGAATTGACTATAGTGGAATCCCCTGCTTCCCCTATAATGGACTCTCCAGCCTCCCCTACTTTAGAGTCTCCAGCTTCCCCTGTCATGGAGTCCCCTGCATCCCCAACCCCAGACACTCCTATAACTACTATACCAAAGAGAGCATACACACCAGTTGTGATCCCTGCTGTATCCACAGTAACCATCACAAGGCGTGACCCCCGCACTGCAGCAAGCAGGTTCTCTACTTTGTCTGGTGTCACCTCTGGCCCCAGTAACACAACCCATAATCCATCAGTCCCATATGCTCCTCTTAAAGAGAGTATCTCCGCATCGCCCTCAGCACCTGCCTCCTCACAACCACCAACAAAACCTTTACCTAAATCTATCTTGATGAAGCCATCTTCTTCTGTGGATCCCAGACTCTATGGCACATCCACAAGGTATTTAAAGAACTGTACAATAGAATGACTCCGTTTGATTCTGTTTTAGGTGGTATACATTTAAGCAAAATCAACATAATGTTTGGATATGTTTGTCATTGTGCTGTTGTGTTTTGTGTCTCAGGACGGTGATCTCTGAATCCCCAGCTGATGGGGAGACTTCTCTGTTCTTGGCTAAGCAAGATATAGTATGGAAAGGCTTCCTAAATATGCTCACTGTAGCCAAGTTTGTCACCAAGGGATATCTGGTTTCAGGATCTGCTGAAAATCTTAAAGCGGTATAGTACTGCATAATATTGTACTTTTATCATAAAAGTTCTGTTTTTATCATCCGTTGAACAACACATTTTATTTCTTGTGCGTAGGATCTACCTGATACTATACAAATCGGAGGACGAATCCTACCTCAAACAGTGTGGGACTATGTTGCAAAACTAAAGAGCTCTGTTACAAAGGCAAGCAGTAGATTTACTATTTCTTTCTGTTTTGTACAATAATATTGGAAATCTATTAATATTTAACATCTTTTTTTTTTTTTTTTTGCTAATTAGGAGTTATGTGTGATCCGGTTTCACCCAGCAACAGAGGAGGAAGAGGTGGCATATGTCTCCCTGTTTTCCTATTTTAGCAGCAGAGGTCGTTTTGGTGTGGTTGCCAATGGCAGCCGTTCCATTAAGGATGTATACCTTGTCCCACTCAGCTCAAAGGAATCAATCCCATCCATACTACAACCTCTCAACGGACCAGGTGTGACTACTTTGACTACTGCTTATAGGGCTCTATCTTGCACCTGGCGTGGCACAAAGCCCTACCCAAGTGTCTTTGCTAATTTAAGAGCGACGCAGTTGTCAATTTCGCACCATCATAATAGCAATGCGCCAAGGTACAAACATGCCTGGCTTTTAAAGTGATTGGAGGATGACACCCTGATTGGTTTATTGCAAATGCCCAAAACACACCTATGAACTTATAAAGGCACCAACTACAACACTTTTGAACATGGCACCTGGCGCACGGACCCTTTTTTTCCACCATTAAACTCGCAAAAGTGGATTTGGACATGCCAAACACCAGCGCCATTTGCTTCACGCCGTGTGCTTAGATCGTTAAAATGGGGCCCATAGTCTTTTATGATGACCTATATCAACACTTTCAGGGCCCAAGAATAATATCTCACCAAATGAATCTTCTCCTGTTTTTATAGTTAAAAACAGGCATACGTCAGAATAGGTCAGAATACGGAAGACTGGGTCTGTTCCAAAATCAAACATTGCTCACTTTCATCTCTTATGATGTAAGATAAAGTACCCAAGTCTTTCTACAAAATGTCAAAATGGGATTATTATCCCAATATGTTACTTTGTGTGTTCTGCAGATCAGGGACAATCCTGGGCCACATAGGTTTGAGCACAGGAGTCTAAACCACTACAAGGTCTTGAGAACTGAGAGCTGTAGTGACAAAATTTGCACTCTCTTTAGGTCAAGTGGATCACAGAAAAGATAGAAGTAAAAAAAAAAAGAAAGAAAGTAAAACACGTTAGCTGTAAATCTCTGAAGGTTTTTAACAAAAATTGAAACATGTTCAATTAAATCTAAATATTTCACGTGCAGTCAATGCTTTCAAGCAAGCATTTTTGTTGTTTTGTCATTTGAATTGTTTTTCAATTATTTTTACAATTGTTATTGTAATTATTGATGAAACAATTAGTGGTCCCAGCCCTAATTTAAAAGTCTTGTACCAACACCTATACATTTTGTGAATATGAATAGTTATCTAACCTTTCTGACAAATATTGTCAGTCAAGCATTTAGAAAAATTTAACAATGTGGAGCCAATTGTCAGTAATTTAGACTTGTTACAATGATTTATTTATTTCACTTTTCTTTATTTCACAGGGCTTGAAAGAAACAGGCCCAATCTCCTGCTGGGTCTGGCAGTCATCCAGAAGGCAAAACGTCCCGGAAGTTTGCCTCAGGAAATTGAAGAGAAGAGACCCAAAGTTCATATGTCCAAAGACCCTATGTGGATACCAAAACCCCCAGTCCTCTATGGTTCTGACAAATTGGAGATATTCCAACCCTACGATCCAGAGACTCCTGCTAGCACCACCCCTCCTAGCTCACCACCTTGCCCTGGCTCACCTTCAGACTCTTCCTCTTCTGGATCAGTTACCATACCATCTCCTTTAACTTCATTTAGAACAGACACTCCTGTTCCTACCTCAGCCACTCAGTCAACTGCTAATAGCATCTCCGACAAGAATCCCACAACAGCATCCGGTGATAAGACACCACTGCAGGCCATCTTGAAAAGTTTGTTTGGCAAAAAACAAACTGACTCTGCCGTCTCTTCTGACGGAAGTTCTACAACAACAACAACAACAACAACAACAACAACAGTTGGTATTAAGAAAGTCCCAATGTTTTCTCAGACCAGATCCATGGTGGATCCAATTGTCGAACAGTATGGACAGAAATCAAAAGTTAAAAAAATAGAAGAAGAAGAAAATGACTTTGACCGACCGTATGACCCAGAAGAGGAGTATGATCCAGCAATGGGATATGGAATGGTTGCCCCTCAGAGCATAGAACAAATTAAGGCAGATGGCCCTGCAGTATCAGGCTTTTCAGATGATGGTGTGGCCTATGATCCAGAGGATGAGACCATCTTTGCAGATATTCAAAGTGATATTGTTGGGACAAAATCCCTTGTTCCAACTCAATCGTCAAGTTCTTCATCATGTCCAGCCCCAATTCCTATCCAGATTGAAACGCCAGCTCCTACCTCCACTCCAGTGCTAACCTCTACCCCACCAGAAGTAAGGCAGAACATTCCTATGGGCACTGTGGTTGTCTGCGCTGCAACACTAACTGAACAACAGCGGATGCTCGAAGAGCTCAATAAGCAGATTGAAGAGCAAAAACGACAGTTGAAGGAGCAGGAAGAGGCACTACGTCAACAGAGAGAGGCTGTGGGCATGTTCATGGCTCACTTTTCTGTTTCTGATTCCCTGATGTCTCCCCCACAAAAATCTTTGCCAGTCAGTGAACTGTCAGAATCAACAGACAAAAATAGCAACCTTACAGAGACTGTGGACAGTTTGAATGTAGAATCACAAGCTGTTAAGCTAGAAGACACAACTGCCGTCCTTAATTTGGAAAATGATGCAGATAATGTTACAGAGCAAGATGAAACGCAGGAAAATGTTAAGGAATCCTCGGCTGGAGAGATTGAAGATTCTGATGTAGCTTATGATCCTGAGGATGAATCACTTTTTAATGAAATTCAAGATGATGTATTTCAAGGAGGCAGTACAAAGACTCATGATTCATCTTTGTCTAGAACAGGGCATAGTGCGAGCCGGAAGGGCACTCCTCTGAATGCGCACCACAGCAGAAAGCGAAGACTATCACCAAAGAAGAGGAGTCATCGTGAAAGGGAACTCCATAGAAGTCCTTCAAGAAGATCACAGCGCCGTTCTCCTTCACATTCCCGGAGACGTAGAGAAAGGGATAGACACAGAAGAAGTGAAAGGGACAGGTCAAGGCATAGAGCTAGAAACCAGTCTGAACGGCAAGGTCACCACAGTAAAGGGCATTCTACACACAGACATTCTCATGGACGTAGAAGATCCCCATCATCTACTGGAAAAAAGGATTCTGGCTCCCTTTCACCAAAACAGCATAGAGAACCTTCCCCTCAAGTCCTTGAGAAATCAAAGCCTTTAAGTGTTCTTTGTAATGCTCCGGACTCTGTTGTTGGACAATTTGTAGAGAGTAACACATCATTACTTACCTCAGTTACTATTAAAAATACCCCTGATGGAAACCAGCTAAAAAGTAATCTTGATGAGAGCATTGATAAAGGCTTTTCTCCACGTTCCCATTCACTTCTTCACAATGTGAAGGTTGAGACTTCAGAACCACCCAAATCCCAGGAGCTTAAAACAACTTCAGTTGGCGACCATGATGACTCATGTAGTGGTTCTTCTACACAGGTTGAGAAACCCTCTCAACAGGAAACTCTGTTTTCAAACAAGTTTGAAAGTACTGTTCCTCTAAGAGTAATTGATCCTCCCATTCGAGATTCTCCTCAGAGCCCTGATCCAGATCCACAGTTTGTAAATCCTTGCAGCATAGGAATTGACTCTCTTAAGACTGAAGAAATCAGAGTTCCTGATCTGCACACCAGTGTCTCAATGCCACATGTTAAAATTGAAAATAATGTTCTGCCTATTTGTCGTCAAGCAACAATGTCCAATATACTCTGGCCAACTGTTGGAGGTCCAATATCAAATGTTGGAAATATGGATTTTAGAACCCTAAAGCTACAGAGCTCAGGTGTCGGTGATACAGGTATGATAGAGGAAGACAAACGAATAGAAGGGGGAAGTCCAGACTTAAAGCAACAAACAATACTGGGTCATGGGGGAGGACATTCAGATCTAGCTACAGACTCAGATATTCGGCGCTCAGCATCTAAAATAGACCCTGTGACAAAGCATCCAGGACCTGGCATAAGTGATCCAGGAATGAGGAATGCAGGATCACATATGAAAGAACTTGAACATGGGAGACCACAGACAGATCTTAGAGAAACAGGAATTAGATTCCCAGGGCCTGATATGAGAGGTACAGGCATGCAAGGCATAAGTCCCAGAATTTGTCCTGGATCAGACACACAAGACCTAGCTATAATTGGCCAAGGGGAACATGTGAGGGACCCAGGGACAAGAATGCAGGGTGCAGAGACAAATTTTAGAGGGCCAGTTGTTCAACAACACAACATTGATAGAATTGGTTCATTGCCGGTCATAAGAGGTTCTGGGATGATAAGTCCAGTGCGAAATATGCAGAGTTCTAGTATGCCAGGTGTTAACCAAGAAGTAAAGGGTCCAGGCCCTTATTTTAGACACAGCAAACTAGAAGTAAGAGGAAAAATGCTTGTAACAGCTGTTGCAAATTCACATATGGGAGGATCAGGCCTACAGAATGAGAGGGGAGATCCAGTCATGAAGGGCCCTCCATCATATAGACCTGGGCCTGACATAAGGGGCACAAGGGATCCTTTATCAACTATGTATCATCCAAGTTCAGAAAATGCAGATGTCAGACCAGGTGGGATGGAAATAAGGAGAGATCAGTCTTTCGGGGGTCCACAGATAGAAGGTAGGGCTCCATTTATTATAGGAAGAGGCCAAAAAGATAGAGTTGAAAGTCCACATACTGGTGGTATGAGATCAGCTATGAGGCGCGGAGGTGTAAGAGATCCAAGTCTAGGTCCATCTTTTAGAGGCTCAGGGAGAGTTCAAATGCAATCAAAGCAAGATGGCTGTCCAGTTTCCAGTAGTGGGCCTAGAGAACATTTCAATGAACCACTGCCCAATATAAGGACTGAAAGGATGGTCCCTGGCCCTAACATGACAGAAGCAGAAACAATGCATAATTTAAGAAGGCCAGATTTGACAGAAATAAGTTATATGGGGCCTAGTCAAGATATGGATAGTATGGGTGGCTCAGATACAAGGGTTGATGGGATGCTAAACATTACAAATCAAGATTGGAGAGGTCCAGGACCAGGTTTTGTTGGTCCTGAAATGAGGAGTCACAATAAAGGCCTGGGCCCAAATATGAGGGGTCCAGATTGGAGAGAATCAGAAATAAGAGATGTTTGGAGAGGGCCAGATATGAAAGGATCAGGTCCAGTCAGGGGAAGGCAATTTATACAAGATGAATGGAGAGTCAATCAACCTGATAAGAGTCGTCCAAACATAGAGAACCAGGGGCAGGACACAATGAATGCTGCAGACCTAGACTTTAAAGAAACAGGATCTGAAATCAGCGGTCACCTTAAGCATGACAGGAGAAGACCAGGGGATCAGGATTTCATGACACCAGGACCTGTAATGAGGAGACCTGATATGGAGGTTCCAATGCATGACAGGCAAAGACCAAGAGGTCCAGATTTAATGAGACCAGAGCCTGAATGGAGAAGTCCAACTATGGGCAATCTAGGACCTGGCATGCGAGGACCAGGGGGTCCAGATTTTGCAGGACCAGGACTTGAAAGGCGAGATCGAGCTCTGGAGGGCCCGGGGCCTAACAACAGAGGACCTGTGGATTCAGATTTTAGAGGAGCAGGACCTGACAGAAAAGGCCCAACTATGGAGGCTCCACTACCTGACATGAGAGGACCAGGAGGTCCAGATTTCAAGGTGACATGGCCTGAAAGAAGAGGACCTGGAGGTCCAGATTTCAGGGGACCAGGGCCTGAAAGGATAGGTCCAGCTATGGAAGGCCCTGTAACTAACATGCAGGGACTTGGAGGTCTAGAGTTCAGTGAATTAGGATCTGAAAGGAGAGGTTTAACCATGGGGGGTCCTGGGCATGTCAGAAGAGGACCTGGAGGTCTGGATTTCAAAGGGCCAGGACCTGAAAAGAGAGGTCCAGGTATGGAGGGTCCTGGGCCTGACAGGAGAGGACTTGGAGGGCCGGATTTCAGCGGGCCAGGACCTGAAAGGAGAGGTCCAGGTATGGAGGGTCCTGGGCTTGCCAGAAGAGGACCTGGAGACCCAGATTTCAGTGAACCAGGGCCTGAAAGGAGAGGTTTATCCATGGAAGGTCCTGGGCCTGTCAGGAGAGAACCTGAAGGTCCAGACTTCAGGGGACCAGGACCTGAAAGCAGAGACTTCTCCATGAAGGGTCTTGGGCCTGACAGGAGAGGACCTGGAGGTCCAGATTTTAGAGGACTAGGGCCTGAAAGAAGAGGTCCAGCTAGGGAGGGTCCTGGAGCTGAATGGAGAGGTCCAAATATGGAGGGTCCTGGGCCTGAAAGGAGAGGACCTGGAGGTCCAGATTTTGGACCACCAGGGCCGGAAAGGAGAGGTCCAGTAATGGAGGGTCCTGGGCCTAATAGGAGAAGAGCCGCAGGTCCAGATTTCAGGGGACCAGGGCCTGAAAGAAGAGGTCAAGTTATTGAGGGTCCTGGGCCTGACAGGAGAGGACCCGGAGGTCCAGAATTCATGGGACCAGGGCCTGCAAGCACAGACTTTTCAATGCAGTGTCCTGGGCCTGACAGGAGAGGACCTGGAGGTCCAGATTTCAGAGGACCAGGGCCTGAAAGGAGTGGTCCAGCAATGGAGGGTCCTGGACCTGAATGGAGAGGTCCAGATATGGAGGGTCCTGGGCCTGACAGGAAAGGACCTGGAGGTCCAGATTTCAGGGGACCAGGGCCTGAAAGCAGAGGTGTATTGATTGAGGGTCCAGGGCCTGACAGGAGAGGACCTGGGGGTCCAGAGTTTAGAGGACCAGGGCCTGAGGGGAGAAGCTTATCTGTGAGGCGTCATGGACCTGACCGTAGACGTTATGGAAGTCCAGGTTTCAGAGGAGCAGGACCTGAAAGAAGAGACCCAGCCATGGAAGCTCCAGGACCTGACAGAAGAGAACCAGGAGGTCCAGATTTCAGTGGACCAGGACCTCATAGGAGAGCTTCTGCTATTTGTGGTTCAGGGCCTGACAGGACAGAAATAGATGTTCTAGATTTCCAGGGACCAGGGTCTGAAAGGGGAGGTCACACTATGAACAATCAAGAGCCTGACAGTAGAGCACCAGATCCGGATGGTCCAGACTTTAGAGGGCCTGGGTGTAAAAGGAGAGGTCCATATGTTAAGGGTCAAGGGCCTGACAGAAGAGGCCCAGGAAATCAAAACACTTATTTAATGGGTCCTGGGTCTGACTTTACTGGACTGGGGCCTGAAAGAACGGGTTCAGGTATAGAAGGTCCAGGGCCTCACAGTAGAGAACAGGGAAGACCACACTTCAGGGGTCCTGGGCCAAGAAGCGGACAAACAAATATTGAGGGCCCAGGGCCTGACACAGGAGGTCCAGACATCAGGGGACCAAGGCCAGAAAGACCAGGATCCAGTATGCAGGGTCCAGGGCCCAACAGGAGAGTGCCAGGAGGACCAGACATGAGGAGACCAGGGCATCAGCATTCAGGTCCAAACAGAGAGGGCCCAGGGCCTGACAGGAGAACTCCAGAGATGGAGGGAACAGGAAACAGCAGGAGCTTTCCAGAAGGCCCACTGTTCAGGGGTCCTGAGACAGAAAGAAGACCTCCAGATAGGGAGGGCCCTGGTTCTGAAAGGAGAGGTCCACATTTTAGAGATATGGGGCCTGAAATGACTGTTATGGAGGGCCCAGGGCTAGATAGGAAACATCCAAGAGGTCCGGATTTTAGAGGACCAGGTTGTCTGAGGAGAGGTCCAAACATTGAGGGTTCATGGCCTGGCAGACAAGATCCAGGCAGCTCAGGCTATAGTGTGCATGGGCCCGAGAGGAGAGGTCCAGATATGGAGGGCCCAGAACCAAAATGGAGAAAATCAGGTGGTCCAGACTTTAGAGGCCCAGGCATCAGGCATAACGCCCCAAATAAAGACGGTCTAAGACAAAGAAGAGATGACTGGGAAGGGGCTGACTTTAGAGGGTCAGAACTAATCCAAGAGATCTCAGTTATAGAAGGCCAAGTACCTGAAACAGGTCAAAACATGAGGTGTCCAAGGCCTACTAGGGGAAACAGAGGACCAGGGCCAAACTTCAGGGGCTCTACACCTGATAGGAGAGGCACAGACACAGAGGAGCAATGGTCAGAAGGAACAGGGCCCAATATGGAGGCTCTAGGAATTGAAAGAGATTGTTCAAGAGATGATTGGAAAATACATGGCAATAGGGGTCCAGGCCCCATCCAAGTAGGTCCAGGTCAGCAGGTTCAAGAACAACATAGGCAAGGTCCTCATAGAGAATGGAGAGGCCCTGAAAATAGGGGGGCAAGGCCTATACATGAAAGACCACCTATGCCATTTCCAGGCCCTTTGAGAGCTCCAGAAGATGATTGGAGTGGTCCTGGTGTTAGGGGTCCGGGGCCTGTTCAGGGTAACCCAGATATGGTATGCCCAGGGCATGATAGGGAAAGACCTGGCAATGGATGGAATGAGCCTGATAGAGGGGATGCTGGGCCAAACAGAAGGGGGCCTGGACCAAATTTTAGTGGACCAAGAGATCCAGACAATAGACGTCAAGGTCCTAATAGAAGAGGTCTAGGCATGACAGAACCAGTATCAGATATAAGAGGGGGTCCAGATATGGGGAATGACTGGAGGCAGCCAAACTTCAGGGGTAATATGAGAGGGACAAACATGGACGGACCTGGGGCTCGTAGTGGAGCTCCAGGCTCTATGGATTTCCCTAGCAGAAGAGGAATTGAAATGGAGGGTACTGATAGAAGAGTCCCCAGAGGACCAGATTTCAGACAACAAGGGCCTGAAAACAGAAATTCAAACATTGAAAGTCCAGGGACTGATGGGAGGTTGTCAAATTGTGGGGGACTAGGATCTGAAAGGCAACATGTAGATATGGAAAGCCCTGAAACAGGTAGACAAGGATTTGAGCATGATTTTAAAAGGAAACGTAGAGGCCCAGACATAAGAAGGCTAGGGCCTGGGAAAACAGATAGGGGACCAGCACCTGAAAGTTCAGATCTAAGATATGGGCCTGGGAGATGGGATACATACACAGAGAGCCCTTGGTCTGAGAGAAGAGGTCCAGATATGATGGGCAGAGGGTTAGACTCAATGGGATATGAGCCTGCCATGAAGGATGACACGGAAGGGTCAGATATAAGGGGCCCAGGGTGTGATCGCAGAGGGCTAAACATGACGGCATCACCTCACTTCAATATTAGTCAAGTTAACACATGCCAAGGCCCTAGTGATCCAAATTCTGCACCATGCAAGGGACCCCTAGGTCAAGATCAAAACAGAGGAGGAAACTCATGCCACGGTTTTGACAATCTACAAAATCATCAAGCAGGAAAGCCCCATAGACACAGAGCTGCCTTACTTCCTACTCCAACAGAAGGTCTCATACGATTCCCAAATCGAATGATCAATAATCCTGATGTCCTCAGCCTGAAACGAAAACAAATAGGTCACCCAACAGACAGGGAGTGGAGTAGAGGTAGACCAGTGAGTCGAGAAAGAGAGTTGGTCAAAGGGCAAAGACAGGAGCAGGAGAAAAGTCCTGCTGGTAAAATAAACACCCCTGTAGATGCAAGTACAGAGGATGCAGAAGGAAAAAAGGCACTAGGCAATGAAACTGAAAAACAGGGTGTGTGTGTGGAAACTAAAACCAAACTAATTATGGACGATGATGAAAATAAAAGCAATGCACGACCAAAGTAGACAGAATAAAAATCATACCGCATGGACCACTTAAGACAATAAGCCTGTCCAACTAGACCTGCAAAAAGGCTTAGTATAATCAAGTTGATCAGAGATATGAAAATTCTCCAAGATGTTTGAATTTATTATGTTCTTGTTTTTGTTGCATTTTTTTTTATTTGATTGACTAAATGCCTCTTGAATATAATCAATCCCTTGTAAATTCAACTCAATGTGCTTTTTTAGTTGGAAATAGTAAAACATGCTTTGTACAAAAATGTACAGGTTTTTTGTTTTTTAACATTGTTATAGTGTCAGTACAGTAGCCTTGATCTGGCTTTAATGTTCTGCTGGTAAAAAAATGGCTTGTTTCATTGTTCTTTTAGAATGTAAGAAGTCAATAAATGATATACCTTTTTTAAATTGTATTAGTCTAATTTTGTTATTGGAAAAAAATCCAATATTAATTCACACTACAAGCACTGTTCTGTTTGTGAAATAAAGCAAACGTGGATTTATATTTTTGGAGGTACAATTAAAAAGTCTCCTTAATAGAGGTTTGATGACATGTTTTAGTAGTTCTACTTTTCAAAATAAGATTAGGTAATTTACGCATTACAAACACCTTTTAAATAGTTATTAGGTTTCTAAAGGGCTCTGCAGTGACAAATAGGTATGGATAGACAATGGGTAAGCAAGAGCGAGGGAAGGGAGAAAAAGTCCTTGGGAAACATCCTATGCTAATAGAGTTACTAGACTGAATAAACCTGGAGCAATATTGTAAAACACTTTATAGCCACCTGCAAAGCTCATGTCTTACCAAAGGGGGGCGGCAGCATTCCGTTTGATTCTTGGCATCCATCAAGGAGTTAATATTGATCTAGCTTTGGTAATTGCAGTGGTGGAGTGTAACTAGTGACATTCACATTCAAGTAGGCTACTGTGCCTAAGTACAATTGCGAGTAACTTTATAATATATTTCTTTAAACTATTCTATTTCATAGGAAAGTAATATACTTTTGACTTCACTACATTTATCTGTTAGCTATAGTTGCTAAATTTAGAAATTAAGACGTAATGAAATACTACACCTTCTACACAGAAAATTTATAAAATGCATTGTCCTATAATCTACTGTGGCATTCAACACAGGAATCCCAGAGAGCAGTACATTTTCTCTATATGTGCTTATCCATCCTCGCTGTCATAGCAATAACAAGTATGGTGTCATGGGTAGTGGTGGAAGAAGTAATCAGATATTTTACTTATGTAACAATAGTAATACTACATTGTTGGGTTAGGCCTGCATTCAAAATCTTACTGAAGTAAAATTACAAAAGTATGTAAGTAGGATACCCAAAGTAAAAGTGCTCATATGCAGAATAGCCAATTGCAGAGTTGTAAATTACTGGACTAAATCATTGATGCATTGGTGTAGGCTACACATCACCAATGTTGGTGCTTGAAGCAGCTTGATTATAACAATATTGTTATAATCAAGCTGCCCAGTAGTCGCCTAATAAAAAAATAAATTATGATATATATATATATATATATATATATATATATATATATATATATATATATATATATATATATATATATATATATATATATATATATATATATATATATATATATATATATATATATATATCATAATTTATATTACATATATTATATATATATATCAATATATATTATATATATCATATTGATTATATTTGTATCTACAGTACATCTGCAAAGTAACAAGGAACCATACTTGTCAAGTAAATAAAGTTTAGTAAGAGTGCAATATTTCGCTCTGAAATGTAGTGGAGTAGAAGTAAGTAGCATAACAAAACATGGAAATACTTAACTAAAGTGCAACCTCAAAATTATACTTAGGTACAGTACTTGAGTAAATGTAATGAAATCAACAACTTGACATGAGTATTTTGGAGAAAAGCACTTTTGTAAAGATTAGAAATAAAAGAGAATAAGAAAAAAAAGGAAAAAGAATCACCCTTTCATTGTTTATTTCTAGTGCTGTAGCTAATGTAACAGAAGCTTCTAGTTGTAATATATGCAACATTTGCCAAATGCATTTTACAGGATCTAATTAAGGCAAGGCACTTTATTTAGTACAATTCAGACACAAATCAATTGAAAGTGCTTTACATATGCATGGACATAACGTTACAAAGCCATTAAAATTAAATTACGACATGCCATAAAAAAGTGAGTATTATGCTAGGGTTAGCTAACTAGCGTAGGCTATTATACTATAGCATTAATGTGTCGTATAGCTGCGTAATGTAACGCCACAGCTACATTATATAAAGTTGGCTAGTGTAATTTAAATTCTGCATACTATTTTTAAGGCATAAAAGTGATCCCTTAAATGTAGTGGGGTAGGCTAGCTAGTTCTACTGAAACTGAAAATACTAAAAGACTGCTATATCAAGTTGACAGTCAAAAGCGTAACGACGTCCGAGACACCAACGTAGAGAAAGTTGCTACCCGCGGCCATTGGTCGAGGCGTTAACATTAAAGTAAGGTACAGTCTCAAGAGCAGACCCACAGAGAGAGCTGCAGCTTAGAGTCCAAGCCGTATAAACTCGGTGACTTATTGACTATTGAAAATGTTTGTATTTATTTATAAAGCTAGATGTTAACGTTAGTGTATGTCAACGTCTTTTCAAATGTACCAACGTTAGCTTAAAAGTTCCTCGTCCGCTCACGTTAACGTAAAGTTAGGTCAAGAGCTAGCTAGCTTTTGTGTAAATTAGCTAGCTAGCAAGCTACGAAATATTTACCCACGACTGACAGCTTGGAGTTGTGAATAAGTTGTTTAATGTCAGTATTTAGCTAACGCTAGCTACAGTGTTAATGTGTTTAGGCTAACTACAAGTACAACACGTTAGTTCATTTAATTAACGTCAACGTTAATTGTTTAGGCAAAGCCTAAGCTAAGCTTCCAGGGCACACACAGTAAGAAGTCTGTTAACGTAACAGTACTGTAGCCAGCTACCTAGCTAACGTTAGCTATACAACGTTAGTCTGTTCTGGTGTAAATATCAGAAAAGTAATATTTTTGTTCTGGTGTAAATATCAGACAAGTAATATTTTTCCTGATCTCCATCACATCTCTAGAGTGGAGAATGTCATCCTTTTTATCTTGTAAAACCCTTCTATCACCTTCGTCCAAAGAAAACTGTGACCCTGTTGGGGTGATTTTGAGCCAAAGTGGGTGTTTGACACATGATCATGGGCAGATGTTGGTACCTGAGCTGGGTCTAATGGAGATGTCAGAGTTTGAATATACACACCTTCAGCACCTTATCCAGGCACAAATGGATGCACACGTTGCCCCGCCAGATGCCAGATCTCACCCTGCTACATTGATGATTAAAGGCGACACTGGATCCACAGTTGTTTCACCCTTCATGACCACTCAAGCTATTGACCTATCAACTTCAACTGATGATCACTGTCTGGTGATGCCAGGAGAAAAGACTCCAGTTTCTTATGGAGAGGTCCCGGGTTTTGTGCTAGCCAAAATCAGAAGTGAAAACAGCCCAACTGAACCACACACCAACGGCAACACTTCTTCACAGAAGCGATCGGCTGCTAGAGTTTGCTTGGAGAAAAGGTTTAACTCCATGTCTGCTGACACCCCAAGACAGCAAGATATTCAGTCTGCAGTTGTCAGCAAGTATGCGTCATTGATATGTGCATTGGTATATGTTGGTAAATATCCCCATAATGCTCATTTTTATTGAATGTGCAAAATCTTTGTTGTGTTTCAGTTTTTTGACAATACTTCAGCAGTCTGCAGAGGCTCAAGAGGCAGTTATACACCCTCAGATGCATAAGTGGATGAAAGCTGACAGAGCAAACTCTTTTGAGGTTTCCAGCCCATTTGTAGGGGGGGTATTTAACCCGGCCACCAACATGTGTGAACAAGTATGATGAAAATATACCAGAATGCACTTTCTTCCAGCTTTATAGATGGCACAGGCAAAATTCATTGTTGCATCCTTCTTTCTTCCTCTTTAAACCTCAGGTGATTGGCCATATTCCTCACATGGTTGAACCTAACAAGCACCAGGGATTAATCATCCCCAAGAGTTTTTCATTTAATTTCCGCCCAGAGAGGGATGTTAAAGCTCAATATGCAAGTGGCAGCAACTCAACAGAGAAGCAGCAGTTGATGAACATAGAAAGTAATACTCACTACCCTACACCTAATCTTATTTCAGTAAAGGTTTTTTGTTGTTGTCGCTGGCTTTCCTTCACTTTAATACACAAGTTTGTGTCTAACTTTTACACTTGTGTTTTTCATAGGTGATGCAGTGACAGTAGCTGCCTTCAGAAAACATGGTAGCACCCACAGCTCTCAATCCATCGTGGTTGCTTTGGCTGCCCCAGACTCCGCTGGAGAATCAGGGAGCAGCACCAGGAAAAGAGTTCGATCTCATATGTCACTTATCCAGCGCAGGGAGAGACACAACTGTAAAGAGAGGGAACGCAGGTGAGCAGCCATTACCAACAGCTGAAGTTGTCTCTACACCCTCCACAATTTGCTACGTGGTGTTATGAAATACCATATAAATATTAACGTACTTTGATCCCAAATTGATGTTTTCATTCTAGGCCATCGCCACAGTCAAGTATATGTGATATAAAATTAGTAAAACATTTTTACCCAGCCGTCCCTACAGACTGTTTAAAATGGCTCCTCTCATTCACTCATTGTGCCCTGCATTTGTGCCATGGCTACCTCACTTTACAATACCTTTTATATAATGCCAATTTACGTTAATTGAGTACTTTTTGCACATTATCTTTTGTTTTTCCTGTTTGTTTGTAGGTTTGCTTTTAATGTGGAAAACTGCTGCTGTAACAAGGGAATTTCCCCATTGTGGGATGAATAAAGTATTATCTAATCTAACAATAAACCCCCTCTCTCTGCCCATGCTGCCTGTCTCTCTATATTGTGACTATAAAACACAAAAGAAAAGTCCATCTGTACTTCTCTAAAAAGGATGTATCATCTTTGGGGTTGTGACCTAATGTGTGTGTAATGTGTAACTGCTTAATACGCAGATATTGTTAAAATAAGTGAAATAGGGTAAGATAGGTATAGAGCAGCAATAATGAGTTGATTCATTGTTTAGTTGATCAAAAGAAAATTAGTCAGCTACTATTGTGCTAAGCCATTAATTGCTTAAGTAATTTTGTAAAGCTTTACTGCGTAACCTTTTTTTAAAGTAATGAACTTCCGTTACATTCAAGACCAAAGGAGTTGATGAAAAGCTAATTAAGACTATCAACTCCACACAACTCTGTATTTCTCAGCACGGCTGTGTTCAGAAATTAGTGTCATCGGGCAACTTTTGGCCACAGAAACTCGACGGAAGATAAATACCTCTTCTGAAGAGTCCACCATGTTTTTTTTAATCCTCCGTGTACTCCTTCACTAAGTAGCTACTATGTGTAGGTGGGGTGGGGGTGGTGCGGGGTCACAGAAGGCTTGCATCATGTGTATGGATCAACAGAATTGTTGCCATTACTTAAAATTCCTCATGGGGGAGAAACTATGCACTAAAGCTTTAAGCACAAATGTCACACATTTGCTGGCTCCAGGTTCACAAGTGTAAGGATTCCCAACTTTTCTTGGTCTTACATTATAGTAAATTGAACATTTTGGAGTCTTGGGAGACATTTAATGACGTCACCTTGTGCTCTAGGATACTGTGTTGTGCAGTTTTCTGATGTTTCATAGCCCAAACAATTATTGGATTATTCAAGAAACGACTCCTGCAGATTAATCGATGATGAAAGTAATCATTTATTGCAGTCCCAGATAGAAGTCAGGATGTCTTCTGTAAGCCGCTGGGACATGAGACTTAAGGATCTAAATAACAGGGTTCCAGGGTCAAAGTTTGAGAGACACCAAACTATACTATAGACTATAAACATTTGTACTGTCTTTGCTTCTTCACAGGAAGAGGATTCGTTTGTACTGTGATGAGCTGAACTTGCTAGTGCCATTCTGTGAGTCAGATACAGACAAAGTCACCACCCTGCAGTGGACCACTGCCTTCCTCGGATACATCAAAAAAACGTATGGAGACACCTTCAGAGAGGTACGTTTGTATTGAGTTAAAAAATGTATTATTCTAAAGCAGTTTGGCTTGATCACCCTGCAACTGAATTTTTTGAGACTTGAAACCTGGGGCTGTAAGATAAGAGCTTAATTACATTGCCGCTTACTCCCTGAGGTATACGTAATGCAGCTGACTTAGAGAGTTCAAATCAAGTTCTGCTTACTGTTAAGATATACAATCATATCAACTTTATATTTTACTGTCATGTATTATCCAGTGCCGTAGTCTGTGGGAATTGATTTACATAGTCATACTGAAATCCACCACATTATGTTGACTGTGTGCAAGCACCTGGAGTAAAAGAGAGGCAGTCTAGATGGGAACATAATTAAAATAATATAGTATTGATACTATCTAATGTTGACTACAATCATTTGCTATTCTCCCCCTTTACAGGAGTTTCAGAAGGTATTCACTGATGGGAAAGGACACTTTCTAAAATCCAGCCCTTCTTCAGACCAGAACCCAATCCAGCGGGAGATGGACGAGACACTGAGCATTCCTCTTGGGGTAGAGCAATGACCCTCTTACTACTTCATCCAATACATCAGCCAGCTATTTAAGTACATTTTAATTTAAAATTCAAGCTTGGGTTGTCCCATGAGGTCTGGCCATGGGTTAGGTCAATTTGTTGTATTTTTAAATGACAAAAAGTGCCCTTTTGAAAGGAACTCTGCTTCTGACTACATTACCAAGATTTAGAGATTGGAAGGATTCTAGTCTCAGACCATGTGATGCAAAAAATGACCAGTTTTCTCCAGCTGCATTTCAAAACCACACACTATCAGGCTAGTGTTGGAAGCGCCATGCAATTTATTCTAAAGCTAATATATTATTTCCCCCCCCGAATTTCTTTTTTTACACAGATGGCACTGTTTCCCTTTTCCAAAAACAGCTGAGATAGTGCCATAAAGATAAGATTTCAACTCAATCATACAGACATTTAGCTAATTCTCCTATGTCCAGCTTTTATATGCTTAATTCAAGTTTTCACTCTTCACGTTTTTAAGACAAAAAAATGTTCAAACAGTTCAGTTCAATTTTGTTGTCCACAAACATTTATTCTTTAATCATATCTGTAAGTGTAAATTGATTTAAATACTTGAATTTTGCATACAAATGAGTCTTGCTACCTTGTGAATTAATGGGATTACTAGACTTTCATGGTGTCAAGCATATTACTCTGACACAAAGACTGTTCATTTGACATGTTGATATGTAGAGAAGAGTAATGTTTTACTGAAAAGTGGCTTTATTTGTTCTTTCTTACAACATGTCGCTGTAGCATCGTACTGTACATACAACAGTCACCCACAAATAATAAATAGTTAAGCACTGGTAGTACATAGTGGATGTGTTCATTGTAGATTTCTTTTTTTTTTTAAAGAAGGAAAAAAAAATTACTTTGCTTCTAAGAGTTTGAAATTTATTTTACAAGGTCTGATTTATGCATCCACAAGTTTTATTTAGTTATTGATTCTCAAATATAGAGAATCAACTATACATGCAATAAAAAAACAAATAAGCTGTTAAAAAAAAAAACTGTCAAAACTTTAAAGGTTTTTGCATTCATCTACACAATTTTGGGCACCTGGGTATTTGTGTTTTTTATTCCTTTTACAATACATACACAGCTCCATGACAGAGGTTTTTAACTCTGTCACCTATTTCCATATTTTACACTGTAAGCTTGTGTGTTGAGGTAACACCTGTGACACCTGTTAATGGGCCATGGTACATGCACATTCGCTTCGGTCAATCACTGTTGTTTTTAGTGTCATCTGCCAGAAGGATGTTAACCAAGGTAACGGTGGCATTGAAACAACATGTACAAAGTTTTATACACAAAAGGACTCATCAATCATTTTCCAGTTGTTTGCAAGTCAAGTCTTGTTATACTGTAGTATTTGGAGCAATGCAGTTGTTCTCTTGGACTCGTCCGTGCCTCTGTCCGCCTTATTTCTATACGTCATCTTGATGCTTTTGTCTTTCAGTTGCTCTGGTATTCATGTCACTCCTAGGATGTTCCTCTAGTCCTCTCAAAATATCACATCTGTTTGATGTTACTCCTGCCATCTTGTGATACATGTATTTAAATAAAGAGGACATTTTTTTGGGATCACTTTCTTCTTTCATTCCTTCCTTCCCTCACTTATCACCCTTCCGCATTGGGGTGGATGGCATCAGGTTGCAGGAAGTTATGTTTAATGGTTTTTGGGGTTGGAGGATTTTCCAGCGACCGATGCTCCTTGGCAGGCTGATGTATCACAGATTCCAGGAGTTCCCTGGTGCCCAGTCCTACCTACCCTGCCTGGCTCTCCAGACTCACCTGGATCTCCTGGAGATCCATCACGCCCATCTTTAACAATTCCAGGTACCCCTGGAAGACCTGTGGACAGCATACAGGTAATGAGCCAAAGGCAAAGGGCTGTAGTTCTTTTTAACGGTTTTGTAACGCTCTTGTATTTTAAGGTGAGAAAATATATCCTACAGTTTTGCATCAAATATACCTTGTGTGTCTAGTTTGATGTCAGTAAAAAGTACAAATTATACCACAGAAGAATTTTCTCACCTTGCCACATTTTGACTTGTCATAGCAGGAAAATGAGTAACTAACAATTATGACGGCTCCTCCATTTGTGCCAGTAAACCATTCAAGTGTGTTTGGCCTGGAACTGGCCCACTGTAATGGAATGTAGCCATTCCTATTTTTATAGGGTACATCTGTGTTTGACAAGTCAAAATGTCTGCCATGGGTGAGGTCTTTATGTTCAGTGAAGTAACTTTAAATCCGATTGTGACCACGTTGTGGCTCCAATCAGCTCAAGCTCTAATAAGTGTGTACTGTTTAAACCACATACCTTGGTATCCTTGGTCTCCAGTGGGCCCATCGACGGCTTTGCCAATAGATCCCTTATCACCTTGCTCACCAACATCACCTGTTGGGAAAGATGAACATTTTAATCATTGGGGGTTATAAACTAAGTGCATTTACTCAAGTACTGTATTTTATGAATTTCATCTCTGCGTTTACTGCATTTCAGAAGGAGATATGTACTTTTTATTGTTACTTCATTTATTTGACAAAACAGTTCTTTTTGATTAAGATTTAACACAACAAAAATGATAAACTTACAAATTACAGATAAAAGGTCCATCCTGATTTTAATTTTCATACCTCTGGGACCTGGGTCTCCGAGTTCTCCTGGCAGGCCTCTGTACCCTGGTGGTCCACGGGAACCTGGATGCCCAATAGAGCCAACAACTCCAGGCGTTCCCGGAAGCCCAGCAGGGCCGGGGCGGCCCACCATTCCAGGCGCCAGGGGTCTTCGAAGGTTAGCTGCCAGCTGTGCAATCTGGTCTGCGTGATAGAAAACACCAGAGGGTCAATTATTCAGCTTACCCTTTCTTTAGCACTATACTAAAAACAGAAAAAAGATGAATTAGTTAAGATGTCACACCATCGACCATTGAGCCACACAGCTCTCTAATGTGCTGCTCACTCGCCAGTTTACCCTGAAACACAAGTTGATAAGACACTTTTAAGGTGTAGGCTCATTCAGGCAGTTCATTAGAAAACATCAACTTAACTATTTAATATATGTGACAGTCAATCACAAGCTTTGACAAATTAAAAATAAAAACACTCACGGGTACACCGGTCTTTCCTGCAATCCCAGGCAGACCCTGCTCCCCTTGGAAGCCCATAATTCCTGGTTTTCCTGGAGGCCCTCTAGCCCCAAGCTCTCCTTGTGGGCCTGTCACCCCCTTAGGTCCCAGTTCACCCCGCTTTCCAGCCTATAATCAACAAGTTATCCGTTAAATAACTCATTACATTTTGCAAAAATGAAGAACTGGAGCTAAAAACATCCATAAGCCTTTGATTTGATTGCTGAATAAACACCTACCAAGGTGCAAACTGGGTGTGTTGAGACAATGCGGTGGCATATTCACATGGCGTCTTAGTGCTCGATAATTACTCCAAGGAGTACACAGTACACAAACAGTAAATAGAACTACGAGAGTGATGTTCATCAGTACAGTGTCTCTAATTACATCAATTTAGCTGCGGCTTAATGTGACTTGCCTCTCCCTGGTGGCGGTAGCAGCATACAGGCCAATAAAGCTGAAGCAGAAATACCTATCTCTAATTAATCCTATTAAACCAGGAATGTGAAGCAGAGTCATGTGCAATGATTTTGATGAGTGGGCAACAGGTCAGCGCTAGACTCCATTTTTAATGTTTAGTGAGGGAGCTGACAAACTTGTGCTGCTAATTACACCCACACACAACATCTGATCCAACTATGTGTGTGCAAATAGAAAGACATCTACTGTGTCTAGAGAACTGGTTTGAAAGAAGCAGGTCTAAGTAGAGTTATAAAACACTGCAAAAAGTAACAGTAAATGAAAACGTTGATGTAACTCACCTCTCCTTTTTGTCCAACTGGGCCAAAAGGACCCTGAAAATCATGACATACTGTGTGTTTACTTTGACATAAGTGAAATGACGTGACATTACGAAATGCACATACACTTTATTTGTATCGCACCTTGTATACAGGTTAGAGCAATCCAAAGACACAACACAATAAATTCATTTAAATAATGGCCATTGAACATTCTAATTAAAAGCCACCAGACTAAACAGATAGATTGTACACTTTACATCTAAAGATATCAACATGTTCAGCTGCCCCTTTGGTCAGCAGAAAAACGAAAAGTTGTCTCAACAGAAGTTTTTGAAAATACTTATGTCAGAAATCTGAAAGAAAATTGTATTGATTTTAAAAACTCACAGGCTACCAATGTTAAGACCATAAAATAGGTGTAATGTGTTCCCTCCATCAGAACCAATTGTAAAACGAATCACTGCTGACTGAAGTAATGTGTCTCAAGATCACTAATACTGCGTGTTTGGATTGTGATGGGACAGTAAAATGTAAGAAGATACTCACTGGTTCGCCATTCTCTCCTGGTAAACCATCACTTCCTGCCACACCCTATAGACACAACAGAATATCTGAATTATTTGATTTGCCATGCTTTTTCTCTTGGTCAGTACCCGGCTAAGAATGTTCATTAATCTCTTGGGCTGATTAAAGAGTTTCAGGCATCATAATTGAGAAAAAAAAACATTAACAATATAAAAACATATTCCTGTCTATTTCAAAAAGCTGGTTGCGGGTTATCCCAGTGCATTCAGTGGAGATCATACTGTATGATCTGTTAACCAGCTTGGACTTTGACTTAAATATTTACCATGTCTCCTTTCGCTCCAGATGCTCCAACTGGACCCTGTAGGGTTAAAAAAGGAGAGAGAGAGAGAGAATAAATGAGAGACATGTAGAGATCTTGTGGAAATGCAGCTGCAGCAGAAAGTAGGGGGATGAAGGTGGGCTGGTTGAGGGGAACCAGGAGCGATATAAAGGCCGCCATTGTTCTGTCCTCAGATTCTGAACAGGAGGCCTTTTTGTGTTTGAGCTCTCTCTCTCAGCTGCAGTTTGAGTTCATACCACGGAGACTGAGGTGGGATGACCTGCTTATCGACATACAGTACCTGGATAGTTACATATCTCTGTCTGTGTTTGTGTGTAGAAATGCTGGTGTGCAAAGACATTTGATCAAGTTTCATGTTTGAATTTGAAAGACTGACCTTAATAAGAAAGATTTAATTCATTGATTGATTCGTCAATTGGCAGAAAATTGACTGTTTGGCAACATTATGATCATCATTTTGACTCATTTTTGTAAGAACAAAATGTCCAAATTGTCTGGTTCCAGCCTCTTATGCTGTTGTCTTTGTCTTCTATGAAAGAGTAAAGGCGTTGCTATTTTCTGACATTTCATGGGCCGAATGACTAATCGATGAATTGAGAAACTAACTGGTAGATAAATCTATTATAATGGGGAGAATATATTTGTTATTATTATAGGAAAGTCAGAGCCCTAGACTGTATGATGGGTTGCAGTGGGTGACGTTGAACTCTGGGACATAACGTCACACACGTCAAACTCACCCTTTCACCAAACTCTCCACGGATTCCTGTTGGACCTGGAAGACCTGGATCCCCCAAGGCTCCGTTTACCCCCTGTGTACATGACACACACACACACACACAGACACACAGACACACAGCCAGCCAGTGAGTTAACCAAAAAATGAAAAACAAAAACGATAATGGTTGGTGATGTAATGCAACTGACCTGAAAGCCTTTCCCTCCCTGAGGCCCAGGGTTGCCCACAGGTCCAATACCTCCCTGTTAGAAACACACATTGTCATATAATCCTGTAGGTAGAGCTCACAGTAGTAAAACAGACCGGATATTAATGGAAAGTCAGAGATGCAGAACATAAAAAATAGGCAGAATGGTTGTGTGAAGTATGATTCATCATGCAGTGCAATGTGCAAGAGAAGTGTGTAATTCCAATGCTGTTCTATCTCTTTTTTCTTTGCCGCAGGGTCTGACGTAGAAAACAAAGACCTCTCTGTTTATGAATTTCTCCTTTATGAATACCTGGCTCTCATCACTGGCCCTTCATTACTAACCCCACCTTAGCAAGGCTACTGAATCAGCTGCAGTACTGTAGAATATCATTAACTTTGAAGGGCAGTTGTTTGTTATTCTGCTATTCCAGGTTTATTTTATGCTGCAATGAATTGTGGTATTTTAAGATGGGTGCTAAACATTCATTGCATTTCTTTTTCAGTCATGGTGCATTCAGATATCCACACTAGTTAGACCAGCGCACTTTAAAGTTTTGGAAACTGAGTCTAAATTCTGTAAATTGTTACATTTACAGACCCTCCATGCAGCACAGAGTAATAATTTGTCTTCTAAGTGGGGCAAAGAGTATTTTTTAAATGCCTTGTAATTGATGCGTTTGAAGCTATTCTAGCCATTTGACCAAAGCTCATCACAGCCTTTTTTTTTCTAGTGTAAGCATGCACTTACTGCCACTCCTCTGGGTCCTGCAATCCCCCTCTCTCCTGGGATGCCGATGTCACCCTGAGGGAGGAGACGAAAGACGGTGTGGACGAGTCAGTAGAGTTTAGAGTCCAGACGCAACATTGTGGGGTTAAGTGACATGTCAGTGAGGCTGATACCCTCCCCTACCCAAAAAAAGCCCATCAGATACATACAGGAATACCTGGCTCTCCAGAAGGTCCTGTCTCTCCAGCCTTCCCTGGATCACCCTGGTGTGAAAGAGAGGGGGAAGATAAAAGTTGTCCTCCATGGTCCGGATCTCAATTTTAAGGTTAAAGTCTCTTTCTATTTGTAATTTGTGTAATACTCACAACTCCTCCTTTGGACCCCTTTGCACCGGCCTTTCCTTGTAGACCCTGGAACATTAAAGAAAGCGGGTGTTACAATCAAACAGCTACTTAGACGAGATTTAAATAACGTCCTGTATTGTCAAAAAGACACGAAACATCCAAATTTATTTCAAAATACTCACAGGAAGTCCATTTGGTCCTTTCTCTCCAACTACCCCATGGCGTCCGGCATCACCCTATCAACACAAACACCACAGTTACTGTGACATCACTTTATGTGGACACACAACTAATTCAAGCCGAAAGCTTGCAGTAAGTAAAGGTGTGACTTACCTTCTCGCCATCTAACCCTGGTGTACCATCTTTGCCATCTCTGCCAGGAATACCCTGTAGAACACATCACATATACCTCCCATGGTTCTAAAAGGTGATGTATATTAAAAATGAATAATTTGTAATCAGATATGCACTTACAGGCTCCCCTTTGAGTCCGGCTCCTCCAGGACCTCCTTTGGGACCAATTTTACCCTGTTGAGAGACACATCAGAGTGTCATTTATACATCATTATTTGTGAAAACTGATAGTCACAAATTCAAGTTGTTAACTTACAATTTCTCCTTTGGGTCCTTTGAAACCCTGTGGTCCCTTTTCTCCGGCGTCACCCTGGAGACATCAGATGAAACACACACAGCTATTCATTGATGGGACCAGCCGTCTATTCTGGCTGTAAACTACTACTAAACACCATTTTTATTTCATGTGTGTTACAAACAAGGAGAGACTCACTGTCTTTCCGATGATGCCGACGATGCCAGGTTTGCCTCTGAAACCAGGCAGGCCCTAGAGACAAAGGAAGGTCAAAGGAAACATATTGTAAGTACACAAGTTCTGTCTGCATTGTGAGTGATAAGAAGCTGAACAAGGAAGTAGTGGCCATGTTCTAAAAGTTGCTTACTCTGTCTCCTACAGATCCCATTGGGCCTTGTAAACCCCTGAGACCACGCGGGCCCTGAAACACAGCATAAGAGCATCGTGAGTGCACTTTAAAACACAATAAGAAAAAACACTCCAAAAATACACAAGCTGTATTAAATATGCTAACGGACAAAACCTATGTGTAGGTAACAAGTGAAAAGTAACACCAGTTCTGAGTCATGTTTATGTAACTCACCTGCAGACCCACAGTCCCAGGAATACCTGGTGGGCCAGGTAGACCAGTATCACCCTAGAAAAAGAACAGGACATTTAGGACAGCAACAGAACACCAAGTGACATGAAGTAATTAGACAATAAAACCAATATTTTGTACATGCTAGGCTGATAACATTATTATTTAACATCACTGACAGTGGTTAAAATACCTGTCACATAATAAACTCACCTTCTCTCCATTTTTGCCAGGCTCTCCCTTGTCTCCTTTATGCCCAGTGTGACCCTACATGAGGAGAAATACACAGACTTGAATATAGACACGACGAGTGTGCATGAGAAAACATATTTTGAGGTTGCAGGGTGACATGAGTTGCTTATAGTCTCACAGATCTATTGAGAAGCATGTAAAGCAAAACAAATCTTAGAACAACCATGACACGCTTTATTTACCTTGAATCCTGGCATCCCAGAAGCACCAGAGGGACCAGGGGGGCAGATGGCGGGACACTGCAGAGGACAGAGACGACACACTGAGGACTCTAAACTCGCTGTATGCAGTGGACGCATGTTCAGTTTACTGTCATTATGCTGCTCTCACAGGCGCATGGTTGAAAACTTACCAGGAGGTCACCGCTAAGATCATGAAGAGTACCAGGAAGTCCCTGACAGGAGGGGGAAGGACAACACACATTAAGAGAGATCTGTGAATCCACAGACCTGCAAAAAGAGATCCACTGGGTGGCGGTGGAATAATACAGTCTTTGACTATATTGCACCGGCAGCACTAGTTATCAAATGATAATAGTAATAATAATAATAATAATAACTGCACTTACTGGTGGTCCATCAGGGCCAGAAGGTCCAGGAAGTCCTGGAAGACCCTCCACACCCTGAGAAACGGATAGATAGCACCAAGATCAGTATCATCTCAGCCCCTTAGTTTAGAGTTTTTCCTGATTTTATTGAAGTTAGAGTCAATCTGTAACATCTCTGCTAAGTAAAATCATCTGGCCACAGTTATCCCAATCGGTTGTGGTGTAACAGGGAAGAGTAACACCTAAAGTCCCCCCTCCACATAGAAACCCTGACACTTTTGCTAATTGTCCCTTAACGTGGATGTTTGACCATGTATTGTGCGGAATGGTGTTTGTGTAGAGTTTGACACTGGACAGCGGTTTTCAAATTCATCTGTCGAGGTGGAAGTTTCTCTGCTCTGACCTTATAGGAGAGAGACTACTAGAACTGTTGGGTCCTTGTAAATTATGGAGTGTGGTCTATCTGTAAAGTGTCTTGAGATAACTCTTGTTATGAATTGATACTATAAATAAAATTGAATTGAATTGAATTGAATTGACTTATACCTGTACCTACGAGCATGTTTTAGTGACATCGCAACTAATTTGGAAGCCAATTGTGGTTCAACATGAAACTTAAAGGTTGCAAAGTGTGATGTGGCCACTGGAGACCTCCAGCACAGCACACATACACAGAGAATTGACTTTCTAGTGAAGTAGGAGATATTCCTCACCAAGGGAGACGGAGTGGATGTAATTTTAAGAATTTTCAATAAGGTAATGGACTTTTTTTTCTGGAAAAGCATGTCAGACACAAATTACTATTCCAAGCAAAAGTGTTGTATTAGTTTGTATCATCTTAAAACGTGTTGAGGGGATCTTTTACTACAACTCAACTAAAGGTAGAGCTAAAAGTCTGCATACTATGGTAACCCTGACAACAATCCTAAGTGTTCAGAAATCTTAAATATCAACCTCACAGGGGAGGAGTTTGGAAAGGGGAGGTTATTTAAGGGCTGGGTGTGTTCTGTTCAAATCCTTTGTCTGAGACCATGCTGCTATACCAGTGAGTTTGTTTGAAATGATTCTGCCATTTAGTTTGAGATGACTTGATGAGTTATGTGTTTTACAGTTTACATTAGGAGGAAAAAGTGGTTGTATATTCTTATACCCTGTATTAACTTATGTTTTATACTTGAGTAGCATCCTGATGAAGGCTTAAAGGATTTATTCTTTAAAAAGTGTATGCATTAACAATGCAAGATATTTACTTTTTGTTTATTCTTAGTTATGTAAGCATGGCAATATATAGATTTGTTTTGAAAATCCTCATCCATCTATTCATCCATTCCCCTTATTCAATAAAGAGTTCAGTGCTGTTGGATCATTGCATTTAATTTGAACACCAGCTAGAAGCTCTATGTTCCAGTTAACTTTATACCCCCTGATCGGCCAGTAATAATCTAACTGACATCATCAAGTTCAGAATATGCATTTTTTTGCTTATATTGACCCAAACTTTATTTTTAATGTGAACCCCAACCCCCAGATGAATGCTGACCTAGACAAAAAAATACCTTCACACTGCTGCTGCTAATAGTTTAGGGTCTATTGAAACTGAGCATGCTTTTAATTACACATAAACTGAGCATAAGATTGGATAATCCAAATAAAGTGTGACCCAATAGACACTAGGCCAGTCCTTCCTCTCCAATGGTTATTCTTATCCTACTGGTCCTGCTACATTGTATAGAAATGTAGGCCAATGTTGTGTTGGCTGTGTCCAGCAGAGCGGGGAGTGCACTCACATTCCCTGTTCACCTCACAATACGTTACATTTTCTGTGACCAATTGGGTATTAAATCAAAGCTGTAATAGCTAACTGGAATTATTTGACTCATTGAATCAGAGGATGTAGCTTCCTGAGGATGACAGGAAGTCTAATTGGAGAGATCAGATACTTACGGCTGGACCCTGGGGTCCTACTCCGCCTGGCAACCCATTGGTTCCAGGTAGTCCCTAGAAACAAAAGACACTGGGTGTGTGCAAGACATCAGAGTACATGGGTAGATCTAGCGCACAATCAAGGCTACAACATTGTCTAATTTGTGCAAGCATGCTGTCTCATGATAAACAAGTTATAGTGATATATGCAAGGATGATACAAATACATCACAATCTCCTGTCTGCACATAAGAATGATATAACAAGACAGCGCTGTGTACTCACTGCAGCTCCTGGTCTCCCTCTGCCCTACGGAAGACACAGGAAGGCGAATTAAGTCACAAACACCAAGGGAATGATTTGATTTGCTCACATCAATATCCACCACATGCAGTATAACTGCATTAAATCTGCTTTGAAAGTTTGTACCAGGTTGAGGCTGTGAGGTGAATATGCACTTCTGCAGTCACGTTAAATCAGAGCTAACCATAATCTGTCATGTTTATGTGAAACTGTCACTTTCAAAAGTGTCCTATTACCTTAATGTCAGCTGGGGGCTGCGTCAATAAATCAGATTTCACATGTAACTGTTTTAGCTCCGATTGGTGTAGGGAAAAGGTGGTATGTATGGTAAAACATCAAGGAAGGAGAAGTGTTTCCGGTGAATGTAATAACAAAGATCCGTTAAAGGATTGGAAGAACGATGGATGCGTACGGTGTATATTTCTTAGGTGCGGCAGAATATATGGGGGTACTTACAGGAGGTCCAGGTGGCCCAGAAGGTCCAGGGTCACCCTGTAGAGAGGAAGGCAAAATACCACAATCAATTACCGACAAAATCAAACAAACAAACTGAGTTTTACATATGCACCGTTTGAACACTTATCGATGTGTGGTTTCGCCTTATTGTTAGATGAAATTTGGGCTTGTTAAATAACATTCAAATTAATGACCAAATCTGTCCCTTTTTTATTATAGTAGCCTACATGGAGCAATTGTTTACTGTGTACAATTCAAACTATTATTCAGTGTGCCGATGTGCTGCAATAGCAGCAATCTGCGCAATGACTATTATTGCCCATACTTATTGTTATTCTTCCGCCAGATTTACGTCCCCTCTATTAGTCCCGGAGCGTTGCCAACACGTGCACACAAAATACATCAAAACGTGTGTAATGATCGGGAATGGTGTGCTACGACTTTTCTAAGAGATTTGCCGCGCGGTTTTCACAAAATGGGCATAAAACCGCACCAAAAGTTCTCATAGACTTGAATGGGAAATGGTCAGGAAATCGCTCAACATTGCTCTGTACGCCCCCTTTCTGGGGCCGTGCTGTATCGTCACACTTTAACGTAGAAACATGATTAAAAGTTTAAACCGAAGACAAGACTTTGGCGTTTATTGGGCTTAATGGGCGTTCAGATTTCAAGCACGGTTTCTCCCAAATCCCAGTTTATGTATCGTCCCATTTTCAGACCGCTTCCGATTTTCCAATTTGTGTGCATGTGGCGGAATGTTGAGAGCTAGAGTGGAGGACAGAGTGGGGCGATATAAAAAAGTTTCATGGCCAATTTATACATCAAAACGTAGGTATTCTTGTCTAATTTCAGCTAATGTGCTCATGTATGCGATGTGAATTATATTTTTTGCTTAGCAACCTTTCAAATGACAAGAGTTCCCAGTCTTCCTCCATTCACTGCCATGTTAAACATCGTCCACATTTCTGAGCAGAACGCAGAGCAAAGCACTTTTTTACATCGCTGATACGCCCACATTTCTAGGTTTATCTACATAAGTTTTATATCAATACGTCCACAAAGGCCACAAAGGTGCCCACGAGAACCTTATTTTATTGAAAGCTAGTATCCCTTTGATGATATGATCATTTGTTTGAGATCTTGTTCAGTATCTGAATTGCTGGTGACAGCAGGTGCCAGGTGCAGTCGTTAACTGTTTACTGATCAAAGAGATGACATCACAGAGATGAAAGGCTTCCTATTGGTCCTTAGTAACCAGGCAACCATGCTCTGTATGTTTGTCTGTTGACATCTATCTGTCTCCCTCTCTCTCAGACACACACACCCAGACAGACACACAAGTCCTAACGTCTTAAATAGGTTTTAAAAAGTTATATCTCTGAAGGGTTAAGACACTTATTTTTTTTTATTAAGATTTATTGCTATTCACATGTGCACCAAGTAGGAGGCACACTGATAAAATTACTGCGGAATTTTCTAGTTACCATTGAAATTTGTCTAAGAAAGTTTATGGTCTGCATTGCCTACGAATGGGGGCTGCCATTCAACAGCTCTCTTTAGGTATTGTAAGGGGGGTTACTATAAGGTTGTGTATTAATGTGTGTGTGTGTGTGTGGGGGTTGCGCTTGACACCATTGCTAATCACATTCTAGCTAGACACAATGAGGAAAAAGGAGTTTTGTTGCTAACTGACTTTATATTTTATTATTTAAATACCTAAAAGATTCTGACTGTACGGCAATCAATGTTGAAAATAGACTTGGTATCAAATACGTTATTGGCAAATCAATTATTCAAAAACATTAACTCAAAAGAAAAGGAAGCTGATATAGTCATTTGGACAAGACTTTTTCTGCTGAGTCACGAGCGCAGATCACAAACACTTAATTATTAAAGTTACTGGGGAGAAAATGTCTGCATCTTGGTGATTATTGCGATCAATTAACTAACATTCTATTTATTAAAATCAATGACTTTGATTGCATATGTAGTTTGGTTTTATAATCCCAAAACAATTCATTGTAGTAAGTATTTTTGATCTGAGATCCATATCGTCTTTAGTCCACTGACTTCAGGTGGTTTAGGCTACATGTTCCATCTATTATTACTGTAAGTAACCTGTGGCGCCCCTCCTTCTTTCCAACCCCCATGATCCTGTCTCCTCCTATAACTCTTTGTTTACCTTCCTCACAGCTGTATTTGTGTTTCCTGAGAGGGCAAAAACCAGGCCTAACGCAGCGATGTTACTTTACTTTTATTGGCTGCATTCCTGTGTGCAAACAGTACAACAAAGTGTACTGGTACACAAACTATAAACAAGTGTGGTAGCTTGAAGAAATTAACTAGTAAATACAATCCTAAATCTGTATTGTGTTGACAAAATGAACAGTCATCATTACTGTTAGCAGACTATGGGTGCACAGCAGCTAATTCTGTCTCAAACTCCACCAGTTTGATCCTGTTTCTTTGACTCTTCAGTACTTTGAACCAGCCATGACGGTGTAGTAATCTAAGTAATTAGGGACACTGGTTGACGCAAGCTTCCTCATTAGGTTGGCTAATTAGTTGAATTGCTGGGGGAGGGGGGTGTTATCTGTCTTGACGGTGAATTTGCAGCCTTACAGCGGAGCGCCCTCAATCTTTATTCTTTTAATGTGTCTTCCAGTGAAATCATAAGATGTAGCAGTGCCGATGTATGTGTTGTGATTCTGTCTTCTCTTGTGTCTCTCAGGATAATACCGGTTCCCCTCTGCATCGGGGCAACAGATCATCATCCCCTACACTCTCACAGGTTGGTGGGTAACTGTGCATTCCGGGCCGGATTAGGCAAGCAACAAGAAATAAATCCGATTCTGATCCCTCATTAAAAATATTCCCACCAAGAGGGTGAGCCGTCTAGACAAATCCATGCTGACAGAGGAAACACAGGCCTTGTCCCTGTTAGACCCCCCCCCCCCCCCCCAAATATCTTTGTATAACAGCAGACTTTATCAAAATCAGTAATATAATGTATCCTCTGTTCATTTAACACAACGCATACGTGTGTCTTACTAGGGTGTAATTTGTAATAGATAACCTCATTAACTGGAATTGGGTCTTCTTTAAGTCTAACATAAGCATCCCAGAAAGATCAAAAGACACACTTACTCCATCCCCTGGGGGTCCATCTTTCCCAGCAGGACCATCAGGACCTGTCAAACCCTGAAGAGGAAGCATATGATAAGCATTTATTAGTCATTGGCTCGTGCTCTGCTATCATTTTAAACATCAATAAGCATTTCACTTTCATAAACTACACTCTGTGTAGGCATTGCTTCCTGACATCCTTTGACATAGACAAAAGATTGTGTTGATGTTAGTAAAAGAATAGTCTGTGTGTTTATTGGTCACTTACGTCAACTCCTGGAAGACCTGGCAGGCCTGGTTTTCCTGCTATCCCTGGTATCCCTGGTTTGCCTTTGGGACCCTACACAGAAAGAGGTTTATTAAATGAATGAATGAATCATTTATCTACTCAAGGAAATAATTTAAATATTTTAATTTCTACTTTTTATCTGAACATCATCAGCTAAATAAAAGAAAATGAATGTTTTTCCTTATACGAATCAAAGGTTTAAGGCTAGAGAGTGTCATATGCTCAAAGCTCTTTCAGACAAATTGGTACTTTGGGTCATATCACGGACTGAGCAAAAATGAGGAAAACATTTTGTTTCAAGCTTTCTTTGAAATATAGTTAGACATTTGCATCAAAAAGACTACTTTCAGGAGACAACAGTTCTTTTTCTGAATTAACGTGTGCATTTAGAAGTTCCCGTGATATTTTAAGGTTTAATTTTTTTAAGTCAAGAGGAGGGTTAAAAAAAAATGTAACACTGTGGAGGGCCTTGCTTTTTTTTTTTCACTGAAATATTCATCACCACCTCAAGTTCCATTTAAAACTGACCAGACTTGTTGTAAAACTTACAGATTTCCCTGGCAGCCCAGCAGGTCCAGGTTTGCCCTGTTAACGAGAAAGAAAATGTAAGTAAAATAACCAGACGACACATTTCCGCACTTCCAGAGAGTACAATTTTTGCTTATAGACAGAGATCTTGATTCAAATCCTTCAATAACTTAACGTAATACCAACAACTGAAAAAAATAAAGTGGCTAAAGCAGTGAGTCTCTGATCTGCTTCAGTCCGTACCACATGCTGTGTATATTCTGCAGAGACTGGAGGAAGAGCAAATACTACTGAACTAACCTGATGCTGAGTGGTTACATGATAAAAGCTTCAGCTTGGATTGTACAGGGGTGTGGGGGGGGGGGGTGAAGGTGCAGGGAGGTGGTGTGAGGTGAAACTCTAGATGGTCGCACATGGTTGGGGAATGTATGAATGAGCCCTCTGTGTGCCTAAACTTTACTGCAGTCCCAAAAATAATCACAATTAAAGGTTTCTAGCCGCGGCTTGACAACATTTACAATGTTTTTCTATTTAAAATGAGAATTTGACAAATATCTTTCATTTTGTTACCAGAGTTTTTTTACTTTCTTTTTAACTTGGCTTCCCTGTAATCCATTTCCTTTTTAATTTGTGCAATTAAAATCATTTTTTACCTCATACTTGTTTACCATTACATCGTATCCTACACACCAGCAAACCCCCTTAAAGGGTAAGGAGTGTGTCCGCTTACATTTCCATAGTTTGTTCTTGTATCGTCCACATATATTGATGAGATACAATAATGGATATCCATTTATTAGGCTGACTGACATTACACTGTATGAATTTTTATGACCAAAAAAAGAAGCTGAGCTATTCACAGTAGGAATATAATCTAAGCTTTGAAGGGTTGCCAGTTTTACATTTTTTTACCTACAGAACTCTATTTAGTAGACACGTTTAAACACTGCCTTCCTTTGTAGGAGGGGCTTTGGGAGGAGTCGGTGTGATTCAAAACTAACATCTCAAACATTTCTGCTGCATTTATGCACTAAGAAAACACCTTTCTACCAAAGGTAACTGAGTAGGAATTTAAAGTTTTCAAATGTAACATGAAAAAGGGGTGAAGCCACTGAGCTGTCCACTTAAATATCACTATAGCGACTGTGGCACACATTATTCACATTTTTGGTATTCTTGAGCTGTAACTTGACACACTTTTTCGGAACAGATGAGGAAAATAAATCTGTTAATTACTCACAAAGAGAAGGCCTAATCAAATGAGGTGCTAAAATCTTTTTTTATTATCTACTAACTGGAGTTAGTTAAATCTTAAATAGGCCAAAAGTTTTAAAGTCAAAGGAAACTGTCTGGTCAACTCACATCGGTGCCATCCTTTCCTGGAGCACCTAAAGGTCCTGGTGGCCCAGGAGCTCCTCTGGGGCCTGGCCTCTGCAACACAAATACATCAAAATCAGTAATATAATGTAACCTCTGTTCCTTTTAACGCCACAAATACTGTTTACATGAGTAGGTTGGGGTTTGACATGAAGTGACTAAAACAAAGTGATGACAAATGTTTGGTACATTTGTTCCTCAACAGTATTCAATATTAGTAACATTTTACTCAGGACAAATTTAATGAAATCAATCATTCTAAAGATATAAACTACATCAATTAAATTCAACTGCAACCTATTGAAAACTAAGATGAAACTATGCAGTGTGGTTTTCATTGTGCGTAAAGACGCTTTAAATCTTACTTTACGCAGAAGAGAACAAGATTTCTATGAAAACACAAATCAGTAATTCAGTCGATCATCAAAACAACATAAACCTTTTTCACTGAGAACTTTCAAATTTGAGTGACTGCTCCGGGGAGCCTCAGTGAACAGAGGTGGCATTGTGCGCTGTGGCATTGCTCTCCAATCCGTGCATTCCACAGGTTCACGGGAAACATAACCCCAATTTAACCAAACAGTGTGAAAGGCTCAGCCACCTGCACACGGTAAGGCTGATATGGGAGAGTAAAAAAGGCCTGCAGAACCAGAAAGACACGATACCACAAACATTCGCTCGCTGATAACTGTAAGAGAAGAATAAAGAGAACTTGGAATACGATAGAGATTTTGCGTGGAGTGCATGCAGGTCACTGCTTAAGCGGCTGTAAAATAGAGCGGCTGTCATCACTATGAACACATGACATAGCCTTTATTATCAATAGGTAGACCAGCGGGTTACAGTGGCCTTCCGCAAAAGCTATATTAATACATGAAAAAAGCAAAACCCACATCGCATTAAGATCAGATGCACACGGCTAATTAAAGGAGGGATGCAGCACTTAATCCCTCTTACCTGGGCTGAGGATGATGTCAAAAGCTGGCACAGTAAGAGCACCCAAAGCGCAGAAAACACCGCCATGGCTACTTCGCTTGCCTCCACAAACCAGATTTAATGCGGAAAAAGGTCAAATCCCCGGTTCCTGGTCCTCTGTCACTCCCCCCCAGTGTCCGCAACGGAGCCTTCCTTTACCACACGGCGCACAGCTCCTGAGTGGCCTCCTCAGGGTCCAGATAAACCCGAGCCTCCAGTCGAATGGGGCTGAACTCAGCGTGGTGCACTGCACTCGGGGGGGGGGCAGCAAACAACCCGAGGCCAAACTATTTTAGATACCAAGAAAGTGGGCTGAGCTTAAAACGTTACACATATGCGGGGTTCGTTCTTTGACCAATTAGAAAGGGACCTAAAAAACAAATCCTTAATGTCTGCAAAGTAAATCTAATGTTCGAGTTACTGGGCTACTGTGTAGAAATGAGATGACTTAAAGGTACTTCGGCAATTAAGTTTGGGGACTCTCAAGAAACTAAAAGGAAGTGATGGAGGCCAAGACATCCTGAGCTGAATCTGTCAAGCTCCAAAAGATCTGGATCGATCATTTCCTATAATGCAACTCAAGTCTTCATTAGACATCCCTGCATATTATTTCCCTCATTAATGGACAGTTTGTTCTATTAAATGTCAGAAAATACAGAAAAATCACAATTTCCTAAAACCCAATGATGTCTGATAAACAGTCCAAAGCCCAAAGAGTTAGTTTACTGTCACACACGGCAGAATAAGCAGCACATCTGTTTATCTGCTTCAAAAGTGAAGGTTTCAAGTTTGTGCTTAAAAAAACATTAGTTTGCCATTCTTTTTTTTTTTTTTTAAATCAACTAAGTGCTTCAACTCTACCCCAGGCAAAGCACATCATCATACTTTGAAGTGGCTCAAAAAGCATAACGGTCATACATGACACATATTCTGAGCACTACTCTTAATCTAACTATAAAATAAGTCAAAGTTTTAAACGTTTCTCGAGGATATTCCAAATAGGAAATGGGCAGAGCAATAAAGGCTGGCATGGACAATGCAACAAACTGCAAGCTCAAACCACTAGCCGTTTATCTTTTTTCCTGTCCCTACTCATCCCCTCATCTCCACACTGGTCCTGAGGCCTGAACAAATTGGGTTGCATCAATATCTCTAAATTTAACATCTTTGTTTTTTCTTCCCCGTTGTGAGTCATGTAACTTCACTGAGGCTCGGTCTGTTTGCTGGAAGAAAAAACATTTCTGACTACACTGTATGTTTGCTGCACTGGGAAAACAGGCTCAGGAATAGGAGCATTAACTCACATCTACCACAGTTATACTGAGAAATGCAATTTAATAAATTATAACAAGACTCAAATTTTGGCTTAACACAGATTAATTTCATAAAAGCTTTAAAAATAGTATAACTTTATTCTGCTTTGTCAAGAGCCAGGGACTTAGTCGGGGGGAGGGAGGGGGGAGTCATATATAAACAATCCAGCACTTTTGTAAGGTCATTACCTTTCATTATGTAAATAATATCAAAACGTCAATAATGAAAAGTGAAAATGAAGTGCAATATAAAAGATGCATCAATACACTAACCCTGGTTTGTAAATGTTCATGGACTTCAATCATGTCAAATTACCATACAGTGGTCTTTTTAAATTACAGCCAAAGCTTTATCAGTTCTGCAGAGAAGACATACACATTGTACAATCAACCAGTCTTATCACATTTTTGGCAAGGCTTTCAGTTGTTCAAAAGGTCTGTTTCCCCAAATCTGCATAAAACCATACAGACTTTACAACAGAAATATAACTTAAGTGACATTCAGTCTTAAATCTATTCACAGCGGGGTCCAGCAGAAACATTAACCAGTACAGATTATTTTTACTCACACAAAAACATCCCAAAGAGGGAAAAAAAAGCTATTCCAATCAATAATTATTCAGTGCAAAACAACTTTTCAATTGTGAAAGTATTAAGGTGTCACAAATGCTGAAACCATCATTTAATTTAAATACTTTAATAATAGTGCTTTATGTATTCTATAGAGATTTTAAATATCAGCCAGGATAATTCTGGTAATTTCTATATTTTTCTTATTGTTGACAAATCCCACAAAAAACCAAAACAAACCATGAATCCATCCCACTGACAAGAATGGTGTGTGTATTCAAAGCCTCATATATTAAAACCCATGAATGAGCCACAGTGATGCACCGGGTGACATGTTCCTTCGTTACAATAAACACCAACACTGGAGTTCATTTTTCAGTCAATCTCAAAAGCGCCATCCAGCTGCTGGAAATACTCCCAAAACCCCAGCTGAAAATAGTCCAACAAAAGGCCAATTTACTCCGGTTTGAGTACCATTTAATAACTAGTCACCTGCTGTGAAATTACTTAGCTTTTACAAAAAAATTGATATTTAAAGAGTCATGACTTCAAAAAGAACCAATGTGCTTGGAGCTAGGAGTCACAGACAGGGAAGGGAAGTCAAAGTATTGAACTAAGTTGGTTTTGACTCTCGATGGATGGATGGATGGATGGATGGATGGATGGATGGATGGATGGTTACCACTAGCATGGCAAGAGCACTACAACTAGCAAGCTAATGTTAACTGTCTGAGGTGTGTTGTTGGTACTGACGTTTTCTTGGGACTTGTTGACAATAACAAATATACATATCACCGGCCTTTTCCTTTAATATTTTCCTATGGCTGTGTGGCAACTGAGTCACATCCAGTCCCACAATTAGCAATGAAATCATACACTCCTTTTCAAAGAAACAATATCTAAACATCAAATAAGGTAGAAATAAGGCCCAGGAAGTCGTGTTAGGTCATACTCTGTCCCTATATTACATTTCATTTAAGCTCAAGTTAATGTATTTTCTCCCATCATCCAGTTTATTCATGAACTCCCCACATTTTGGTCTGAGCTTGCGGGGTTTGATTCCATGTCAATATCCTCCGACTCCTTCCCATTTGTCCGTTTGTCCACAAGTTTGTCGGTGCTCGCCCCTGACCCGTTTGTTGCTGATACATTTGAGCGCGATGTTTCTTCCTCTTCGTCTGGCACTTGATTAAAATCAGTCCTTGGGATTTTTTCCTCTCTTTCAGAAGAAGAACAGGGTGAATGTTTTGAAGTTTTAGCGGGTTGCGCTGCTGGGTTTGTTTGACCAGTGGCTTTATTAGCACCAGATTTCTCCTCCATCTGCCCACTGGCCGAGTCCCCGGCAGAGCCGTTGCTTGGCAGCACTGTATCTTCTCTTTTCTTCTTCGTTGGTTTTTCAGTGTCTGGATCCTCATCTGTTTGCATTTCTTGTTCCTCGATGGTGTCCTTCGAGTCGTTGGTAAATGGGTTCTCACTGTCGGCATGGGGCGCAGCTTTTGCCGTCACAAAGTCAGGACTGGGCGACTGATCCATTTCATCAACACCATCTGTAGAGTTATTTCCATTCCCCAAAACTGTGTTATTAGACTCAGCCTCTGCGTTTCCATTTCCTACCGTCTCTGCTTCTGGTTTTGGCCCGGGGGATAACTCAGAGAGTTTGCTTTTGTCTTTACCTGCCGTTTTATCCGTTCCTTTCTGAGCCTTTGCAACATTATCCAGTCCATCTTTCTGTGGCACAACTGCTTCTCCATCTTTGCTTTTACTCCGTGAATTTGACTCATCTTTTCCATCTCCATTCCCAACAGAATCGGGTCTTTTCTCTGCCTTCCTGAGTTGTTTCTGAATCTTCCTGGGACACCACACAAACTTATCCTTTGGCTCAAAGTGAAGGTAAGCAAAGCGCACAAGCTCCTGACGTTCCTTCTTGTCCAGGACAGCAAACAGGAAGTAGTCAAGAACGCTGCGTTTAACACTGCTAAGGGTCTTCTTGACTAGAGTCTCTTCCAGAAAGAAGCGCACAAGTGGGGCCTGGTAGTGCTCAAAGCCCAGCTCTCCGAGGCTCTTTAGGATGCGAGTGATGCGCAAGTTGTTGTGCATATTCCTGTAAGAGACGAGACAGTAGAGGCTGAAATAACAAACCGAATAGTTCATATAACCGATGTTGTTATATGAGATACTTTGTTATATTCACCGCTCCAGGTTTCCAAATCGCTCCTTCCAATTATCTGCTCGTTTCACTTCTCCTGTCTCTTTGCTGACCAAATGCATTCCATAGAAGCCCAACATGAGTTCATAGGACTCGACTAGTCTCTTTTTGGCATCTTCATTCTTCTTGAAGGCCTGGTGAACATATGCAGTGGAGGAAAGAATTAATAAAAAAAAAATATATATATATACATATATATATATATACATATATATACACATATACACATTTCCACGTTTACAATTACACAAAACCTCTGCATGGGTCAAAATGTAAAGAAGTACATTTTGTTGGTATTTTAGCTTTTGGTAAAGGGTCAAAAAGGGAAATAATTATTTATCTTTGTGTCTTCATCTCTTGTCACTATAAAAAGAGCTGAATATTAGGGGTGAGCAATAAATTTAAATTTGATTTTGGTTTCCAATGATCACTAAAATAATATGATCGAGAAATCAATTTGTCATGTTCTGTTTTGCAAGGACACTCTTATTTTTTGTTTTGTGAATGACACGTGCATGCGCATAAAGTCTCTTTGCGGTGGGGGGGGGGGGGGGCAAGTCATGTGGAACCACTGGAATTTAAAAAGTCAGCGCGAGTAAAGATGGCAGAAGGAGGGCAGCCACAGCAGTGTTTGGTGAGCAAAAAGGAAAAACCAACTCTGTTGTCTGGGAAAAGTTAACGTTAGCTAACACTGCGGCTCACTGAAACTACAGATCTGCTCCCCGATCTGGCAATCTTGCATAACGCGGTTATAGCCGGTATAGAGCCACAAAGAGAATGTAAACTTGCCGTTCACCCTGTTACAAGTTGATGAAATTCTGAAACAGTTTTGGAAACATTATTTTAAGGTACAAAAAGTTACGTAGTGTTGCTTTTAAGACTTGATGTTTTTGTATGAAACACTTACCTCAATTTCCTTCTTGGTGAGTTCTGAAGCCATGTAATTAACCCCTGGCTCTCGCAGAGGAAACAGCCTTGCAACGACAAAAGATTCAAGAGAAAAAACACAAAACCATTAACATTGTCAATGTTGGAACTATACGCTTAATCAGTGTCGATGACATCAGCTGTCTCCGCAACTGTTCATAACTCCACCATAAAATATACTTTGTGCTTCATCCCATAAAAACACCACATCCAATACAAGCCCAATGATTTTACAAAATACATCCTTTTAATAAACAGTCTGGGATCAGAAAGCAAAGCTGGACACTATCAACATGAGATCATTCTAGGTACAATTGGAATTTAACACAGATTTTAAAAAGTATAGTATGTACTCTCTAAGCAAGGCCTACGCCTTAGCCTACTTAAGTGGCCTGTGCCTTTTGTGACGTTTTATACATGTGCGCTGGTGTGTCTGTGTTCTAGCGTATCTCTTTAAGAGAATAGCAGGGCCTGTGTGTGTGTGTGTGTGTGTGTGTGTGTGTGTGTGTGTGTGTGTGTGTGTGTGTGTGTGTGTGTGTGTGTGTGTGTGTGTGTGTGTGTGTGTGTGTGTGTGTGTGATAGAGCAAATGACAGGGATTAGCTCGGCAGCGAGTACAGACTCTGTCAGTGGAGACACAGAAACTAAGTGTCTTCCTTGTGCAGGAGGGTTCAACCCACTCCCTGGTTTTATGTTCTCCGAGAAAGAGAACCAGGAAATGAGTACGAGGAAATGAGGTGACAAGACACAGCCAAGCCGAACAATCACAGTTGTGGTCCGTGTCCCCGTGAAGTGTAGTTAAATTTCTGGGGAGTGTACATAAGTACGTACCTACGGTATCTGTGACAAAAGTGACGGCTGAGACAAGAAGCAAGGTCCTTCATAAATGTGTCATACCATAAGCCCCTGCATTAAAAGGGTATTTTTTTATCTTAATCTTTTCATTTGGAACAAAGAGTTTGAGCGGGAAACAATACATGAATGTGTCCTAATCTATCACTAAAACTGCTTTAAAAGCAGGTAGTAAGCTGCTGAGTTTCTTACTGGTGCTTGTTTGGCAGTGTTTTTCATTTACCCCACCCTACCTGTAACAGGCAAAGAACTTTTGGGAGCATGTGTTTTGCTAATCGTGACAAGCAGACCTTGTTGTTTTAGTAGCACACTCCTGGCTAAAAACAAAGTGTGTGTGTGTGTGTGTGTGTGTGTGTGTGTGTGTGTGTGTGTGTGTAGTTCTGACTGGAAGGGGACCAGAACAAGATGACATTAGCTTTGTAACCTCAGGCTGAACACCGGCCGAACATACTCCACAAGACGTAAACAATACATACCACTGAATGTATGAGTGAACTCTCTCCAATCTTTTGTAGTCATTTTTCCATTCTTTGAGAAATGATTCAATGTAAACATCTGTGCAAAATGATAAATAAAAAAAACATTGAGTAACTGCACACAGACCTTCCCAAACACTGAAAATATATTGTAAGAATATCTAAAAATGTTACCATCAGGTGCAGACGGAAATTTATTGAGATAAAACTGCAAATTATTCATTTTGTCTTCTGAGCATTCGTCATCTGTAAGATTCTGTCAAAATGAAAAACATACTTTAATGTCTTAGTTGTGTTGAAAAGATGCATTTGGTTATAATACTTTGCTGTTACTTACTGGATATCCTCTTCTGTAGTTCTGCATGTCCTTTGCTGCCCTCATGTTTCGGGGCGCATGGTGCCACTGCAAGTGAAAGTGAAATTAACCAACATTTAATGTTATGTGAACTGCGGGATAAGATTATTATTCAGAGTTGATGCATCCGTATTTAACACTATTTAGTCCCTGTACCCTATTATGTTAGGTTAGGTTTTGTATCTAAGGCCAAACTAATCCATTTCCCACTCTGCAAATGGGCTAACCACTAAATTTAAAATTATCATTTAACTTTAAATTAGGCATATACACACACACACACTGCATAGTAATCACTGTAAGCAGCCCAACATACATATTTAAACGTAACAACAGCGATATAGCACCTCAAAGTAGGCTAACGCAAGCGGCTAGCTAGCTGGGCTAGTTAGCAAGCCTGCAGCATAACGGTAAAGCTATCATTAGCTTTCAACCATGGCAATATTAGTAATGAGTTACAAGTCAACATATTCAACGCCATGAAAATATTTAGATTACGTTTTGGATTGGCTGAATAACAATTAAAGCGCGTACAGTTAGAGACCAGCCTGATTTGTTTTTGTCTTGACATGACCGACGGGTTTGGCTCTCTCCGGCCGGGTCGTCTCCATCACTCTCGGTGTCCCAGGTCGAGTCGTACTCACAAACACAGTCGTCCTCCATGATTAAAGGAAACGTTAATTGACTAGCTCAGGCTAAATAAACGTGTAACCTGGTTTAGCACTATAAACTGGCATGAATCAAGTTACACTTGCATGTTCAGGTTAGACGTGGACGGCCCTGACCATCCGTCTTTCCAGTCAGACAGCATCCCCGTCGGCGGCTGCAGTACTGAATGTTGCCTTTAAGTGCTCCTACTCTAAGTAGGAATTGTGGATGAACTGACTTTAATCGGAAAGGTAGTTCCATTAAAAACATACGTTTTGTGTGTTAAATAGTTTTAAAAAATCCACGCACACACAAAGACAAATCCTACAACAGTAATGTTGGGTTGCTGCCTCACGGGATCCCATGTAGCTAACGTTACAATTTAAGACAAGGACGAAAAGGAAGTACACGTGTTATTAACGCTGATGGAGGTCATCATCAGTTGACTTCAGGGAAGCTACTTTATTTTTGGGGCTAAAACATGATCTCATGGCAGCTATTATCGGATAAATTTCACTCCATAGCGGCGTTAGTTGGTATTTAATGAGGTTGATTGGGTGCTTTCTATTAAACATTCTATTTTCCGACACATCGGGAAGGCAGCACAACTGCTGTTGGTTGTTGGTAATAAAAACGGCAAACCAGCTGATATGAGTCAGGCAGCCTATCTCAGTTTCTTTCACTTGACTGTTATATAACAAAACAGTAATGCTATGATAGATGTATTGAAAACTATATAAATGAATACCCCAAATGTATGCCCAGATTAACAAATATTGGTTATTTTTGTCCAAATGAGCAAAGTGACAACTATGAGCAACATTTTACTCAATACTGCACAATTTGAACGTGGTAACAAAAGTAAACACTGTGACACAAGAATGTATTAAGCACATTCACCGTCTGACCTCATGGCATCGGACAGTAATTCCATGTTAAGGCCTTTAGAAACAGCCATTCATTCTCTCTCTCTCTCTCTC
>NC_048413.1:9337560-9354682 GCF_013103735.1 Etheostoma cragini
CTCTCTCTCTCTCTCTCTCTCTCTCTCTCTCTCTCTCTCTCTCTCAAATTCAAAGGGGTTTTGTTGGAATTAAAGTTCCAAGAACAATGTTGCCAAAGCTTCAACATAGAATTTGTCCAAAAAATTTGGACAAAACACAATGAACAGTAATTTGAACCTAACACATTAGGATGATGTATGTTAATTATATAAATCTATTTGTATGGCAGAAATTAAACACAAACATAAAAACAAAAGTTCTTAAGCAATGTGAATGAAAATCAAAATAATAAAATACATTGCATTTTAAGACATCTTGACAATAGATAGTTAGTTAGTACAGGCCAAAAGTTTGAACACACCTTCTCATTCAATGTGTTTCATTTTATTTTCATGACTATTTACATTGTCGATTCTCACTGAAGGCATCCAAACTATGAATGAACACATGTGGCATTATGTGCTTAACATAAAAGTGAGAAATAACCGAACACGTCTTATATTCTAGTTCTCGTTTGGTTATTTTATATATATATGTATGTATATATATGTGTGTGTGTGTCTGTATATGTGTGTTTGTGTGTGTGTGTGTGTGTGTGTGTGTGTGTATATATGTGTATATATATATATATACATACAAATGTATATATGTGCATGAGACTATGAAAGTGAACACAATATTAGGATTGATTTAATTATACAGTATATCTTTTACTTCTTACTTAACCTCTGTGTAGAGAGTTTTTCTCTTCTTCTCTGACACACACTATACAGTCCAATTTATCTAGTAATCCAATCTGAGGTTCTCATTGGAAGTGTCAAGTAATCTCTTCAATAATGCATCATAACTTGGATTCAGTTTTCATACTGTGGGGCCAGTAGCACAAAGAAAGATTCATGTGTGTGAACATATCATTTGACCAAGATGGCATTTGACAGTAATTAGACAGATACATTTATACAGGGGAGTATTTCATCATTAGAAGATATAAATAGAATCTAGATTATCACAGGGGGATTCAATGTTGAATGTCCGCTGGTATGGGTTTCTATTTTTGGTCTTAGTTACTGTGGAAACCAGAGCGCTCTGCAGGCATCCAGTATTTGCTGTTGCTATTTAGTGCCTCTGCGTTATAAAAATAAGATTCCCCGTTGCCTTGTTCTCAGTGAGTTCAATGCTGATACAGACACAGATGGAACCATTAGGTCAGGACGAACTGTTGGTACATGATGAACATCAAGTTAAAGTAAGAACAAGAGATAAAGCATCATTTAGCCTAATACCAAAAATAAAAAAACTGTAATGGGAGGCAAACTTTCATTTCAGAACTCACTCATTCTGAATGGTTTAGTAGTTGGAGTATTGATTACGGGACCTTCAGAGTCAAATGTACAGTAGTTATCTCCCAACTGTATTGCATTGTCAGTAGGTTTGTTTAGTGTTGGTGTATGTAAGTACCTGTAGATTTGTATGTATGCATTTGTGTATATGATAAATAAATATATAATATGATGATGAAATAATGTGTTAAATTGTGAAGGGGGGCGACAGGACAGATGTCTCGGGTCCCGGGTCAAGGCAGGGGCCAACAGGGCCTCTTATGATTATCTTGTCCTGGGCACGAGCAAGACACACGTTGGCCCTGGCTCATGCTATGTAAACACAACGTCCCAGGTTTGATTCCAAACAGTAATATAGAAATATGGTGGTGGGTTTTTTAGAACAAAATGATATATATTTTTCAGTTTCTTGGTGCGCTTTACAACTCATCTGGAAAATAATCCTATTATTCCTATTTTATTTTTCACTCATCTACCAAAAGCATTTGTCCATATTTTTTTCTCTCCGGGTCTATGGTGATGCTACATTGTGATGCTGCATTTCTCTACTAAAACCCATCTGCCAATTCTTTAGGGGGGAAAAAATACAAATCTTGCAATATCCTGGAGGACTGCTTGTAGAAATTAATCTACAAAGCCAAACTTTTAGAATTGAAAGGTGATCTTTGGCAGTGAACAGCAGCTGTGCTTTAGAAAGAACAGCAGCTTGATACAGAGGATTTGTCTTTAGACAAACCTGTTGTCAGAGTAGTCTGAAAAACGCTTGAGGACCTGAAGACAAACATATGGACAATTGTGATTCAACGGCTTTAACAAGGGCTTTTAATTGAGATAAGGATCTGCTGGGTTCCTTTGACTCAACGATTTGATTTAAAACACAGAATTTGAATCTGCATTTTCAGAGAGTTGTTGTTTGTGCCGTGTCCTAATCCTATAAAGGAATAGAAATCTGTGAATTACTGATTATATGCTTTCTTTTTTCTGTTAATCGTGGCTTTCCTTTATGTGTACTGTTAGATATGATTATTGTTAAGAGCCTGTATGCAGAAATGAATCAAAGTTACTGATACAGTCATAATTTAGATACATTTTAACATAAACTTGGACTTCATTGAACATAGTCTTGCATTGCCAGACCATCCTCCACAGCGCTGGGGAGGAGGGTCTGGCTGGTCCACACTGCATCCCGGTATGGGAGAAAAACATGCTCTGGTTTATTGGCATTTCTTTAAACCAATCACAATCATCACGGGCATCGCTAAGCACCAGCAGAGCCAAGGTGCCCCTGCAAAATAGCCTCTGGAAGGAACTTGTTGTAGTGGAACATGTGAATGTTCAAAAGTTGTTTTAGCCGTGCAAGAGAGCTCCAATTGGACAGATAGTCTAGCTGGCTGTCTGGATTTACCCTGCAGAGATCTGAGGAGGAGTTCACCAGCCCTCAGAAATCAACCAAAGTTTAAAATTCCAACACAAAGAAAGGGGAAGGTAACGAGCATCCGGCCAAAATTAAAGTTGTCAGGTAGAATTTCTGGCAGCACTGGAGCAATCCGTGGATCATCAGGACTACAGACTACATTCAACATAACTTCAAAAGGAGCAGGGTGACTGGAAATGTACTGAGCGACAATGTATACAAGTAACAGACATTTTGACATCAGGAATGAGGAGGTTTATGTGTCATGATACAGAATACAACAGTGCCTTTATGTACCAGCAGTAAAATACGTACAATGCCAAACACTAACCTTTTAAAGGTCAAGTATGTAACGTGTTTCCTTGGTCTCTATCAAAATCGCTGGTGCCCGTTCAAAAACTTGTACTTTTTCACAAATATTACCACCACCATCAATTCCAAATATTCGTATTGGCTTGAAATTTTACATTTTAATTTGCACAAACTGGGATTCTGTATATTGATCACCATCTTGAAATTCATTAGCCGGTAAGGGACATAAAGGACATGCTACTCCGCTTTTTGAGTTTTTGCTGTCACTTAATTAACTCCCAGATGCTGCTAATGCTGCTAATGGGTGTTGTCGCTTCCCGGCCCCCAGCCAAATTGGACAAACACTGCATGTTTTCTGGATGTAAATTACATTTAGTCAAAACTACCTGCACTGTAATTAGCATAAAAGAAGACAGTGATTAAAATATTTGACCTGTCAGGGCAGACAAGTAGTTACCGTCATCTACACACCGGGAGTGAGATCTGTGTTCTAGTTGATGCTGTGGTTGAACAGCCAGAGACGGGTCTACTTTAGACTTTATACCAGGGAGACAGAGTTAGATGGTGACTGGTAATATCTGCTACAAACACGGCCAGACTAGGTTTAGATACTTATTATAATCGCTCATTAAACTTATTCAATTCAACTTAAGCATTTTTTTTAAATCAGTTCAATATAATCTGATATGCTCTATTTCGGTGGGCCATCCCAATATAATTAATGTAGTGCACTCGGTCCTTTTAAAAACACACCTGAAAACCATTCTAGCAGCCTTCCTTGAGGTAATCTGCAGTCTCCCCACCTAGCCTTCAGAACATCTTTAGATAACTTTGAAATTCATCCAACCCATCCCTGCAACTTCCATCACTCTTTAAGAAAGATCTGTCCACTACACAGTTTGTATTTTAACTCCAATGGATGGCAGTTCTATGATCAGTTGTTTTTAATTGTTCGTTTCAAATTGTGTGTGTGTGTGTGTGTGTGTGTGTGTGTGTGAGAGAAAGAAATTATGTGATAATGAAATGTAACTGAGAGCAGACAACAGAGAGAGCAAAAACAAAATCAATAAAGCATCTCTCTGAGTCTAAATACTGATCCTTAAACCCAGACCTGATGGGGATTGATGGGCCTCCTCCTCACTTTGTTCCAGGTCCTTGGGCTTTGAAAAGGATGTGAACACAAGCTGTGTGGATTGATAGGTGGCTGTTGGGGCTTTAGGTTCCTCTCTTATCAGCTGAGATGTAATTGATTTATGGAGAGCTGGTTTGAATCACAACAGGGATGCAAGTGTGCTGATTTAGCCACTTAACACAAAAACAGGTCCGCTGGGAGCAGGTTGTTCTGTTTAAGAGGAACAAAGGAACAAAGAGTAATCCACCTCCAGCACCCGGCTGCTGCTTCTCATGCCTACTGTGACATAGGGATGATGCTTCTATATAGTTTTAACTGTTTGTTTCTTTTCTTTCCATGTTTGACCAGAAAAATGCAGCCTAAATTAAGGACAATTGACGTTTTGATGCAGTGACAACATAATTCACAGAAAGAGGGCCCGGATCATGAAACGTAACTAATTAGCTTCAACCTCACTGACAGTTGAATTCTGTCCTTCTAGTACAAGTAACCATGGCAACCGGCATCACCTACAGTAGATTTCCAGAAGCATGTAGCAATGTCGTTTATTGAACCACTGTACCAGCATGCATCAGTTCCCTGATGTGCAGGGGCAACACGTCCCATTTACAAAAATTTTTTTTATCAAGTTGCTTTTTTATAATTTCAACCTGTCAACATGTGTATGTAAATGCATATGTAGGTATATTTCAATTTGTGAATATATGTATGTTGGGACAGTGTGTTGGTAATTTTATCCCTTTGGACTTTTTTTGTCACGTTATTCTTCCAATTTTATTTAAAATCTTCACTTGCTTTTCTTTTTAATTTTTCAATTGATAACTTGACAATAAGCCTACTTTTGTTACTGTGTTGTTATTTTGAAGCTGTACAATGAGTGGAATTCACATGGGGTGATCAATTAGTTTTCATTGTTTTTATTTCCTCATTTTAGATGTTTTTATAGGACCAACACAATCCTTTTTGATTTACTGATGTTTTGTAACCAGTGCAAATAAACACTAACAAATACATTTTCTTTAGTTTTTGACATGTTACCTCGGCATATGAGCTCCAAACACATTATATGAGCTCCAGACAAATTATATTTATTCATAATTATACATATTTAGGTTAGCTTTGAAATAGTGTGTCCTACCTGAAACAGTGTTGTCTCCACCTTGGATGCCCAGTTTTAAGGCCAGTTCTGATGTAAAAAAAAAAACCGCATGTTGCTGTCCAAGGTGCTGAACCCCCCCCCCCCCCCCCCCCCCCCCCCCCCCCCCCCCCCCCCCCCCCCCCCCCCCCCCCCCCCCCCCCCCCCCCCCTAATGTTAGATTGGTATCTGCCGAGTGGAGTCGGGAGTTTACTTGTTGCACACAGCGTTGATAAGACATTGAACATTGGTGCTAATGCTCAGCCCAGTATGTGTCTTATTCATACATTACATTACATTACACACAGCTTCATATTTATTTATTTTGGACTGGTTTGCGCATGCGAAGAGACAAGCTGAGGCCACTTTCTTAAACAGATGACAGCGCTCTCAATGCGCACAGCAGGATAGCCTTTGCGCGTTTTTACATTAACAAGACATCTGAACCTGATGATACAGATTTCTTGTTTTGTATTTTTCTTCTCCTCCACGCCTCTCCTGCGGCCACGTTTCACGCAACAGGCTGCAACACCAATGTAAAGTCTTCCCTGAGGAACAGTAGCCTACCACCTGTAACTGGGCTCATCCGGTCCCGACTTTCACGCCGACAGCGAGGATGAAGAAGCAAAACGTCCGGACCCTGTCGCTCATCCTCTGCATGTTCTCCTACTTGCTGGTCGGTGCCGCGGTGTTTGACGCGCTGGAGTCCGAGTCGGAGCACTCACGCCGACGCGTCTTGGAGCAGAAGCGCAACGAAATGAAGAAGAAGTACCGCTTCTCCGAGGACGACTACCGCGAAATCGAGCGAGTGGTGCTGCAAGCTGAGCCCCATCGTGCCGGGAGACAGTGGAAATTTGCTGGCTCTTTTTACTTTGCCATAACAGTCATCACCACCATTGGTAAGTTGATGTAATGTTTCTATTTTTAGAGCTAAGGGGTAATGTTTCCCTGTGTTGCTATTGTACAGTGGGGTATTTAAAAAAAAGTATATTTTTTACATCAGTGCAACATTTAAGGCTCGTTTGTTTCCAGACAAATTATAAAAAGCCAATTGATCCATGCAAGCGTCACTACGTCACAGTGTTGTTCTCATTTCCATTTCTCTGCATTAAGGTTATGGACATGCAGCACCAGGCACAGATGCAGGAAAAGTCTTCTGCATGTTCTATGCTTTACTGGGAATTCCTCTCACTTTGGTCATGTTTCAAAGTCTCGGAGAAAGGATGAACACTTTTGTCCACTATCTCCTACATAAGTTGAAGCAGTGCCTGGGATGTCGATGCACTGAGGTGTCTATGGAGAACATGGTCCTGGTGGGCTTCCTGTCCTGCATTGGAACACTGTGTGTTGGGGCCGCAGCCTTCTCCCATTTTGAGGGATGGAGCTTCTTCCATGCGTACTACTACTGCTTTATCACACTCACCACCATTGGCTTTGGGGACTTTGTAGCCTTACAGAAAAAGGAGGACCTCCAGGAGAAAACACCCTACGTGGCATTCAGCTTCATGTACATCCTGGTGGGGCTAACTGTTATTGGGGCCTTCCTGAATTTAGTGGTGCTTCGCTTCCTTACCATGAACACTGAGGATGAGAGGAGGGATGCTCAAGAGAGGGCATCTCTGAAGAGGGACAGAGGCCTGCTGGATGGGTCTCTGGGTCTCCATGTTGTAGAGGAGCAAAGCAGAGGCAGCCACAGAGAGAGGAACAGGAGCAATGCGGTGCACAATCGTAGCCACAGTACACTCTTGCTCCCAATGGAGGAAGGAACCAGCCGCACCAACCTTATTGCTTCCCCAGCGGAGGAACAGCTGAGACAAAGAAGCCTCTGCAGACACAGGCTACATTTTCAGATCGAGGCAGACAGACGCAGGCCGGAATCGAGCCTCAGCTCCCTCTGCTCATGTGTCTGCTACCGTTTGGGGATTTGTGAAAGTCCCATCATGGCTCGCCGTGATCAGCACGGCTGCCAAGTCAATTCTGTTTACTACAACTCAGTCTCTTATAGGATCCAGGGCTGCTCGCCAGGTTCCAGGGACAACACTGGACTCTCTTCCCCAGGAAGCACGCTCTCACCTGGGAACAGCTTCCGTGAGTTCCCTCGTTCAAGGAGAAAGTCTGTCTAAAGAGCACTATAGTGAAAGAGTGTTTGCACAGACTGTAAACAGTATTTTCAATGACACATATGTATTTTGTGTTTACATCTTAAGCATGTCAGAAGACACTGAGTCTGTCAAACAAATAAGTTGTCTGTTGTGCCTATTTAAGATTTGAATTTGTTAAGGATGAGATTTCTTATCGCCTTTTTACCATGAAAGTATTTATGTTAGTGATTCTGCTGTGTTCCTTGCATGTGTCGAAAGTTCAGTGCATGCTGAAGAGAATGTATAGCACACAATGTGAATGCATGAGTGCTATGTACAGATGTAAACAGTTGGACTTTTATTTATTAAATTAAACATTACAAAATGTAGGACATAGTGCTTATTAATGGCTGTAAAACTGTTTAGTGAAGGTATATGAATGATCCTCAGTGGACCCTGTTCTTCCTGCTTCAGACGAAACACTTTTCATGCCATAGCTAGATGATGTCATTTTACCTTTATATCAGGAAGGCCTTAACTAACTCTCACCAAGCACATGAGATATGTGGCTTCTTAGCTCTGTGGATTTAATAAATTGTTTTATTACTTATTATGGGGAGGGGGGCAATCTAATAGAAAGAGACTATGATTGTTATGACTGAATCTGTTGTAATGGATGTAGCACACAACAGTTATGTAGCAGGTTCCAAATAAACTTCCCCAATTCCAGCCTGGGATGTGTTGTTTCCATGTAGACTTGGTTTGTAGTCAGATTTGATGTGAGACTCTTACAGTGTTATTTTATTAAACCAAAAGAAAGGACCACTGACTGTGTGAGGGTTTTTATTTCAAGTTTGGACTGCTGTGTCTCAGTGGTAGAGCGGTTACCTGCCAATTGGAAAGTTGGTGGTTCAATCCCTGGCCCTTTAGTCCCATGTCAAAGTGTTCTTGGACCAGACGCTGAAACCCCAGTTGCCCCCGATGCTGTGCATTTAGAGTGTAAATATGTGTGTGTTTGTCTGAAGAACAGGTGCCACCTTGTACGGCAGGCTCGGCCACAGTGTGTGAATGGTGAATGGTTCCTGTACTGTGTAAAAGTGCTTTGACTAGTCGTTGAGACTAGCAAAGCGCTGTCTAAGAATAGCCCATTTACATTTCAAAGTTTGTGTTTTATGAACTGTATCTAATATATTTTATCACAGTAATACAGTGGTACAGAGAACTGATCGTGCCAGTTATAATACTTTTGGCGATTTAGCAGGAATTACAGTGACTAACTGATTTCTAATAGACAATAAACCCAGTAAGCTTTGATCTGGTGATTTCCACTTCAAAAGACTTGTAGATGTGGAATTTGAAATGAGCAAAGGCTGGTGGAAAATTTCAGCCACATATTCATATGTAGTATAGACCTGCTTCACACTCAGTGTTGTAACAAATGGTGTTATGTAACCACATTTCAGACAACATTAGCTCACTTTCAACCTTGAAGTTTGACTTTTTTTATTTGCAACTCACAAAATCAGTGATTACAGGGAAAATAGCAGTTGTAGAATGTTAAACAAATACATACCCATACATGAGTGAAAACTTAAGATAATTATACTTTATGTATTTTTATTTTAACAATATTGTATACTGGAACAAATATTGTATTATATCTCATTGTATTTAACTGACAGCTTAAGTTACTTGCTGTACTTTTGCTTTACTTGCGTTAGCTGCTTTACAGATTCAGATTTTACATACAAAATATATGAACTATGTAGACATATATATATCATCCATCTATAGTCTATAAAATGTAGAGTAGTTGAAATTGTCTTCATCTTGACCAACTACAACAGTAAAATGCTCCTTACACAGAAATGCATCAGTAATAATAATGTAATGTATAATATCGCTTCACACACTATGAGTAATTTCACTTGATACGTTAAAGGTCAAATATGTAATACATTTACTGTAATAAATCCCCAAATTACCCCAATGGGTCATCAGTTATAAAGGAAACATGCTAAGGTGAAATACTATCTTTTCTGATAACAATGTTAATGCCAGTATTTCTTTCATTTTGAAGAGTTTCTGTTTTGGCCTGTGTGTTATCAACTGCCCAGTTTGACACCCATGCTGGGTTGCCAGATATTCCTATAAAAATGCAAACCCAGCGTACTACAGCTGTAACGTGACCAGAGATGTAACAATCCCCGGGTAAATATTGGACATGTATTTGAAAGATGGAGACAGATTAGAGCCCTGAAGGATGCAGAGTTGGCTAATTTCCTCCTGAACAGGTAAGCATTAGCTTACGCAACGCAAGAACTGCAATGTTTTCATCTTCCAGGAATTGTGTACGGATCCTTGCAAATGGAGCCGTGCATTATCATGAAGCAACATGAAGTGATGGTTGATGATGAATGGCACAACATGGCCTCAGGATCTTGTCACGTTATCTCATAATATCCATAATACCATAACAATACCATAATAAACGCCTGCCATAACCATACCATAACCCCCCAAAACCGCCATGGGCCACTCAATCCACAATGTTGACATCAGCAAACCGCTCACCCACACAACGGCATGCACACTGTCTGCCATGTGCCCTGTACAGTGTAAACCGGGATTTATCTGTGAAGAGAACACCTCTCCAAAGTGCCAGACGCCATTGAATGTGAGTATTTGTTCATTCAAGTCAGTTACGACGACAAAATTTACTATTTATATATTTATATATATTTACATACATTTTTAGATATATAAATTTATTTATGTATACATATACGTATATGTAAATTTATATACACGTGTGTGTGTGGGTTTATGTATGTATGTATGCATGTATGTATGTATGTGTGTGTGTATGTTTATGTGTATGTATGTATACAGTATGTGTATATGTATGTGTGTGTGTATATGTACATGTATGATCTGAATGTGTCCTGCACCATTGGAGCCATTGTTGTTTTACTACTTCTAACTCTCCCAAGTATTCTTGTCTGTTTGAGCTATGAAGTAAATAATAAAAAGTCCATAAACAAAAAGAAGAAAATATCAATATTTCAAGTAAATTAACATTTCACCTTCTTTACTGTCACAAGATAAAATCACCTCGTGCGTCTTAACGTCTGCCCATTACCTCCAATTGCTATTTCTAAAATCTGTTTTTCGGTTTGAAATGAGGAACGGAAATCACCAAGTCTATACATAAGTGCCCCCCAGCATACATTTCAAGCCATCTGTTGATCTGCTGGAACAGTAAGCTACTTTACATATAAATGTAAAACTGATAGGGCAATAGAATCTGAAATGGTGATTGGTTATAAAATGCCATCTGCTCTGGCTGCTTGGGGTTGGAAATGTTTCCTCTCTTCCTTACATTGTCACATCACATGCGGTAATTCTGAACCACGCTTTACTGTGTGCAACAAGTCAGGTTAACAAATTCAGTATAACAAAGTGTTTCAAATATACAGGATTTTCATAATACTGAATGATCACATGACAGCGAAAAAGGAAGAGAACGTAAGATACAATAACGTTGACAAGGTGGCCCTCTACAGGTGATGACACTGTGAGAAAAAGACAGACCCAAACACGTAGAGAAATTATTTAGCCACTAGAGGGCAGTACATGTCCATGCAGCAGCAGTGAGCTGGCTGATGTTGATCTGTAAAAGTGTGATTTTGTTTAATTCAGAGACAATGGCCATTATTATAGCAACATGATTAGGAATTGGTATTTTAATATTTTTATGGAAATTACGTTTTTTCCATGGTAGTCATTACCAAACAAATTCACACATGATAATCAAGCGAGTCAAGTCAATCATATTTATATAGCCTACAAATCAAAAATTTGTCTTAAGGCACTTTACACTCTGTACAGCTTACAGCACCCTCTATTATTAGACCCATAATTTGGAATGAAATTGAGGGGGAATGAAACCCCCCCCCACAAATCCTTTTTTTTAAGATTATTTTTGGGCGTTTCTGCCTTTATTTGATGAGACAACTAGGTGAGAAAGGGGAGAGAGAAGGGGAAGACATGCAGGAAATCGTCACAGTTTGGATTTGTATCATAGACCTCTGCATCGACGCATAAACCTCAAAGTTTATGTGCACCTGCTCCACCCACTGAACCCACCCGGCCACAACCCCACAAATCCTTTTAACAGGAAACAAGAAATGGGAGAAACCTCAGGAAGAGCCGAGGAGGGATCCCTCCACCAAGACAGACAGGTGTGGAATAGATGTTGTGTGGACAGAATGGAAAGAAGCAGAATTACTGTGATGATTACATGAAGGGCAGTTATGATTGTTACTTTTATTCCTAAAAGTGGCAAAAGTATTATCATATAATACTGTAAAATTTCCTGAGGTGAATGCATAATTCTCACAAAACACATTTTCTTTATCACTGACAGATTTGCAAAACAGGCAATGTTTTTTCCTTCCATTTTCTGATGTTTTTTAGACAATTGTGCATGTACAGTATGTACAGTATGTATGTATTCATGTCAAAAAATACATTTTTAATGGTAGATAACAAAGGTTTACTGTGTGAACTCTCAGAACTAGAGATTGCTCCGTGCATGCTGATACTCAACAGCAGCAGAGAGTGCACTTAAGAGTTTTTATGTGCCCAGAAAGTGAGCCAATAATGGCGCAAGTATTGATAGAAACAAGGCTTAGTTTCGGCATTATTCTGCCTTTCAAAGAATTGATTTTCGAAATGATTTTTTTAGATTACTTTTTTGGAGCTATTCCCTTTACTTGATGGTGGCAGTGGATAGACAGGTAAGGTGGAAGAGAGATGGGGGACGACACACAGCAAAGGGCCACAGGTCGGATTCGAACCCAGGCCGCTGCAAAGGACTCAGCCTGCATGGGGCACACACTCTTACTGGGCGGGCTAGAGGTCATCCCTCAAAATACTACTTTTGGTTTATAAAGCACTAAACGGTTTACGGCCAAAATACGTTTCTGTCTGATCTGCTGCTATACATTAAGAACCATTCAGGTAATCGGGTAAGTTCTGCTTTCTGTCCCCAGGGCCAGAGCTAAATGTTTTTATGCTCCACATATCTGGAACAATCACCCAGAAACTCTAGGTTTCTTTTAAATCATGGCTGAGACTTTTCATTTTTATGCTATGTTTCAGAAATTGTTCATTTTTTACACTGCACTGTAACTTTTATTCTTGTATTTTCATGCCTGACTTATTTGATTTTCGCTGTTTTTAATGATTTTGAACTGCTTTTTTAATTGCCTTGTTGCTGAAATGTGCTTTACAAAGAAAGCTGTCTATTGATATTTTAGATTTTGATCTGACCAGCAGTGAGAAAACCAAAATAAACCCATTCTGAGAATGGATCCAGTAATGGAGTCTAAAACACATCATATTGGCGGTGGTTAAGGACCCAAATCCTCCTGTCAGGTCTTACTGTGTCAAAGAGCGAATTACAGAAAAAAACAGATGTAACTCGGATGTTTGGATGATTGAGTGCACGACTGTATTGTGTTATCCACAGAGCCTTTTCTCATTGACTGGCCTTGTTTCCATAATTTCATTAGCTACAAATGTTGATTTAACAGATATTGATTATCTAATAATTCTAATACATATTAGCTCACATTGTTTCTAATACATCAAAGTAATTGATTCAAATATGAATTTTCCAGGAACTGGTTATCAGACAAACTGCCTGAGTGGCACAAATACAGTATTGGCACAAAACCAGGGCACAATTAGTTCACATTGATGGATTACAGCAGAGATGCCCAAACCTTTACAACACTAAAGCTTAAAATGACACAGCATAGTGTGCTCGATGGCCACTTGCTGTTCTCATTTGGATGTCCTTGCATAAGAGGTTTGGGTGAAAAGGGATGAGTTTCAATGAAATCAGAGTATAATCCTGCTGCTAATTCAGTTTTGTTAACTGTTTATTATCATTGCAGTATTTTCCATCGTATCCAAAAAAGGTAGAATTCATGCTTGTTGGGTGAACTGAAACAGTGAGAGAGGTGATCTTTCTTTCATTAGCGTGTATCACAGACTCACAGAAATACCCCCTGGTGACAGAAGAATCCCTTCATCTTATGCAGTCATTTTATTTTCTGCCCAAACAATCTTAGGTTTTGTGAGAGTTTTTTTGTGTGCCCAAGGACATGGATCAAAGTAAAGTGCTACATCTCATGGTGTAATGAATGATCTTGAAAGGGATATCCAAATAGAGAGTCATCAAAATGGGAGCTAGTACTCTTTGGAGAAATAATTACATTCATCTCACGTTCTACGGCAAATTCCCCCCGCAAAAGTGAATAAACAGTTTGTATTTCACAGGCAGGGGATGTCTTTGTTACTTCTCTTTATGATTGTGTTTATTTCACCCCACACCCACGTATATATCATTTAGGTCTCGAGATGACAAAAGATATCTTGTGTGACACAGATAATGGGTCAATTTTAAAGTGTCTAGTCTGTGCCATTTAGCAATTGATGGCTGCAAGTAAGCATGCATCAAATCCTTTAAAAATTAGTCTACATTGCCATTGTTCAACAAGCTCCTGTGTGATTTCTTTATCGTAAGAAAAGACACTGATGACAGTAAATGTGTGCTGCATACATTGCAGGGCCTTTATTTTATTTACCAAACTCTATACAGTGCAAATGTGGACAAAAGTAAAAGATAAAGTAAAATAAGTTGACCTGTAATGTTATTTTGTACATTAGAAGAAGATTTTACCTTGTTAAAATGAAGGTGAAAGTTGAATAGTGGCTTCAATTTTATGGGATTATTTCTTTTGAAAACCTTTTACATTATTTAGCTACTCCATGAATAAATCTTTATGACGGAAGGTGAAATCAGCTCAAAATAAAAGAAGAAACTAAAACATTTGACAGTGGTGATAAACAATAAACCCTCTGTTATACACCCATCCAATAATTTATCCATTAATAACTTCAAAGGTGCATTTTAATTGAATAATACAGGTCCTTTTAGTTACAAATGAAGGTGAACTTGTAATGGTATTGTGTAAATTTTAAACTTGAATTCATTTTCCAAAAAAGTGAAAGTTGTTCCATTAAACAATGGAATTGTTATCCATTAAAATGTACCAATGTTAACCGAAAGCATGCAGATGATCCATTAAAAAAACGCTTTATAGGAAGGATTGGCACTTCATCACATTTTCCCCACTGGAAGGGCACCTTAGAGGGCCTGTTACCATATTTCACCTACCTCAGGAGCATCCAAGCAGCCCGTCCTACCGGACTTGTGTACATTTCATTGGCAAAGAGGGTCTGGCCACTCTCCATTGACAAGTGTTGACTTCCATGAAGGCGGTTACTCTGTTAAAGTTTACAACGTTTGGATCTGCCCCGTGCCACTCTGGGTCTGCCATAACCAATCACTAGCGCTTGCTCGTGATGTCGGCTTAGCATCGCTAGCCTTAGCCAAGTCCTTCACCACTAACGGAGCAAGCTGGGAAATCAAACCCCGTGGGGAGGAGGGCCACAACATCATGGCCCCCAACAAAACTCAGCAAAGATTGTTCTGGCTCAGGCTTTAACTTCTGGATATTCGACAGCGTTGCCACAACGGACCGAATGGCTTCGCTCGCATCTATCTCCAACGCCTCAAGGTCATTGTTCTCAGACACTCCCTTTGTTCTCTGATTGGCCCGGTAAAGATTTGAGCGGAGAAAACCCAAGAATATACCGCAAACCCGGACGCAGTACTGAAGGAAAACAAAAATTGAGTTGGAGGACGTTGGAGGGCAGAGCCAGGCTAGCATCCCAGAACATACTTTTGCAAAAGAAATTCAAATGTGGTGGCTGCTTGGCTGTTTCTATATTTGCTTTATAATGTGATTACTTTAAATTTCCCTTTAAAGTTTCCTTCTACACTTTGATGTAAGTAGTGAGTAGTGTGATTAATCTGTCTTATTCTGCACTGTCCTGAACTGGCTCTGTAGCCATGACAAAAGAGAGGGAGGTGTGACTCAGTTTAAGTCTCAGACGTTTGGTAAATACAGGCAACGTGTCTCAGACAAACTTTACTGGCTATACAAATTACCCTTCCTCTATAATCATCTTGTAAGTCACAGTACACATGAGTCAGAGTATCCAAAAATGAGTTGAGGGTTGAAGGAAGATGAATAAGTCATGCAACATTCATAGCCACCACTGGGAGGCAGTGACACACTAAATAGCTCGCACAATGTGCCTCATATGTTTGCCCATTAACTTGTTTGCCAGCATCACACCCAACAACTCCCCACCTCCCCATCCTCTTCTCTACTGCCTCCACTGATCTGAGCATGAGATGGAGGTAAACGATGATGAATAACAATTAGGATCTCTCTGAACGGATACCAAAGAAGAGGCCAATATCAATATGAGATCTTTATATGCAAAATCTTTTATTGTTAATTTCAGTACAAATGTTGACAGAGCATCGCTGCAGTGCGGCTCAAACAGCACAATAATTAAACACTTACTTCAAACTGATATGTGAGCAAATAAATTGGACACCGGCACACCGACACTTACACACACACACACACACACAAACACACACACACACACACACACACACACACACACACACACACACACACACACACACACACACACACACACAAAGAGGACAAAAAATCACATCCATTCTGCAGAATTCTCTGCAGGAAAGTCATTAATGGTTTTAAATGAGGGCGAGCTGCCACATGATACAACTGATCTGCGTGTGAAATGGAATTAGGTGGCTGAGGATGACAAGTGGAATCTTTTATAGCCAATACTCATTGATCATTGTGGCAGTTTAAATGATGCTTTTTTGTCTACTGCACGTTGGTTAACAAATGACACTGACAGCTCACATTTTCTGCTTCCCATTGACATGTAATCAATTAACTGATATGATCATCTATAATCACTGGTGCACAGCTTTCTCATCACAAAAGGGTATCTAAGAGAGTAACAGAGTAGGCCTACTATTACTTAAGTACTTAGTGTGCATAAGCCTACTGTAGGCCTAGAGCCCACTTCTACTCCATTACCTGGACATTTCAGAATTGTATGTTTTATTCCACAAAAAAAGTAGCCTCTAGGTAAAACAGAAGAGGATGCATTCGCATCTACATAATCACCGGTAAAGCACCACCCGGGGAGCACACTAGTGTTAAAATCAAACACACCCACCATATTGCGTCACCAACATAGACCGTATATATATTGATGGACAGAGCATCCGGTTCGGAAAAGTGCAACCACTGCGGAAGTAACTTAAACCTGCATTCTATCTGAATTCCTGCAGAGGGCGACACGCGTGGTTGCAAAAGAGGTTGGTTTCAATAGAAGTCTATGGAGAAATGAGCCACTTCTCACTTGATTTATTACCTCAGTAAACATCTTCACAATGAGTTTGTGGTCTCGATCGCTAGTTTGAAGTCTTTTGCAATACAGAATGATGTTCATTCTTTAAATTACGGTCTCGTTGATTTTAAAATTGGCGATAAAGCCGGGGGTGTTTTAGGGCGTGGCTATGATGTGATTGACAGTTATCGGCCTGTCAATCATGACAGAGTGTTAGCAAAGCTTGTCCATGGCACGTAAACTTCATTTTGGGGGTTGACGTCAGGCGTTTCTCAATATGTGTTCTTCTATGGACTTGTGTTCTTGTGTTCTTGTGAAACGTCATGTTTGGTGGCCAAAGT
>NC_048413.1:9354782-9362282 GCF_013103735.1 Etheostoma cragini
GACTCATTTCTGATCTCCACAAACCAATGGGTGACGTCACTCATGCTCTGTCCATTTATATTAACGGTCTATGGTCACCAACAGGTGCACGACGCTGGCAAACATGGTAAATGCCACAATGCTTAAAGACCGGTGCAGTGACTTCGGCGGCCACTGAGAAACTTTTACCTTTGTTATGCCTGACGTAACTGCAGCGTCATTCAGCTCAAGTGGTTTAAAACTTCGAAGTTATATGGTTTTATAAGGAACGTGCAGAGTAACCTGGAGTTGACTGAGGAGGACTTCGCAGTGCGCGGGACTCACACAAAGCCATTCATTCAGGTGAGCAAAAACAACAACAACAACAACAACAACAACAACAACAACAACAACATCAGCCAGCTAACAATTTTTGGTTCCCAGAACGTTGTGGGAACGTTCGTTTTTGGTTGTGGGAACGTTCCTTGAAGGTTTGGTTTGGTTGTGTTTTGGTGGATCGGAAAGTTTCCATAACGTTCTGTGAACGTTAGTTTTTGGTTACAGTTGCAACCTTTAGAGAACGTTAGGAGAACATTCTGAGAACGTTCGCTGTAACCAAAAACTAACGTTCCCTGAACGTTAGGGAAACTTTCTGATCAACCGAAACATAATCAACACACAACCAAACCTAACCTTCAGGGAACGTTCCCCTAACGTTCTTTTTTTGCATTCCCCTAACACCCATATCATTAGTGTGTACTATATATGACAATCCTTCCACCTCCCCTTTCCCTACAAACTTACTTTTATCTAAGTACATCTTTTTTGGGGGCATTTTAGGCCTTTTATTTCTGACAGGACAGCACAGACTTAAAATGGGAGGGGGGGGGAATGACGTAGCAAAGGGCTGCAGGTTAGGGTTTAACCTGCGGTTGCTGCGTCGAGGACTAAGCCTCTTTATATGGGCGCGCGTTCTACCAAAGGTGGAAACCAGGCGCCCACCTAAGTACATCTTTACAACAAACACAAGTAGTATTATTTTGTGCTTGAGTAAATCATTCTAGTACTCTTTCCAGCCCTGGTCATTGCTACTTTTAGGATCACAAGGATCATGATACTGCTTCCACAGTGTATATCTGCCCCAAACACACACACACACACACACACACACACACACACACACACACACACACACACACACCAGCAGAAGTTCTAACAATCGATCAGAGCTGCTGACGCTCCCATTACAGTGCCTCATGTTGGTCTCTGAGCAATTAGCCTGCTTGCATCCCAGTGAGTGGATATACAGCAGTGGCCAATCTCCCTCTCTTTTTACGTTCTTTCTCTCCTTTTATTGATTCTTTTATCTTCCATTGGACATGTTTCTTTTTCTTTTCCCTCAGAGTTTGACGGTCTGACACACATAACTGGAGGTGTGACAGGTTTCACAGCTCCTACACTAATACCCTTTATTTGCCTTTAAAGGGCTGTTGTTGGGAAGTCTGTAATGGATGTGTGCAACTGAGGCTGTCAAGTCTTTGTCTGTGTGCATGTGTCTTGGTATGTACTGTATGTGGTGCCTGGATGCCGGTTGTGTAGGTGTGTGTCACAAAGATGTTTCTTTTACAGTGCTGTCGTAAAAAATAGACATTCATTGCCCCAGAGAGAGAAGCCCTTTCTGTTTTAATAGGCAAAAAGGTTTCTGGATTCTTCAGAGATTTCGTCTGTCTGTCTGTCTATCTGTCTGTCTATCTGTCTGTCTGTCTGTCTGTCTGTCTGTCTGTCTGTCTGTCTGTCCGTCTTCCAATTATGTTTATTCATTATAGGGTCATAACTGGGTGACCATGAAGCTGGATTACATAATTTAGAATATTTTTGCTCCGCCACATATAATAATGGGGTGAATGAAATGCCCACAAACATTTGTTTACGGAGGGAATAACGAGTGTTGTCTTTTTGGGAGCAAAAGAAGAAGTCGGGTGACTCTGGGGTGGGGGGATGGATGCGTTAGCTGAAACATTTAGTTGTTTAATTGATTAGTGAATCAGTCTATTCACTGAAAACGTAACTGCCAGAATAAAATGGTTCATTGCGAGAACCGTTTTAAGGAATTCAGTGAGGGCTAGTCATATTGCACCTTACTAGAAAAGATTATTTTTCTGTGCTGTGAAGCAACAGCAAGAACTTTTTAATAAAACGGATCTCTCTTGTGGTCAAACATGCATTCTTTAAATTGTATAAAGAAGGCTTGACCTCAATCCAGCAGAAACATTTAGTCACAAGATAAATGAATGAATTGGACAGAACCTGAGATGGACTGTATTAAAAAAAACTTAGAAAAGTAATCAATGCTTCTTGTTAATTTTTTTTTTTTTTTTCAACTTGCAGCCAAAAAGACTAATGACATAGTTGCCATCCAGCAGTTGAGCAAACACGACTGAGGCTCCCCGCTGGCTGCTGCATGCGGTGACCTGGGAATGAAGGAGCTCAGTCGTGCTGACTCGGTGAGTATGAACACCACAGAGGCGGGCTTGTCACAGTGCCAACCATTCGATTTGTTTAGAGACGCAATATGGCCATTTTGGCTGTGTGCTGGAAAAGACGCCAGGGGAGCTGGTACTTGCCAGCCAACTTTCTCTTGTCGCTCTTTCTCCCTCGTTTTTCACTGTGAAGCCACACTCTGCAGGGAGCGTTTGGAGAAGAAAATGTGCTTTCATGGAAGATTCAAAGCTGTGATCAAACATGCAATGTTCTCTGAAATAATTCAACATTTTGACAATTTCATTGTCTCCTGCTTGATTTATGGCTTTCAGACTCACAATATATTCATGTTGCCGTGTCCCCCCCCCCTGCAGTTCTCTAAAATACAATGTTTTTTAATGCACATTATTTCACTCTTTTGATGCAAAATATCTTAATGAGAAAATGTCTCACAAATAAACCTGTTTGAGTATGTTCTGCTATGACAAATAAAAGCCATCATCATTTGAACATAATGACTGCATTAATCGCTGTGATAACAGGGTTATCATGAGCCTGATCTGTCATCCTTCTCTTCACTGCAACAATAGCAGCTAATAGCATCTGTCAGAAGAATACAATGCTCATGTTAATGTAGAAGGGATAATTTAGCTCCATCAAAACATCCACACAGAGAAAAGAACATTTAGCCACTCATCATTAGTCATCATTGATTCAGAGGCAAATTGCAGATTAGGTATATGTCTTAAATGATAAGGCTGGAGTTTATCTATAGTTCTTACAGAAGATGTACATCATTAAAAATAGGATGGATGTTTTTTTTAACATTATTATGAGTTCCACAGCCTGCCTATGGTCCCCCAGTGGCTAGAAATGGTGATAGGTGTAAACCGAGCCCTGGGTGTCCTGCTCCGGCTTTTGAGAAAATGAACACTGAGAGAGAGAGAGAGAGAGAGAGAGAGAGAGAGAGAGAGAGAGAGAGAGAGAGAGAGAGAGAGAGAGAGAGAGAGAGAGAGAGAGAGAGAGAGAGAGAGCATGGCCTTCAAACTAGCAAAGTGGCAGTTGGTCCAGGCCACACCCCCAGCCTCAGCCTTCCCCCCCCCCCCACACACACACGCACACACACACACTTCTCAGGACACATACTAAGTGAAGCTCATTGTGGGACCGGCTCTAGTGGCTGTAATTCTGCACCAAGACTGAATTTTGGGAAAGAGACTTCAGATAAGGTATTAGGGGACCACTAAGGTCTATATAAAGCATCCAAAGAGCACCATGTCATGGGACCTTTTCAAAGGGTTAGATTATGATAAGGGTATAAAATATATTTTGTTAGTTACCCAATTTGTCATAAATACTAATATATCAGTTACAGTGGCTATCTTTCTGCAGAAGTAACCTTTTTACATTTTTCTTTTGTTGCTAATACTTCTGTACTTGTTTGTAGGATTTCAAATGCAGGAGTTTCTCTTGTAATGGGAGTATTTTTTTTTTTTTTTTACAGTGTCTTGTAGATCCTTTCATAGCCAGGCTCTATTGAATGTTGTTTTATTAAACAATCCTTTTGGAGAAAATGTGATCTCCTTCAAAAACACAAACAAACAAAAACAGCCAGGGATAGTTGTGTTGAATAGCAAACATAAAAAGGAAAAAATACAGTGGTTGCTAAAAGTTTAAATAAGAATCTCGTAAAAGAAAAGGAGACTTTTTTCTGTTTGAATTCCTTGTTGAAGCAAAATGAAAGAAATGATTGATTTTGTGATGGACTGCTGTGTTTCAGTAAAAATACCGTATGTGTTGTAAAACATTTGCATGTGAACTAACCAACAACGAGGGCAGGATGGTTGTTTAGTTCGGAAGTGTTTTTTGTTGTAATTTCAGTCCTTTTCTTTCATGTTCTTGCCACCTAGTCAAATTTGATCTGATGAAACTTGAAGCAAGTGCTGTGGTTTTCCACCTGGGAGGCAGACTGTGGAATCTGGGGAAGTGGGAAAATAAATAAATAAATGGACTGAAAGTGGAGAGAAAGACGTTAAATCCAAACGTGGAAGAAGTGGTGGAGTAAATATTATTTGCCAGATGTTAAAAGTTGTGTCAAGTGTGACCTAATAGGCAAGAGCAGACTTTTACCACTTCACATTGTCAAGCACCATTGACAGAAATGCACAAATGTACTACCTGTATGACTCAGTGGAGAATAAGGTGCAGTTTCTCCTTCATTCTTTACTTTTAAAATATTGTGCTGGTCAAATGGTATTACCAGAGATTATAACAATTTTAGGGATCTCAGTGTGATAAATGGCGAGTCAGGGTAAACGGATACAATGGATCAATACAATTAGAAGCCAGCTTCATCGGTAGTTACAATAATGTCAAAACTAGCGTCCCCCCCTCATACAGCTCATCCTAATCTGCTTAATTTATTTGTTTTTACTCCTCTTGCTCATCTTTAATGGTATTATTGAAATGTCATACTCGTTCTCCTGTTGTCTTGGCGCTGATGTTGAAACTTTTCTCCTGTAATGGGCTCGCTATTGAACATTCACTGGTAATTGAACAGTAATGAACTGTTCTGTGACCTGTGGTGTGTGAGTAATTGATTCTGAAAGTGCTGTTTGTAGGCACAGTGTGTGTCTACAGGGTGAGCAAGCACTGTGTAAAAGGCAGCTGTTGTTCCGGTTCCGGAGAGTGTCGTTGCAGATCTGGCCTATAGATGGTGATGCTGCACTTCCTGTTGTTGAGCGGATACACCATGATCTAACTTTGCTTGGGCTTTAGAGGATTCAAAAAAGCAAAGCAACGACTGTGGTCTAAAGCTGCAGGTGTCAACCTAGTGTGTTATGGATTACGGTTTGGTTTGTTGGGGATTATTGTGTTACCTTGGTATCTTTATTTATTTAGTTGTTAAAGTCTTCACCCTCAGGCTTCTGCTCAATCTGTCGTTATTGATCTCAAAGTGTTTCTCTGAGACTATTTCCACGTGTGATGGTAGAATACAATTTCTTTTTAACAGTGATTGTCCAATTTAAGCTTAGAATCTGTCAGTAGGTATGACTTTCAAGTTTTAACTTTTCAACATGTTGGGAGCAGTAATTAGACAAATATTCAGGTTTTTAGAGACTTTCCACAAAAACGCAAAAGTGGGAAGGATGGATTAAACCAGATGTCTGTCTGCTCTAACGTAAGCCGCTAACATTATCATTAACTATTTTCAAAGTCGAGGGGATTGCCAGTAGCTAACTGTATTGTGGCGTTATAAGTTACAAAAAAAAAAAAAACATCCACCGTGTGTCAACCAAGTCTGTTGTTGTCTGCATCTTCAGGCATCTACAGCTCCCTATCTTATTAAAAAATTGTAAATTTCTTCTTATAAATTTCCATTCATAGCAGATGCCTTTCTCTCTTTGTGTCTACATTATTGAAAACGCAGCCATCTTGCAAATTTTCTAAGTAGTAAATCTGCCACCGATATAATATACGATATAAAATATAAGAACAGAAAGCTTTATAGGCATAGCAACAGTAACTAAGGCGGGTGGGGTTTAGCCAATGGTCAATTGCTACATCAAAGCACTCCACTACCATTGTCCTTTTATACAAACATAACTTTTCTGTCTGTCCTACTCTCTAAATGTGCGGAGTAGGTGCTGCATTAACCTCCCAGTCACCTCTCAGGCTTATCTCTTTCATTGGCCCTTCACCATAATGGCCGTAGTGAGGTTTTGCCTTGATCACAGATGGTGAGCAACAGGAAACTATGGGGACCATCCAGGCTTATGGCCAACTACTGCTCTTTGTGTGGGCAGGTAAACTGTTTGGAATGTAGTGATGTGGAATGACAACAGGCCAGACGAGACAAACACAATAATCTCGTGATGGCCGAATCATTGAATAAAGATGTTTGTTTTCGTCTCGCCTCTTGCGGAAAACCAGTAATCTCTTTAGAAAGTAAAAAAACAAAAACGACAAAGGCATATTTGGCAAGCAAGCTTTTAGCTGAACCGGTTCTGAGTGTTTTATTCTGCAATTTGTATTGTCAAGTATGTAAAAAGGACTGAAATGGATTTTATTGCTTGTGTTTTTAGAAGTGAGGAAATTCACCACACATTTTGCCGAGTTGAAATTATTGTGACCGCCAGTATGTCTTCATTTTATACACTCAAGACATATTGTAGTGAATCTGAACCCTGTTTGGATTGCTCCATGATTGCAGCCCCACCAAGGGTCAACGGAACGATGACTAGCTACTGTTCAGCATCCCAGCTGACATGAGGAAGCAAAAATAATGAGTGACAGATCAGTGGTCAGAATTAGTGCCGGGTGCAAAAGGCTTCAAAGAGGATGTGTATATATGTTTGATGTATGGCTCACAGACAGATTTAATAAAACAGTGAGAATTTGTAGTGAATGTGAAAGTCGTTTGGGGAGAAAATCAGTTGTTAAGCTTAATGTATAAACAGTACCGAGTAGCCAACCTCTCTAGCATTTAATGAATGCTTGACTGAGTGGAGCAATTACAGAGGATGGCTCCATTAAGCTATTTACATTTGCTCAAAGTTAAATTGCCTCTAATTTGCTCTAAAGCTTGAGAGAAATAAAGGCATTGTTATTTTGGAATAAGCCAGCTGCATGAAGATGTACAGAAACTAACAAAATCTCTGGTGTCAGCATGCTGGCTGGACTGTACTGGACGTCACACGGATAATAGGCTGTTAATGGTTGACCTGGCTCAGATACTCTAGTATAGTTCACATGGCAACAGTTGAACTCCAAAAAGCTTTATTCTCTTAATTAAGCTAACATAAAGCTTTAAATTTGTTAGGGACCAGTTCTGATCAGTTTTTTTAGATATTTTCTTGCTTAATAGCTGCAAGGAAAACGGAAGGCAAGGTTTTTGGATGATCCTTAGTAATCAGGGTGTAGCTTTTAAAAAGTTGAGGTTTTCTTATTCTTTGAGCAGCAAAAACTAAATTCTTTCACCTCCATTTTGAGGTTATAGCAGAAGTTTCAACAGCAAACATCTGAAAACCTCAGAACATAAAACATAAGAGTTACAAAATG
>NC_048413.1:9364782-9386965 GCF_013103735.1 Etheostoma cragini
GCCCGATAGCGTATGCACCAGTGGCTTCTCTTTCAGATGTGATCTTCAGTGAACCCTCAGAGCTCTGTTCATAAATGACTAGGTGCAAAGGAGACAAGCAAAGAGGAGGTGGTGTGCGAGGTGGTCCTGGTGGCATGTATAGGTACATAAAAAAACAGCTATGTATTCTGCTATGTACATGACCTGGCTCACTTTAAATGTGCCCACTCAGCTCAAACACATTATGGATCTTGTTTGTTTATTAAAAAAGAATATGCGACTCCTCATCTTGCACCAAAACACACACACATATTTTCACAAATTAGCTTTTGATAAGCTAAAGGGCACAGGTGATTTATGCCTGTTTTATTGCAGTTTCTATTATTTTGCCCTTTTTTCTTTTCGAATCCAACGGTTCATTAGCATTTAGAAAAAGGCTTTACCTGATTGAGCCTCACAGATTCTGTATAGTCTGTAGTCACCACTTTGCATGACGGAGCAATGTTTGCAGAAGAGAACCGTGGATAAGCATTGTGTTCAAATGACTGATTCTGCTGTAGCCTGACTCGGAGAACGCACTGAGCCTGCTGCAACAGTCTCTAAGTGGTATACTGTGTTTACCAGTTCCCCATAAGAGCTCTAACCAAGTGATTACGTTTTATAGGATGAGCTTGTTGATTTTGACACATTACGATTGTTCACTTTTCCCACAGTGGTTGTTTCTTTAGCTTGTCTGATCCAATATTCAAGCAATATAATGTAGACACGAGCCCTTTTCATGAAACTTTAAAAATCACACTAGCTTTAGCACACATTTTGACAATGTACCAGACCCTTCTGTTTCTCTTATGCATTCTAATTAGCACATCCCTCACCACCGTTGTTTCATGCAGGCTCTATAAACCTGGGCAACCCGGGGGAAAATACAAAGTACATAAGTATACAAGTTAGGGCTGCACAATTAATTGAATTTTAATCACGATCATCATGAAGCCCTAATAAACGTAGTATTTGCTGTGGTTATTAGATATGTCCAAATGTCTCACAGCAAAATATGCTGCCGCTTCAACTAAATATCTCATAAAACCTTTTCAATGTTATAAGATACGGTTTTTCTGTGTCCATGTGAGCTTTGAGATCTCCAGCACCTTTTATTAGACACTGAAACAAATGTGCTAGCTTTCCGCCACATGTCCTGAGACTTTAGGCCTACGTAGATGGTGCATTCCGCCTCCCACTTGTACCGACTGCAACGTTTTTTTTTTTGCAGTTCAACTGTGAAGCTGCGAATATGCTTCAGAATTTGCAATGCTGCTCAGCTGTCTGATCTGCTCCCTGTATGTGCTCCCTGTCTGATCTGCTCTCTGTATGTGCTCCCTGTCTGATCTGCTGCCTGTATGTGCTCCCTGTCTGATCTGCCCCCTGCATGTGCTCCCTGTCTGATCTGCTCCCTGCATGTGCTCCCTGTCTGATCTGCCCCCTGCATGTGCTCCCTGTCTGATCTGCTCCCTGTATGTGCTCCCTGTCTGATCTGCTCCCTGTATGTGTGCTTCGCAGAGCCGCCCACAAGGCAACCTCTCGGGAATTATGTCATGCAACAAAGTATCGTAGTATTGTATGCAAACCGCCAGTCAATTTAAGTAGGTATGTTTAATGGCCCTGTGAAAAACAGCGAAAACTGGACATTTTCATGAATTTATAAACCCCCTCCGGACAGTACTTAAAAAGTGGACATGTCCAAACGTTTGGTCAATCTGTATTTAACATCACCGCTCAATTTAAATACCGTTTAACAACAAAACAAAACGATTAATGAACATTACTTGCTACGTTTTTCATGTTGGTTTTAACTTGGAAAACAGTTTTAAAACAATAGCTAACGTTAATACAGCTTGTCAGAGAAAAACAGCGTCTTCTGCAGCGGTGAGGCAGAGGGACAACATTGTTTGCTAAAAATAGCATCTTCTTTCATCTGGGGTCTGATAAACAGTAAATTCATCAAAGTCAGTGTCCATAATGCTTTTTCCAATAAACTGTAGCTGTCATATGCCACGGGACCCGCGTAAGTGTGGATTTTATGTTGCGGCTTTCGTTGCTGTTTGTCACTTTGCCTAAGAGTGACAAGAAGTAGTCCCCCCGTTATTTACTTGGTTGCCATGATTCGCGACTGACTACTTCCTGTCACTGTTCCAGTTGCTCGGGGACAGTTTGCTTGAGTTCAGTAGAGCAGACTGCTCTGCAGAGTTGTATAATTACGACTTTATGACCTTTCAAAAACAGCTGAAGGAGCGACAATGCGCAGTGTACATAGCAGAAACCCTGTTATTTGTCTGCCCTATACCATGGCAGGCAGAAATGTTACCGTGGCGGGCCGCCATCAACAGAGGAACCACTGTGGCACTCCTTCGCACTTTAATACTCTGATTATGAATGGCCAAATGGCTTTCCAACCGCAGCCTATTTCTCTTTACTTGTTGGCCTCCTGTAGTTTTTAGTGCCATGAGCAAGGTGAGTGCATACTTGTAAATTACACCATTAAAAGGGACACATAGAGGTGATATGAATGAATACAAAGTCAATGAGTAGACAAAAATGGCAAAACAGTAATGTGAGACAGTAAGTGTTTGGAGTCCCACCCAGCGGTGAATAACTTTAAAAATGGAGGAAAAACATTTCTGGATTTCTTGAGTTGTATGACTTTACGTCTCAAATGTAGCAAATAAGAACAAACGTAGAAAACAGCATTTCATTCTTTTGTTTATGAATACAGTTGATTGAATTACATTTTTTAGTGTAAGCCCCTATGGCTGTTTTCCTCTACTGCATGTATAGGTTAAGTCTGACTGCTTCATATCTATTTTAACACAGTCTTAATTATGCATGCAAATAAGAACTGGTTCTGTTGTTACAATATACAGTTGAATATCTTACCTTTTTACTTATAAAAGTCAAGTAAAACATGTGTTTATAATTGCTTAACTCTGCATGGCTGCAGTAGTAATAAAACTCAAGGATTTATCATGATGTAGTATACCTACAGTACCATGGATATTGGCATCTGATTCAGTGTAACAAAGCAGGCATAGACAGACTGACCGCTCTCTTAAAGCACACATTTTCACACCCAAAATCAATGGCTCTCATTCACCAAACGTTATGAAGAAATCTGTTCTTATACCCCACTTGCTCAGTTTTCAGGAAGATTCTGGCATTCACCAATGTTTTCTTATTTGGGATTTGTTCTTAGGTAAGAACAGAATCTGCGCACACTCAAGAGTACTCATACACACTATTGAGAGCTGACATGTTTGAGCACAATAAGTAGTAAAACCATTTCCCTCAGTTCTAATTTAATATTGATCTCCTTTTTATAATTTTGTAACTAATTATTTTCATTTTACACATAATTATAGGTTTGTTTGTTTTAATAAATACACACTACAATTACAATTCTGCTCATTTGTAAAGCACTTAGAATTCCCATTGTGAATGAAAAGTGCTAAGCTTGTAAATAAACTTGCCTTTCTTTGGGTTCAGTTCACATTAATAATGCTAACAGGGAACCTTGCCGTCCAATAAAAGGTGACTGATTACAGTTTTCATATGCCCAAAGTATGCATATTTCTGCAGGCTAGGACTACAACACACAATGGTGTATATACTGCTACTGCGGTGGCCAGCATCTGTCTTCTATGCTTGGAAATATTTTTTTTTGCCTCCGATTTCAGATGAAACCATTCATTTTTTGCTTTATCAGTTCTGCGCCCTTCTCCTGATACAGCATTCACTGCATAGAGTAATTGCGTTTTGTTCATGGGTTTATTTGCTGCTTATATCCACTGCTAATGCTACTACATGTCTTGTTTTTTTGTTAACTTCTTACAGCACTACCTCCACTTCAGAATTACAAAAGGTTTTCTTTCTTTGGGAGTCGAGGCCATCACCGTCTTTACCACGTCTTTTCAACATGTCTCTTGTGTGCCGTGTCACAGTATGCAAACAAACCTGACTTCTCATGCCCTTTTATGAGAATTAACAAGGCTTTTTACCTATGCTAAATAGGAGCAACGGGCACAAGCTTTCAATTTACGAAGGCCTTAGGATTCATCATTCTAAGAACACCTGTAAACAATTTTGCTGTTAAAGAAACGCCGTGATCAGACGTAGACTTATAGAAGGAATTTAAGAAAAAACTTAGGAAGATATTGGTGAATGAGGCCCAACGTGATGTCCTCAACTTGTTATTTAGCCTATAATATATAAAAAATTTGACTTCTCATGTAGACTACTTTTTTTTAATATAAACTTTATGATCCTCACCATGTTTCTTTAAGGAAACCGAAAAGGTCAGCATTTCCTAGCTTTAATGAAACTGAATAGTGGAGTACAGGGCTCAGGTACAGAGGTGACGATGGTGACTTTTTCCAATTTATTCGCTTTGTCTGTCTGCAGCTGTGCAGACCTTTCAGTCGATTGTCCCATTGTTTTCTGCTGTGAATCGCACAAAGTTCTCCCATCTAAAAAAAAAAAAAAAAATGTAAAAGGAAAAAAAGAGACTGGATAATAGCAGCCTTTGTTGGATGTGGCTTTGAAATATCACATATTAATGGATGCCATTTTAGAAGTGCAGTTGCTGTTAAGTTTGAACAAAATGTTAAAAACCTTGCATGAAGAGATAATACTCATTAAAACACAACTTCTTTAAACTGAAGGGGTAATGCATGCATTCAGTGTTCTAGCAAAAGGAAAAAGAAAATTGTACAATTAGAACGAAAGCACAATTATTGGTTCAGCTTTCAGAACATTAAACGATAGCTCCACCTTGCTCTGTATTCTTTCTGCTCTAGCTAATTTTTTGTAATGTCTGCACTGATTGTAGAATTGCTGACATCTCGGGCTGCTTGAGTTTTTTTTTACCCTCCAATCTAACGTAGCAGTTTCTTTAAACATTAAGCAGGAGATTCAAACACCTCACATTCATTTTGGAATGATTTGTTCCTGATCAGAAGGATGAAACAAGCAAAAATCACAGTCGGCACATGCAATGGCTTTAAAGCAAGCTGTTGTTTGAACTGTTTTGTTGGTGTGAGCAGATTCAGAAAGCATCAACAGAACCAGTGTTGGTTAATATAAAACCCATTTAGACAATACTAAAAAATAACATAAGAAATCGCTTCCTTTAAAATACACACACTATAGCTTATGTATCTAGATAGAACCACTAGATAGCTACTGGACATTATCAAACATGGATAATGTCCAAACATTACAGATTCATTAGCAGAAAAGATATAACGTTGCCAGTATTCTAACCAAACATTAGACACACCGCCGCCGACATGAGCTGCAAAGAAGCTCTGGCCGCCATATGAAGTACAGCTGTCGAAAAGTACGAGGAAGCTTTTTGACGCTTTGACCGCTCTGACGTGGCAGTGTTCTATGTTCTATCATGGGTGAAGCACAAGCAGTCACTGCACGGCAAATACACTGGCACTAGAAACCTTTTATACATTTTTATATATATATATAATGACAGAATTTGTATTGTTAATTGGTCATAGCGGTGTCTGGTAGCAGTTAGCTTGCTCGTTAGCCGCTAAGCAGCAGCAGCGTGCAGGCAGAGTCAGCAGCGAACAGTGAGCGGACCGTTTAGAGGCAATGTGGCTGGCAGGTAACATTAACTGGTTCCTATACAGAAGCAACGTGTCAATCGATTGGGAACCCAGCAACGGCAATTATGAGCCTGTCCACAGAATTAATGTTTTAGTAGGAAAGTTTACATCATATGTATCTGTGGAATCAGCCAGCGCCAAGAACATCTATATTCCCATTGGCAGCTGGCGTTAGCCGCTGCTTGCCGCTGAACCGCGTCATAGCTCAATACCATAAAGTTGAAAAAATTCAACTTTCTGGTCACTCACAACACCCAAAAAGCGACGCTGACAGATTTGCCGCTCTTAGCAGCTGAGAGAAACCAGCTTCCATAGAAAATGAATGATTCCGGTAACTTTAGAAGCTCAAGTCGGCGGCGGTGTACGTACAGTTAAGTTTCCATTCTGTCCTTTTTGCTTCCCCAAAGCTTTCATGTTAATGTGGACCACTGCTCTTTACTGACTTTAGGATTTTGTATTAGCTCAGCTGTTGCTATTCTCAGAGCTGTATTAATTGATCGCTCGCTCTTAGATTTGTCTCATATAAAAGGTTTATGGTTAATTTAATGGATTGCAGAGTGAGCTTTTCAAAGTAGCCTACTGCTGGGTTTTCAAATTACAGACTGTAATCATACATCATTAATCTAAAAATACTTAACAGGAGTTATTTTTCTTTTAACTTGGTTATGCTCCAGGGTGAGTTCATGCACATGTTACCAGCAGACTAGTGGTCAAAGAAAGTAAACATTGTGTAATTTTCAGCAGAATGGGAACAGCAGGAAAATGTACTGTCATTCCAACCCGTGGAGAGTTCAAGCGTAAATCTAAGATGGTTTCTCCCAGTGCAAATCTATTTAAAACACACTAAATGAGTTACCTTTGTGACTACGCAACTTTTTCAGTCTGACATTTTCGGAAATGCGCTTATCACTGAGGGTTGGATGTTTTCATCTAGCTTGCAGCAAAAAAGCATATTTAGAAAATCTTACTCCATACCTTCAATAGTGAAAGTTTGTCAGAATCTCTATTTGCATGGGACTGGTATTACCTGAGGATCTAACTATAGAGGTCATCTGTAATCTAAATCTTGTGTAATTTCCGTCTATAATTTTTAAGTAAAAATTACACTGCAAACTACCTATCATTTTTGGCAATATTAGTCCCGTGCGTATCAGCATCTCTGTGATTTGGGGTTGTTTTGGCAGCGTTGGCAGTTATGAATGTAACGGTGGAAGGCTTCAGTCGGGATGAGAGCTGACAAAAGCCCCGGCCTGGGGACACACCTACAGCCAGCCCCCACCCAGCTAGCAACCAACTATCCACTATCACTACAGCCCCAGCCTGGGGACAAATATACAGCCAGCCCCCAGCCAGCTAGCAACCTTCCGCTATCACTATAGCCCCGGCCTAGGGATACATCCACAGCCAGCCCCCACCCAGCTAGCAACCATCCACTATCACTACAGCCCCGTCCCAGGGACACATCTACAGCCAGCCCCCAGCCAGCTAACAACCATCCCCTATCATACAGCCCCGGCCCAGGTACACATCTACAGCCAGCCCCCAGCCAGCTAGCAACCGTCCGCTATCACTACATCCCCGGCCCAGGGACACATCAACAGCCAGCCCCCAGCCAGTTAGCAACCATCCACTATCACTACAGCCCGATCCGGGGACACTTCTACAGCCAGCCCCCAGCCAGTTAGCAACCATCCACTATCACTACAGCCCGATCCGGGGACACATCTACAGCCAGCCCCCAGCCAGCTAGCAACCATCCCCTATCATACACCACAAAATATGTGGTGGCATTGGATCTGGACGGGAAGGATAACTGGGGGATTTATTGAGGCGATTCTGGCTTCTCACTCAGCAAAACGGGTTTGTGGTTCTGAGAATCTTTCTGATCACCTGCAACTTTTTTTGTTGTTGATAACCTTCGTGTTAATCCTGTAAAGTGCCATGTCTCCAGTTTTCCTGCTTCTACTCACCTACTCACTAGCCTAATGTACATTCACTGGTGGGTTTCTGTTTCCTTCAGTCTTTTACCTGCTGCCAGCCAGCACCTCCACCCTTGGTTTTCATTAAACCTGTACATCACTGAGACAAAGGCAAAATACTCAGCCACATAGCAAGATGACATTTGTGGTATTACAGTAATACACCATCAGTAACTTAAAACTGTGACTTCATAAACGGGCACTTCCACTTTTGTGTCTAAACTTCACTGAACATCAATCATGTTACACAAACACTTTTACCTTCATGTTCAAACAGAAATATAGAGTGATTGCTTTTTAGTAATTAAATAATTTCTCTGCTTTTGAAGTTCATTTTCCTTGTGATGATGTAGGCCGAAGAGTATTTTAGAGTTAAAGAGGAAGGCAGCTGTGGAATGAATAATACTTTAAAAAATCAATCAATCAATTTATTTATATAGCACTATTTATATAGCCCTTAACAACAACCAGCAGGTATCCAAAGTGCTTCACATCAGAAACCAAGGATAAATCACCATATCAAACAACAAAAAGAATGTAAAATCAGAAAAGGTTACATAAAAACGGGAGGAGGAGAGTGAAATTGTCACACCATTACTACGTGGTGCGTAGCCATTCAAAACAAATAAGGCTTTGAGTTTGGACCTAAAAAGAGTTACATCTGTAATAGTGTGAATATCGGGGGGAATTTGGGACTTCTAAAACAAATTGGTTTGAAGACCGCAATGACCGGTCACGCAGCGTCAAAATCTCGGACATATACTCTGGGGCAGGGCCATTTAAGGCTTTGAAAACACACATTAAAATTGATTCTAAAACGCACAGGGAGCCAATGTAGGGTGTAGAGAACGGGAGTGATGTGTGCACGTCTAGATGTATTGGTTGCAAAGCGAGCAGCAGCGTTTTGCACAAGGTGAAGTCGTGAGATGGAGATCTGATTCAAACCAACATGAAGAGCATTATAGTAGTCCAACCTTGAACTGATAAAAGTATGAATCGTCTTTTCTAGATCATGTCTGTTAAGGAAGGGTTTAACTTTATCCAGGAGACAAAGCTTTAAAAAGCTAATTTTAACATTTAAAAAGGTTTTAGAAGTAAAGTGGAATTGCTGAGAAGGACAGTGCAGTGAGTGTACTCTTTTTTTTTTCTTTTTGAGTGTGTGTGTGTGTGTTCGTTCGTAGCGGGCTCACACTCATAAATCAATGTCGTGTTTTATTTAGAGACATGGCCAGTTCTCTCCCAGTAAACCCTCACTATCTCCCAGAGTCCCCCGGGTAAAGACGGCACACTTGAACGACACCAGCCATGGCTTTTGTTATCAGCCGAAGCATCACAGGAGCCCCTACAATTTCCTTTTCCCCCTTCTCTTTATTCTTACTCCTCTGCCTTTCATTTAGAATGCGGCATCCTGTTCTATTACTGTCAGCTGTGACATTTACTCACTCTTTTATGATGAATTCATAAAATCGTGACAATGATAGCACACTGAGAGTGCTTTATGGAAACTCATTATAGTGTATCTATCTCTGCCTGTCGGTTTCCTCCCCCCCTCTCTCTTTCACACAGACTTACACTATACACACTGTCTTTCCATTGAACATAAAAACAACAGAAGCGGCACACTGATGTGAAAAGTTTGGCTGTGAGCTCTCTGTGGAGTGTTCTGATAAGGCTATCAACGCTTGACTGGCTGTTACACTTGGTGAGGCTGAAGTCGTTTTTCCTCTGAAATCCTTTTTCAGATCATTCTCTTTGCCACATTAGGCTGAATGTTGTTTGATAAAGGATAAAATAGGCTCCAATGATACAGACTTTCAAAGTAATATTCAGGATGTTTTGAATTTTAAGTGAGTAATGACCATCTCTGAGAAATGTTAGTCATGCTGCTGTGACAAATATCAAGGTGAGTAGTACTGTCACATTTTGTTGTTACGGTATATGTACTTCAGCTTATCTCCACTTTAATTTTTTTACTTTGATAGAAACTTTGCTATACTGTTGTTTGCCATGTCTCTTCTCTGGGAGAATTTAATTTTGCGCGGATGTCATGCATTTACAGAACGTGTCACGCTGAACATTTCAGAAGTTGTCATTCTTTCGACAGGAAATTAGAAAATCTTCACCGGTCGGGACAACATCTAATCTAACAAAAACACAACATTCAACACAGCACTGAGAAATCTTCATGCCTCTCTTAGTTTGCACTGTGCACCGAGGACTCAGCAATACCAGCCTGAATCCAGCAGCATAATGTTTTCTCTCGCTTCTTAGATCATCACCTGAAACCTTAAGTAACCTCAGTGACCATCCCCCTGATTCCTCACAACCCCTCCAGGTTTGCCTGTACCAACTATATTACCATGCTCTCTGGTTTGATGAGAAAACTTAATGCGTCCAATATAACCCGGTGGCTGAGTTTCCATTACTGACCTAGCCGTAACTCAAAACTGCATGCTTTGCTGAGGCACTTCTGAGCTCTCACTTTTGTCGGAGCAGATAAGACCTCGTAGCTCCATGTGAGCTCACCAGCAGCAAGATGTACATCATCAGAGGGTGGCAACACTTCAGTTAAAAATAGCTATGCAGAAGTTGCATGGACATGTGACATACATGCGTAGCTCCAGATTGGATTTATGGTCTCTTTGCACAATTCTGTCTCTTTAGAATTACATTTATATACTACTTTTTTGATTTGCCATGTATGCTTTAAGGGGAAGCATAATTGCTGCTTGGATTATGTTCACACTTGGTGTTATTTTTCTAGCATAGGGAGTGCATTTATTTTACGGCACACTAGGAAGGAGGTTTTACTCTGTTCACAATCTTAGTTTGGCGTGTTAGCATGCATACATTTGCTAGTATTAGCAGTAAAAAAGGGCCTTCAGTTTACAGTTCAGGCTAACTGGAATTATATTTGACAGATATATAAAACTTTGACTTGGTGAGGAAAAATTAGGGGCTCCCCATCATTATTACAATACTCCCAGTGGGAGTACCACATTTCATGCCATTCTATTCATTGTTGTTGAGATATGGACTGGCTGACGCACTATTGCCATTCTTTGATCCACACCGTATGTATGACTAAATTTGTATCAAGCTTTATTTGCTTTGAGCGGACATTGCATTGGAAGAGCAGATTGTAGACAAAACAAATGAGAATGTCAGTAAATGTTTTGCAGATGCATCCGTGAAAATGTTGTGCCTTGGCCGATAACGTTTATAAACAATGTTTCCTCAATATGTTGTACAAAAACACAATTGACAGACAAGGTTTTCTTATAGTCCCCCAAAAAAATTGCCATACTTTTTTCGCCCATAATGACTTATGATGCTCTTAATTTTAAGCTGCAGAAAATGAATGAGCAGGACTAGACATAAAAAACCAACAAACAGAAAGTCCACAGGTTAGGTACTTATTCACAGGAAATGGCTTATTTAGCGTTTTGCTAGAGTTTTTACGGGTAGAGCCCAGCGTCTTTGGCACCCTCAGGTGGTCAAGTAGTTTGTTGCACAGAGGTACATGTTCCCGGTGATGTGGATCTATAGCCCTGGTGGCTTGGAGCATTAGAGTGTTTGACGTGAGGGTGTGCATTGGGAGTTTGTGGGGTTCAAAGTTTCATGAGGGAAGGTTGGTTTTTCTGTGCTTCCACAAAAAAAGTCAGGGAACCACGTTTGTATTCTGTCTGAAAGGAGACAGAAAGCCAGTGCACTGATGTGGGAGACTTTACATGTTCTCGTCACTGATTTGGATGTACTGGAGATTTCTGCAAGACAACCTTTACCGCCTGAAGAGGATTAAAGACCTGGGCCTGTTTCTCTGACTCTGTCGGAAGGGAACACAGCTCTGACACACTCAGAAGATGGTTGAAGGCCGCTTTCAAGAGTTATATCATGTGCAGACGTCAGCCGATTTTGCCGGGGCTTCAGCCCTGAATGTTTTGATTGGAGCCCTGAATGTATTTTAAAAAGATGAAGCAGACTTGTGCGTCGCTTTAGTGTCCACTCTCTCTGTAAAAATAGAGACGAGCAGCTTGGCTTCCGTGGTCTCTCCAGCTTCAGATTTGTAATGGACGCGTTCTGCTGTGGGCATTCTGTGGCAGGTGTGAAACATTTGTGCTCCGTTTATTTCTGTCGTAGTTTCGGTTTGGTTCGGTTCGGTTTTGGCCAGTTATAATTATGCCAAATCTTGGTGCCATCTAACTAACAGCTACAAATTGGGGAGCTAAAACAAACATACAACGGCTATTAACAAGCTTGTCAAGCCAATTGCTGTTTCACATTGCATTAAGTTTATTTAAATGGGTCCAGACTAAGCCCCGAACCTCCTCAAGTCCTAGAAAATGGTTGTGGTTTATCAAAAAAGAAAACAAATGAATGGTTGCATCATGCTCCAACAGGAGGTTGCTTATGACTTAGTGTGATGATGTCAGTTGGAAACTCTCAAATAGATTTTTAAAAGTATTTTTGAGTGTGTAACTTTCAGTTTGTGAGGATTCCAGCGGCCGCTTTGGAGAAAAGTGTTAGTGTTTTTACCACACCTGCTGTGGTAAAGATCTTTTCTTTACGATGCTTTATTGCCCACTTTAGATTACTGAGTTAGTGTTACTAGAAGGTCAAATTGTCACAATAAATATTTTGCTCAGACAGAATATCATTCATTTGCAATAAGATATGTCACAGATACATCATTTCATTTCAAGTATTACACTTAGCCTACTTTGGATGTAATGTGAGCTAAATGGGGATATCACTGTTACTGTCACGAGCCAAAGCATTAAGAGATTGTTGTAGCAATAGCAGCAACCATGTAATAATAACTAAATGGAAGGGGGACATATTTTACACAAAAGTTATTTGAATGAATGAATGAAGCCATAACATACCCAGGGGTAAATTAAGGGACCCGTAATTGTCTCTATCTGTTGAAAGGCCGACCGAGTGTGACTCGGATTTAGCCCATTGTCTTTGACTTTCCCTTTCCCTTTTAGCTTTTGGTTGTTCTTTGTCTAATTTCCTTCTTTTCTGTGATGGCCCTGCCCCAATAGGCTATCAGACATAGCAACAACAAGCTACTTCTAAATTAAAATTAGAATACAATTAGGCCTAAATAAATAAACCTCCTGTTACCTTTTCTGCATACTCACTAAGATAGGCGTTGGCACAGGTCAGATGAAAAATGACAGTTTTAGAAACATTAAAAAGTTACGTATAGTATAGATTATAGTCTCGTTAAGATGAGGGCAGCAGAAAGAGTTTGAAAGGTTTGAAGACATGAACAATCAATAGAATAAGAGGAGAAATTCAATCAGATGTTGTATCCAGGGCCCATTTTGATGTTAAAGCCCTCTAGAGACCATAGCATTTTTGACAGGAGCAAAAGAGGAAATAAGGGGACGTTCTGAGGAAGCAGCAAAGCCCATGCAAGAAGTAAGTTGAGGTGGATGGGATAGGCCAACAGAACATTGGCCTGGAGACAGACTGCTCTTCGTTTCCGGTTCCAAATTTCCGGTTCACCTATCATGATGTTCCAAAAGGGATTTGTATCGGTTTTGAAAGGCACATACAAATAACATCGACCTGCCGTTAGGGGCGTCGGATCGGAAAATGCTTCTATGTGTCGTTCTAGAGGGCAGGGACAAACAACATATTTGTAGTTTAACGTGGGGTACTTGTTGTTTTAATCATGCTTTATTTTCTACAAGCAGATTTTGCATCGCAAGAGTTGATATTTTAAGATTATGTAAAGGTAATTTCTAGGAATCCGGGTTGCTAGAACACACTAAGAACAATAAGTACAAAAAGACATTTATCTCAAAAATGAATAAAAGAAAATCATAGTAATTATGGCTTTTTGCTGTATGATTTAAAATTGGGTTGACGACTAAGCAGATGTTGACTTGTTTTTCTATAAACTCACTCTGCATTTTTTTAAAGGCAGGAGTATATTTGAAATTTCCATGTATGGTAACACTCAAAGTTGTAGTACTTTCTCACGTGGTAGCTAATATATATACATATAGACACACAAAACGGGCATAAAGTGATGTGCACTGACACACAAGTTTACAAACACACACGCCCATACACACGCTCATCCAGCCAGAAAGACAAAGCCCATAAATAGTAGCACTTGCATGAAAGAGATAGCAGGAAAAAGTATTTCTGAAAGTGGTTTCTGGGCATATTTGTGTGGGTGTGATGGGATGGCAGGTGCTACGTCTGAATAAAGTAGACCTAAACAGAACAGGTATAGCAGCCTCAGCGCAGGAGCCAGTACAGAATTAAGTGGGATTAGAGACATTTTTAGGAAATTCAGGAAATGATTTCTAATCCCTTTCTGCCACAGATGATTTTGAGTCAAAGAAAAAACAGAACTTGCCTAAGACAAGTTGATATATGTACATTTTCCTCATGCAGCCATTAGAGCCCCTTATTCCCATGTCTCTTTTACATTCTGAATAATGGAAATAGTACAGAAAAGAATTGTCAAGGTCTGACATGGATCTCAGTAAAGGAAAACGCATATACTACAGCCTTGCTACGGCTGGATGAAATAGAGCCAGGAAAAGAGGGCAATTTTCTGCCCGTGGTGTGTAGAACAGAAAGTTCTGCTGTGGTTCCAGTTTTTGTCATTTTCCAGTGACATCAGAGGTAAGTGTCAGATGAAAATGACACCAGAGCTGCACACACTGGGGAACACATCTGGTCTGTAATGGAGGAAGATTGAGCAGATACGAAGGGTGGGAGATTAGGAAATGAATGCCTTGTGAGCAGATACATTTTTCTGACCAGTCTTCATCATCAGGACTCCTTGACTCATTCATTTCATTTCTTGGTCCATCTGTTTTTTCTTTGTCTGCCTGTCTCTCGTTCTCCTGTTCATTTACTGGCACTCAACTTATTTTTCACCTTTCCTAAGCGAAGACAAACAGAAAAAGGCAAGGCATAGGGATCAGGGTTGTAAAGGATTTACAGAAGATGAAATAGACCTGAATATCTCACAGTAAGGGACCTCTGTGTTTAAAGAGTCTCAGCAGGCAGGGAAGCCGCTGGATGTGCAAAGACTGAAGGGATATGTGTACAAGGACACATTTGGCATCACAAGCACTTTAGAAAGGTACTGTATAATGTTCGGATTTGGCGCGCGCGTGTGTGTGTGTGTGTGTGTGTTTTTCTCTCTAGGCTGTTTGAGTCTCTAGTCAGCAACAGTACAGCAGTTACTACAGCAGAACTAGAGCTGTAACAATTTCAGATGTTGCTGTACAATTGATTGTTTAAGAAATAGTTGTGAATAACAAATTAATTCCAGGATGCGTCTTTTGGTCATATAACTGTTATGTGACCCAGTAAAACAGGTACACTGCCTATGAAGTAAACCACGCCTCTTTACTATCATAAAACATAGTTGTTTTTCTTCTTAAATGAACATTGACAATAGAACATTTTCATTAATACAAAATCAAAGCATTCATCACTATCCCCCCCTAAAAAAATAAACAAAACAAAACAAATTTAAATCAGAACAAAGTATAGTCCTCACCACTGCCAAAAGTATTTGGCAAAATAGTCATCATTGCTCATTCTGCCTGCAACTAACAAAAAGCATAACTTTAGCTTAACAGTTGGACCACTAATCACTTATATAATTACAATTTGGCATATCTAAACAAAAGCAGCTTTTATGATCAACAGTCATACCCTTTAGGACCTTAGCTATTAGCAGTTAATTGCGGTTAAACAAAGACACCGCAGTTACATAAAAATATTGTGATTAGACAATTATATAACAATAGTTACAGGCTGTGATGTGAATGGCGTAGGTGGAGAGAGCTAACAATTAGCCGTTAGCTCTCTCCACCTACACCATTTATGTTACAAGGACTCAGAACTCATTAATTTTTTAACAACTTCAAAACTCTTCATCAGGCCTTACTAAACATAAGGTCTAATATAAAACGACCCATCTCTTTTACTGAGCAGAATTCATTATATCCATTTCATGCCTGTTTACAATCTGAATCAGGGAATGAGTCAGGCCTCTACATTATTGAAGTAGGAAAATATTCAGTACTGCTCCTTCAAAATTTGGTTTCTTAGCAACAATGTTTAAACTAGCGTGGACGACATTTTTTGTTTGTTTTATAAAGTAGTGTTTCTGCAGTAGTTCAAACATGCTGGTCCTGATAAAGAGTAAACCCATTTCTAGGACAAAATGTACGTTCGGTTTCTTATGTTTATTTCCATGCTTGGTTACTCTGGTTCTACTGTTTTCTGTTTCATACAGAATACATTATATAGACTAAGATTGTTACAAAGACACTTAATGAAAAATGTTATGAGTGTCTTGGTTTACATCTGGTCTGAGAGACGCATTGCAGTTTGACCACAGAACACTAAACTCCCAACCACCAATAAAGTTAACCTAGGTGGCCTACATTCATTTAAAAAATGTAAAGATTGAGTATTTGTTTCACACGGGACACAAACCCAGCTCTCTGAGATGAAAGTCCTGTGTTTGTTTTCCCATCCTTCCTCCTTTAGCAGACTTTTACTCTTTATACTACTCCTACCATTGTTGCTCGCAATACTGCGTCATCTTACAGCGTTGAGCATTGAGCATCTAATATTCACACAGAGGGGTTATCCAGATTACCAACAGATTAGGGGTGTCATTGATTCTTATTTATTATCAAAAATTGATTCAAATGAGCTTTTTGATTTTGAATATCAAAATCAGAAGCGGGATCTTTGAGTCACACAGTATTTTTTTTTCTCCTTCCCTAGTTTCACACGTCCAAAGAAAACCACATATACAGTTTACCAATTGGTAGCATGCAGCTAAAGAAACAGGGTAACATTAGCTGACCTGTAGCCTGCAACTGATTTCGCAACCTTTTTTTAAATATTGTTGCGGCCCAAAATGTTTAATGTTGCGGGAGCTTTTGTAAAAAATGTCATAAAAATTGCAATGTTTTTCGTATGTTTGTTTCAATGAAGTTGCGTCAGAAAGAGAAAGTTGCAAAAAAGTAGATTTTTCTGTCAGGTCCATTAAGTCAAGAATACACATGACAATAACATTATTTAAGAAATTGAATTGAACAAATTGCAATTCAAGTTTATAAAATTCCAAATTAAAGTATTGGCGGTGTGGCTCTGTTCAGCGAGTCCTCTTCTCTTTCATGGTGCTCATGAAAGGTCAGAGAGTCAGAGGACAGCGGCAGCATTAGGGGACGCTCACACAGTTTAGGACTGGGAGAGCTGAACTATCCCCCCCCCAAACAAACAACACCTGGCAATCCTCTGGTGATTTTAAAACGGAAATAGACAATTAAAAATGCTTAGGAATCTTTATGAATAAATTAAGAATCAAATTTGGCAATTTAGTTCTGTTCAGATGAGTGTCCTGACCTTTCATGAGCACAATGAAAGAGCAGAGAGTCAGGGGACAGCAGCAGCATTAGGGGACGCTCACATGAATTTGGACGAGGAGAACTGAACTATTTCCCCTAAACAGACCATGACGGGCAATCCTGTAATAAACTTTAAACGAGGACAGAATTTAGGAGCTGGTAAGCGTATCTATAGGCAGCTAATGCCTTTAAAGCAGATGAAACACAATTAAAAGTTAGCAGGTGAGGCACAATTAGTTTTATTATGGCTAACCAATCAGGGACCTGAGCTCGTAGCCTTCTGAGCATCAAGAATAGCCCAAAGATCAGGACGAAGGTAACGTTCATATGCAGCAGACGAGGGAGCTGCGAGACGCCTCAACGGACGGAGGTGTTATCGTCCGGGCGGGCATCCTGCCCCAGGCCTGTTTGAATGGGCAGCAGCCAGGTGTCATGGGAGGAATCCTCCTCGACCGCGGCGGAGGTCATGGACAACAACACGGTGAGAAGGACCGGACGGTTGGAGCTGAACAAAAGCATGAGCTTTGACCTGCGGACAGAACAGATTGCGGAGAAGTGAGGAGCAATCAGTTAGGAACAAACTGAATCTGCTGATGCACATCAGCTGATGAGACAGTGTTGTTGTCCAACTCGTCCTGCCAGAACTGACGCTGACAAAAATAAAAAGGAAACTTGTTTTGGGAGAGGAAAACTACTCTAGGCTGAGTTTTCCTAGTGACCCTACCAAAAAGGCTCAAGATGCTGCAAATGTTGGTATAATATGAAAATGGCTGATGGATTTGAGACAAAAAGTTATAATTTATTGGATGAATCAAATTTGAACAAATCTGTTAGTGGCTTGTTGATCTTTACATTGTTAGTTGTTTCCTATCCTGGGCTGGGACACACATTCATTTGGTCTGATAAAGTACTTATTGGACTTTAACTTATTGCAGTTATTTTCCTGCATCCACCGTGTATGTTTGTGTGTGCTTCAGTTGCGGGGGAAACTCGGCAGCCCCGCCTCCTACAGAGAGCCGACAAGATTGAAACTCGCTTTAGCAGCATCAGAGTAAAAAAAACGTTACAGCGTACATTGATGTTAAAATGTATATAGGTTGTCTGTTGCTGTATGTTTGGTTGGTAAATGTGAGATGTTTGAGTCACACATGTCTCATTGAACAAGGAATTGAATTTAGCTACGTACGTGCTAGGCCTGCATGATTATGGCCAAAATGATAATAACGATTATTTTGATCAAAATTTTGATCACGATTTATTCTCACGATTATTTGTTTCTAACCAAAACTAATTTTATCGTCACATAGGCTATTCATAACTACGAGAGGGAGTGTGATGGACGCTACTCACAGAGAGACGGCTGACTCATTATGAACGGGTCCACCACGGGTCGAATGGTCGATACACACATTGTGTGTATGAAATGTGTGTATCGTCACTGCGCTGCATTTTTATGAACTATGATATTCTGGCCATGGGTCACATCTCTGGCCCAGATCCAGCAGGCTCCTTCTCACACGCTGTCACTCTACCAACTGAAGTTAGTTGCATTCAATAACTTCTCCTGTGTTTTTTGCCGTGGCGGCCGCGATAGCAGAGTTCCCTGCGGAAACACTAGTACAAATACAGGTTTGCCCCTCATACTTAACAATATACAGCTGTGTTAATAACAATTAAAACTGTAGATACATGTCAGAAGTGTGGACCGGTGCTGTGTGGCGACTAGCACTGGTCACTGCTGTTTTCTGAAAAACAACAGACGGTACAAAATCTTGCGTTTACTGGTAAACTGGTAAACCTTGAGGCCGACGCATAACCGACTGTTATCTTGTGAGTTTTCCTCCCGTTACTCTGTCTTCTGTGATTGTCTACATCTAGAAACTAAGCTGCACGGGGTGCAGGGAACAACTCTGACTGGCTCATGATCTGACAGAGGTCACGGAGCGGTAGATTGCCTAAGCAAAAAACCCAGAGCGTTCTATGAAATGACGCTTTAAAAAACTTATCGCTCGATCACGCAAATTTGATCGTGTGAATTCAAAACCGTGATCGCGATTAAAATTCATTTAATTGTGCAGCCCTAGTACGTGCAATGTCAACCCGTTCTCACTCCCGCTTGTTCAGTGGCTCTGAGTTGCATACTGATACAAAGTCTGACACGTGGGACTGCTGGGATTGGTTGAAGTTGTGGAAAACTCCCTTTATTAGTCAAATTTGCGAAAAGGTTGCGGTGATTGGTCAAAATTGTGAGTCGCACCAAAGTCACAGTGATTGGTTAAATTGGCGCGAACGCAACATTGCGAAATCCTGGAAGGACGGACTATTGGTCACCATGACCACTGCCGGAGTCTGCAATTACAGAAAAATAACAGGCTGAAGTCACTGTGTGGCAACATTTTGCCTTCACTGTGAGTTAGTTATGTAAACAGACAACCAAGGTAAAGCATATGGGCTCCAACGGTACTCTATGGTGCCTTCAGGTACACGTTGTTAAACCAATGGTACAATTGCCCCCCAAAAAAACAATGAGAAACTCAAAAGTGTTGCTGCAAAATACCCTTCTGCCATCTGTCTCTTATTGTAGCATTGCCGTCCCTGTTGAAATATGAATGGAATCGCAACCTTAAAATTGAAAGTTAAATCTAATCATGGATTTAGAGAATTGTGACACCCCTAAAATAGAAAATAGCCTTCTCAGCCATGTAGGAAGTAGAGTAGGGCCATTCCGCCTTATATCTATGAGAGTGATAAAGAACTTAACACCCATTCATTCCTCTGATAACATTCAAAGTGGATGAAATTCAACATTATTTCACACACAATTTTTCAAATGAGGCTTCAATAAATATTGAAAAAATAGTAAGAAACTTCTCTAATTCCTAACAGCCTTCTTTTTGAAAACAGAACTGAAAAAAACATAAAAGCACACTTCTTCACTGACTTCAAAGGCTTTTTTTGCTATGTGTATTGTCAATGTAACTGAAAGTGTATCAGGAGGGTTTAATATCTGCTACATTTCTGGAAGTCATAAGATTACCAATTTCTTTTTTACCATCTACTTGCAAGCTGCTTCTACGAGATCAAAAGTAAATGTTAAATTCCACAGTTCCACAAACCCATCATTGGCCAATGTACTGTCTAAAAGATAAAACTCCGTTTTTGACATGGTTTTGCAGATTTTTTTTAATGTAACTGACTTGTCATTTTTTCCTTTTTGGTAGGCTATGACAAAGAGGGATATCATGTCGCCATTCCCTGTTACCTGCCTGAGATCCTCTTAGAGGAGCAGCCGTCGTTCAGTTCCATCATCTAAGTCAAACTTGTCAGTATGTTCTGTTGGAGCTAAATCCTGCTCCATCTCAGGGTTCATTCAGTTAGTAGTCAAAATCTCCGATATGGATGTGTCAATCCATTTTATTACATAGGATATCCTAGAGACAAATACAGAGTCAACCTAACACGGCTCTCCCCCAAATTTGTCTGACTCCCTTGCTCTTGGACCCCCAGTACTATCTCACAAAAGGGTGGGGTCTTTAGACCACAGTGATGTCTTTGCGTGCTTATCCGTTATCTTTTCAGTTGGAATGTGACTTAAGGTTTATTACCCTCAGTTCAGGAAAAAATCAGTGGGGGTAAAAGGTTGAAACCAGTCTCAGGAAGCATCCCTAACAATCATTTCTACTTCTGACACATTTAGGAGAGCTGGATTATAACAAAATATACCAGAACATCTTATATTATAAAACAGAAGTATTGCAAAACAACGTAATATAACAAACAACAAACTATATACTTATAACAACAAACTTAATGCCTGACCAACATGTCTTCATTTATGTCGAAATAACGCTTTTACCTTTTAGCTTAGATTTATAATGCAAATCACACACAATGTTTAAACACATATACAATTTTAAATCCCAACAGTTCACAAATGCACACTGTCATGGGGCTACCCCATGCCTTCATTTAAACCGGTGGTAGCATGTTGTATCATGCTAAGCTAACCTTAGTATGAGCAGTAGCAAGTGACGGTTAGCGTGAGCATTATCATTAGCATGTTGGCTTGCATCAATGAACACCTGGTTTGTCATTTTATTTCAGTTCATTTAAGCACTAGTTGAATGACTAGAAATCATGGTTGGATAAATACAACACATACACAGTTCATTTCAAGTCATTTACTTTTGGTTAGTGGATTTACCCAAGGTTTCATTCACCTGTTCTTATTTTCAAGCAGGGATCTGCGTCGAAATGGCAAACAGGAAGTGACAGTCTGGAGTAGTTAGGCTCGTTCGAGATGAACTGCGCCTCCCCTGTAAAGTGGACAAGAGCAGGTGGAATCAGCCGGGGGCGGTGACAAAAAGCTGCTGTAAAGTTGGACAGTTTCCAGCTGATTTCAGCAGCCTTCAGACTAAACAGGAAGTGACAAAAACACTGTGGTGCGATTCCGATTTCATAAAATGTTATCAGACCCATAAAGCAGCTTGTACACAGTCTCCAGTTTTAATTATGACAGAGTAGCTCTCAAAATGCTCTACATGCGATCTGCTGCTAATGTTAGTTAACAACACTGTAGATGGTCTGTGATCTGACCAGATTTAGTCTCTCTGACTTCTAAACATAACTATCAGCCACACAACATGTGTTCTGATCAGAATATGACTTCAAATCAGACAAATAGCAGTTAAATCCCTCTGATTCAAAACAATGATAAGTTTATATAAAACGTCATCATGTTGAGTCGATTGGGAACCAATCAGCTGTTCAATCAGCTGAGAAGCAGGCGTTTCCCAGCATGCTGTGGGTCTGCCTGGGTCTTGCAGTCGGTGAAAAGCAACTGCGCTGCCTGCGTCTCAGAACTGCAGCCACATTGCTCTCGTGAGATTATTGTGGCCAACGTTTGCATGACGTCAGAGCAAGTTGGACACAAATCTAACCGGCACGCAACGGGCGCCGATCGCCGGTGATCGATTCTGGGCAGACCTGACTCGTCTCGAACAAGCCTATTTATAGAGGAGAAGACCTGGAATGGTCAGCCAGTACAGAGGGGTGTACCAAGTGTTAACATGTTATTTCCTCTCTACACTGTTCACTACGGCAGAAGGTTTTCCCAGTCTGTGCAGGTTGGCGCATGCGT
>NC_048413.1:9387065-9400517 GCF_013103735.1 Etheostoma cragini
GACAATCACTCTCTGTTTGATGCTCTCAAGTCAACTAAACAGGTCACTGAAAAACGACTAAGGCTGGAAATAAGCAGCGCAAAGGAGCTTATACAGACTAAGAAAAAAAAGTAAAGTACTCTGGTCTGAAACAAAAACTCAACTCGCTGACTGTCTTACCAAAAAGGGAGCCTCAGCTCTAATGTTGTTAAAAGCACTCAGTGAGGGGCTGTGGTGCTGTTGAAAGCTAAGAACAAAAGGATACATTTAAAAAGCAATGTACATTTTTTTATTTGCACATGTAACAATTTTATTTTAAGTTGTAACAATTGTGGCCATTGTGCATATATATATTTTTTTTGTATATATAAACCATTTCTTTGTATTCTCTTAATTGTTTAAAGTATAGGGAGATTGTTAACATGTTATTTCCTCTCTACACTGTTCACTACGGCAGAAGGTTTTCCCAGTCTGTGCAGGTTGGCGCATGCGTGGGTGGGCGTTGGTTGTTGTGCGGTTCATGGATGACACGTGTGTCCAAGCTAGCTGTGCACTTAATAAAAGTTTGAACTGAATAAACGTCGTGTTTATTAGGAGTAACACCAAGTGCCTAGAGTTCTGTTTTGAGAAGCTTGTTCAGCATCTAACATGTCATTATTTATGTTATAGTTGTTATATAGTGTATTCATAAAGCCAGAAATGTTTGGGAATGGTGAATTAACATAATGGTGTTTGTTTGATTTCCAGTTAACTTTGTTAGCTTAACCAGTTATCTTCTGGTACAAAGGAAGCAGGCCGAGGCTTCCGCTGGGGAGAACAGCTTTGGCCTGTAAGGGTGCTGGTGCTGGTGCTGGGGCCCGAATAGTCAGTCAGTGTCTGACAATCTGACACACTGTAGCTATCTTACAGTTAACGTGTGTACAGTAGTCTGAACACACCTTAAAGAGCCTAGAGCCACACAGCAGGCATTGCTAACCATTAAATGGTTTGAAAATGGAAAGATAGTAGCAATACTTTTCTTTGATACAGAATATGATCATAATTAAAGAATGGGACCTCAAAAACTGGTGATTGGAGTAAATAAAGAAAAACAATCACCAGTAAACGACAGCCCCCTCTTTTGGAAAGGGTTTGTGATGTGGTTATGCATTTCAGGTTGAGATGTGTTTACAAACTCCATCATCAAACAAAATGGGTACACCTGTTCCACATTGGACAATGTTAATGGAAAAACAGTTGGAGCGGAAATATCACCCAAGTTATATAGTTGGTTAAGTTATGCAAGCAGCCCATTACTTTAATGCTTAGCTGACCAGTCTAAAGTAGACCATGCTGATCAGTGTTGACTCTGCCTCTGTGTGCTCTATTTTTGAGTATAGTGCATATTTCTTTATGTGTGGAATGGACTGGATGTTACAATATCTGTGAAATAAATTAAAGGAGCATTAAGCGATTCCGCCCTCAAATTCATGGACAAGCATTGCCATAACAACCACTACCGTTGGTGTCTCTGCTGACTAAACAAAATATGGCAGAGTCAATATTGGCTTATGTTATGTTGGGAATTAGAAATCTGTGGCCACTGCTGTAAAGCAGCCATCACAAACAGTAGCAAACGCACAAGGTTAAACTGACCTATTGAAAATAGTGAAAACAGCAAAGCTAGCGTTATTACTCACTTGTCAATAACGAGAGCCCGCATCAGTTTTCATTCTTTTGAAATCACGAAGGTTTCTGCTGAGCCTCACGAATGTTACCAAGGGTCTTCCTCCTTCTAATTTGTGTTCTACAATCCTTTTGGTGCTTTGTGTCCAACCCTTCTTGTTAACTACTGGCCTTACCGCTGCCTCCCCCACCCCATCATTTGCTAGCATGTGCCAACTGGTGCTGATTAGCTGGAATAGTGTTGTTTGTCACCTTTCTATTTGTTTTGCATTTACACAGGGTTTTATAGGAATACAACTTTTTTCTTTAGCGCACACAGAAAATAGAGAACTGGATGACCGTGAGGAGGTAGTCACTAAACTTGATAGTGTATTAGCTTAACATTGCTTCCTTTACTTTTTTAACTGTGTTCTCTCTATATAAATATTCATTTTCTGCCCCATTCTCTCTTCACATTTTCACTTGGTGTCTTTTTATTTAAACATGAATCTTTTATCCTACATTTGCTCCTGACCTTATTGTCTGGTATTTGCTTTAACAATAGAAAATGGAGACCAGTTGCTATGGAAACGATACATCTGCCATGTAGTGAACAATATATATTAGCACAGCAATTTTGTGCTCCATGGCCCCCCCTTCCATGAAAGTCAGCAAATAAATAAATATTAACAAACTACTTCACTGTCAATTAGACCATGACTGCATCTACAGGTTTTAAAGTGCTAATGTGTTCATGTCAACAATAATGAACCTTGAAATGAAGCTTACAGCTGCCCTCTTACTTCTTTATCAGTTTCTATTAAGATTTAGTAAATCTGAACACCTTATGTAATGTGTGTGTGTGTGTGTCATTAGGGGGGGTCACTGAAAATCTGTTATTTTTTATGGTCTTCACGGAAAATGAGCCAAGGCCAGTGAGTTTGAGTTAGAAGAAATTATAAATTACATAATTTTTCTTTTTTAGCAAACACTGAAAATGGGTCAAGGGTTAAGGGGACCCTCAGATCGTGGTGTGGATTAAAACACTCCCAAGGAACATGCATTTCCACGGTGCAAGTCTGCTACACTTTTTAATAAAGTCAAATAAACTTTCATAAAAGTTTGTTGCACAAAATGGTGGGTCATTAAATGCACCGTTTGATCCCTGTGTTATTTAGGGTGGTAAAAGATGCTAAATCAGACAAAGTAGTGCAACCGTCAACAACTTTAAACTGTAGGCACCTGGAGTGCTTACAGGGGAATCTACATATTTTGTCATTCCCCAAAGCAATAAATCATACCAAATAATGAGCCCCGAGTGCGGATGCAAGAATGTTGGTTGCTTAGTTCAAACCACTTTAGTGGGGTGAAGGGAGCTGCTGCTGTTATTCATTAGCAGTGTTGGGATTGCCAGGGTGCCTCGAACCCAGGGATCCAGACTTTTTTTTAACTAGGAGCACTGTACACCCTAACTGACATTTTGTGAACTGCTGTTATATTTTGGTTCACAGTCACATTTTAATTCAATGGTTCTGAAAAAATGCACATTCAGATATGTACAGAAAGTATTACTATTGTTATTGCTGCTGCCTCATACAGGCGCTCCCTGTCTCCTCTCTTTTTTTTAGTTAACGCTTAAAATAGGAATCCTATCTAAGGTAAGGTAATTAATCCATGGAAAGGGGAGTAACGTCATGTACTGTCGTTCTCAACTGCATTTAAATGCAACTTTATATTACGAAGAAAGAAAAGTGAGAGATAGACTGTGCTTATTTGTGTAGCTAGACCCTTGCTCTTTTTACCCTCACAGTGTTAAAACGTTCTTGTGGTACCGATAGAAGCAATGATGTTTCCTGTTTATTGTACAGAGCTCACAGCTCTACACCTTTAAAAATAAATGGCAAGTCTTGTGTTTTCACAGTCAGGCAAAGTTGGCAATAAATGCAGCTAGTCACTCTCTGACCCACACCTCTCACACACATTCAACTCTTGCAGACTCATTCTCTCCGTTTTTTCACATGAAATGAATGAAAAGTTGTCAAATTTGCCAGTTGCAGATGTGCGAGTAGTTGTAAGAAGTACTCGCATTGTCTCAAAAAATGGTCACAGAGCCCTGCTTGGACCTGCCCCTAAATCAGTTCAAACTGCCCAGGGGATATTTTTGTGTATTCAGATTTAAAAATTGTGAAATTCAGCATCCAGAATGCACTGTACTGCACTGAAGTATTCTTCTCATTATCCTCACCGGCTGCTAATGTTTTTTTTTTATCATTGCTTATTGCCACTTCCTTAAGCTAAGGGCCATAGCTGGAAAAAACACAACAAAATAACAGCAGACCACACATTACTTGCAAACAGATGGTACAGTTCATCTTGTTATTCTTCCTATCTTATAAAAATCTATTTTCGTGGCCCGGTTGGCTCACTTGGTAGAGCAGGCGGACATAGACGTAGAGATTTAGTCCTCGACGCAGAGGTCCAAGGTTTGAGTCCGACCTGTGATGATTTCCTGCATGTCCTCACCTTTCTCTCACCAAGCTGTCCTGTCCATTAAAGGCAGAAAAGACCCCAAAAAATAAAAAATAATCTTTGGACTGTGTTGGAACGAAGGACAGTTGCTGCGTGTATGTGACGTGGCAATGTTATTCTTTTTTCCAATGAAGGAAATGCTACAATTTCTGTACTGCGCACAGGTTGCAGGTGGTCTGGGTGAATGTTGGGCGTACAAAGAACAAGAACCGGGTTTGCATCCAGAGAACCACAAGATGTTAGTTCTTTGGCAACAAAAGCACTTTGTTATGAGAAACTGGTGGTTTTAGTTAAATGTTGTAAATGTATTATGTTTCTCTCAAAACTTATTTTCTTCAAATTTGAAGACTATGACATCATTTTTAAGTGACAAAGTGGCATAATTCACTACTATATCTTCTGTAACACTAACCACATACATGTATAAGTCAACATTACCCTGAATGGCAATGTGAGATCTTTTTGTTTTTTGGTAACTTGTCTTAAAGATGTCCATCTAGTATTCTACCTATTAAAAGAGTTAACATAAAAATAATGATGTAAAGCTCTGAAATTCATTTTAACATGAAAAAAAAAGAACCACTGAAAGAGTTTTTGAGAATGACAACATTCTGCAGAAGAGTGTAATGGGATTCCCTTGGATAAGCAAGATTTTTTTTCTTCTTTTTTTAACACTATCAAATTAGCCTTAACAGTTTAAAAATTCCATCTGTTTGTAATTTGAGGAATATAGTGTAGTGTTATTTACAATGAAAATCTAAGTTTTACAGTAGCCTTTCTGTCACAGTGATGGTCACTCAGGCTCTGCTTGTTGTTCCAACACTCATGGTGCAATGAGAAATCCAAACCATAATAAGAACCAATTAACCTCTTCTTAAATTGTCCAATCTAAGCCTCGTCAAGCCTGAAATTGTCCTGATTAAAAGCAAAAACTCAATCATGGCAATGCATAATTAATTTTCCTTGCCTGTTAATTCTATTACGGACGGACAAGAATGATTTTAATCAATTCTTTTCAGAAAATCTAGATTTAAGAAGAGTGGCTGACTGTTAAGAGTGGACCATCAGGACCATATCAGGCAGTACAGGCTTTCAAGCAGTTCATTTTCATTAAATGATATAGTTCATTGTACACAAGCTATGTGAGCCTAGGCGATGTCTGTCATCACGGAGCCGTTTTTACATTGTCGCCCACAGCGTGAAGAGGTCCATTGATACCATTTTTAGACACTGCATGTAGCTAAATACCCATCTTATCTACTAAGCCTTGCCTCACCATAACTATATTTTATTTGTCTGCCTTTCCCTGCCTCCTATTTTCCTTTTATTCGACTTCATGCTTTTGACTTCAATGTCAAGCTCATTGTTCTCAAGTTTCGCTGATTTTTTTATAGAAAGAATTAGGAGTGCTTCAGCTATGACATTTTTTTAATTGCATCCAGAGATGAGCAGTCTTCTATAATTAAGAATGTTTACATCCATTTTCATACACCAGGGGTGTATAAATGTGTGGAGTACACACAAAACGGGGGTGAAAATGTGCGTACGCCACTTCCCTTGCAAATGTTGTGATTTATAAAAAAACAAACTTGAAGATCCTTCATGCAAACTCTGACCCATTTTGGAGACAAAGGGAATTGGTGATGCAGATGGTGAGGTGGTGAACTGATGTCAGGCTGCACAAAGTAAACCTGGGAATAACAATTACTCTTAATTTTTTCAAATATTTATTCCTCACGTACATTGTGACATATCGCAAAACAATGTCAGGATCTCACAAAACCAAGTCCATACCTCGCAAAAGTGTTTGTCTCCAGTACGTTTTTATTTTATTTTTTATTCTCAGGTGGACTAACCCCAAATGGAAGAATCAGGAGCGAAAGAGACTTCAGGGACCACGAGAATGTCTGCCTTATATATCGATTTAAATCCCCTAAAGCTGTGCTATTGGATTGATGTACTGAATTGGGTCCAGTAGAGAGGGGAACGTGCCAGAACCGTGTCATCCCGGCCCAAATACAGGTCCTCCCCACTCTGGAGAAAACCGGCGGTTTCCAGGGGGAAATGGCAGATACCAGAAGTGGTTTTTATTTTGTTTTTTTATACATACTAATCAGCATTCATGAGGTGCATTGCATTGACTATTTATGGTTAAAAATGGGCATGTACAAGGCGGGATAAGAGGCTGTTTCACGTACGCACACTTGTTGGTGATCTGTGATTCATCAAGGGAACATTGCTTACAGATGTGCATGCGCACGTTTTTTTCCAAATCAGATTTTTTGGCGTACGACATTTTTGGCTTTTGGGCTTACACTTGGGCTTTACACTTTTGGTAAGGATCCTACGCACATATAAATAAATGAGACCCCAGGACATTTGTCAAGTCAGTGACACTGTTGACCTCCCCTTATGCAAAATCAAGACCACTGCGTCTGTCCCTTTCTCATCAGGCAGGGTCTTTGCCTCACATCTTTTCGCCCCCAGTATAAAAACTGCTGGTATACACCAACATTCACATTTCTGACATTTCAAACAGCGTTGTAAAGTAAGTTTTTCAAAAAGTTTTTATTTTTGTGCTTGGTGATGTTTGATGACAAAAAGCAAATATACATGCGTAAATCCTCACATCAGTGACCCACTCTTGCTAGTCAGAGAAAGACACTGGTTAGGTCTAAAGCTGCTATAAAATGGCTCTTATAGGGATTTAAACTAAGAAACTTTCAAATTGCTTTCTTGAGGTACTGGGACACACACACACACACACACACACACACAAACATGTTGGCCCAAATCCTTCTCTTGGACATCAATGGATATCACTATTAATGCAAACATGCATTCATTTTACAATTTTGTTTTGTGGTGGGTAATGAGGACTGCATCCTTTCTGGGGTGCTAGCATGGCTGTATGCTTTCAGTCTTGTGAAAAGATAATAGATGTAGAATTTGTCAAAAGGAAATGAAGCGAGAATGAATGCAGGCACGGACGTTTGCACAACTTGAAGAAATTCAACAGTGCAGATGTGGATGATGATAATTATTCTAGTTTTGGAGGGCCAGTAATCCAAATGTATTTTCCTCTTTCTCTCTCTCTCTCACACATACACACACACACACACACACACACACAGACACACACACAAACAAAACTTTAAAGGATTTATGTGTTGACACACACCTCCGTGTCCATTCCCAGAGGCCTCATTAACAGTGTTGGGCGATAGAAGGGCTCACAGTAGCCTAAGATACTGAAAGACTGTTCACTGTACAAACAAAAGCTTCAAAGTGCACAGACACACTTGCTCACAGAGTGCACACACAGAAACACACACACATACATTTACAGACCAGAATCGAGATATATATCTCAAAATACAGCCATGTGCAGTGTACGTAGATGTTGTTGGTTTTAAGTCAAAGCTTATTACGGTGGGCATCATGCTGTTTATTTAAGACGATGCTGCATAGTCCTCCTCCATATGAGTCAGCATCTGTCCATTAGGTCTCTTTAATCCTTTTGTGCCTTTGGCATCTATGGCCCACATTAAAGCGTAGCTGCAATTCTGTTCCCGTGAACCACAATTTTATATTAATACGTTGCGGAAAATATCACATAATTACAGTTCAAGATATCATGTCTATTATGCTGGTATACTATTATGCTGTACGACAGCACAGCCCAAAGGGCTTTAGACCAATTTCCTCTGGTGATTGCTGCACCCACTGCACTAATTCTAATGCCTTAATGTTGACTAACAACAAACTGAGACAATCTGCAAGACTATTTTCACCACAGCATGAAAATTGTCAATTGAAAAGGCACTAAGATAATTATTACTTAGCCTTTTAATATACAATGGATATGTGTGCGACAAAAAGAGACTAAGAGGGTTGATTGAGAAAATGAGCATTTTTTTTCATATTTAAAGGCAAAATAAAATAAAAATCCAATAATTGTACCATGAGCCTTTCCGCTGCACATTATCATTTCCAGGGTGAGCATTAGATATGTATCTGAATGCAGCTTGCTGCTTCTCTCAAGTCCATCCAGCTTCAATAATGATTCTGCCTGGAGGACTGCTTGCCAAAGGAATGTATTTTCTAATTAGATAAAGCCACTTTCCCAATTTGCTGGCTTCTTAAGCATAAAGCATGGCAGTGAGAGAAGCCTCAGAGCCATCTTAACATGCTGCCAATCCCAGCACAGTCGATCAACCGACACTCAAAATCACATCACCAGCGGCGTGTGTGTGTGTGTGTGTGTGTGTGTGTGTGTGTGTGTGTGTGTGTGTGTGTGTGTGTGTGTGTGTGTGTGTGTGTGTGCGTGTGTGTGTGTGTGTGTGTGTGTGTCATTTTCATCTGTAGCCAAAGCCTTACATTACCTTTTACAGTACATGTCCTTTTGTTAAATACAGATAAACAGACAGGCAGATGATGACAAATGCTTTTTAGTCTTTGTTCTCTATTTTATGGAGAACAACGATTAGAGAATATTTACTATATTCTGCAAACCAACAGTATTTCAACATGCACCCTGAGATAAACCTAGACACCAAAGTCAGAACCGCATTCCTGCAGCACTTATTAAAGCAGACTATGAATGCAGTTTTGCTTTTGCTAACACTTGGCACCTGCGTGGGGTCACCAGACTGACACTGCAGCAAGATCCCGAGTCACGGATCTTTGATCTCTGAGCAGCTCTGTGAGCACCGATAGAAACAGAAGAATTCACAGTGAAACAGAACAATTGGATGGCTTATGTTCTGTACTGTACAAACAAATGCTAACTTACTACATTTAAATCTACAAACCATTAAAGCTAGGTTAGGATGTACACACATACACACAAGCAAAGCTTTTCCACCCTCCAATCCTCGTTTCCTTGCTCTTCAAAACCGGATTGGGGTTATGAAATGGGAAACAGTACCACACATGGACACACACTTTTAATTAGGAGCGAGATAGAGTTCACCTGCGGAGGATTTAATTCAGCAGCACCGGGGGTGAGAGCATCTAGGTTTTGGGTGGATTATCAAAATGGCACAATACTTCAGGCATGCAGCCACCTGCACACAATCTACACACAGTCTTCCTCTTTTGTCTGGTAAGATTAAATGGTACTTATGTGGATAATGACCTTCAATTCCTTTTACCTTAAAGAGGCATGATCAAAATTGGTAGTGTGTCTCTCAGGAGTGGAGTGGTTGTTAATCTCTTTAAAGGAGAAGGGTTTCTTTAATCATAAGATATCTGTCTTCAAATAGCTTGTCTAGGACCTTCTATTGGAAGTGCCTGATATTTCCTTGACTCGTCAAAACAAAGGCCTTGTTTTGCTTATTCATGATGATAAAATGATAAAATGCATTATAATGCATATTAAGTGAAAAATGTCAAAAGATGCACAGCGGGACTCACTTGCACGACTCCAAACAAGATGTCAAATTGTCATAGTGAGTTGTCATAGTGAACCTCCGCTATTTGAATTTCTTTGGCACAATATTGTTGAAACCCTCTGTGTCTGCAGAACTGACTGCAAAACACTGGAGCAAACATAATTGCTGGTCCTCATTGCATTGAACAATTTACCACACACTGACAAAAAAGAAAGCTCTTCACATGCACAAAAAGTCAATTTATTCTGCAAAATAATTTGGAACATAATTGTTACCTGGAGGTGGGTAGCTTTGCTACAGTAATTAGTAAAGACTGGAATTATCATTTTGGCAGCACATGGAAGTTTCTCGACATCCTCCCGTTTCTATTCTTTGTCTGTTTACATTATGATTTTGTCATACAGCTTGTCCATACTGTAATTTTACTATTTCGGTCTATTCTCTACACGTGACAGCTATTGCAGGGCTGTTATGGAGTTTTATTTTTATTTTTATTCAAAAGTGCATTCTTTCAATTTGAGAGCATTTCTCATTGATTTTTACATTCAGATTCCCCTCAAAACCTTGCTCTTTCACTCAAATAGCCATTGTTCGCACTTGGCTTCGCTCTGCTCCTGCTCAAACGTGGTGCTTCAACTTAGATATGTTGTTGCTTGGCCAGATTTCCTGCTTCAGTCCTTCTCCTCGCACTAAGGTTGCCACCGTGCGCCAGCAAATCCTCTCGGATTTCTCCTGTGCTCTTGGTGTAGTGTTGACCAAAGAAATGATCCCCGCCCCGTTGAGGGTGCGTTTGTTTTAGTTTAGAACGTCCATTGCGGACGGCTACTCTGTAACCAAGTTTATTCAACCCACCGTTGAATGGTTTATTATAAGTACATATGTCACAGTGCTTAGAATGGGCGACACACTATCAATTGCACCAATCAGTAAACGGGTGAAAGGTTAGAAGTGGGACATATCAAGTTCTTTCCAAATTACGGGGATGAAAAACATAAATTAGGCATATAGCGTATGGTGCTAGCATATAGCCTAGCAATATAAGTGAACATCTTGCAAATACATTATATATTAACAGTCAATAGACAGCATTCTGAGTTTTACAAATTTTTTGTTGTATATTACAACATAATTAAACATACAGCTGTCTCACCTGCAACCTGCAAATTATATTTTCTTTCTGTGGATAAATGCTTAGATTTTTTTAGAATGGAAAGATACTGAGCCGTGAATCCTATAGAGTTGTCAGACAACCCTATTTTTAAATTCAGGTTTCATGTTGTCAATTTAAATACGGCACATTTTTATTCTATGTTCAGAAGTATGTGTGAAGCTCTTTTTATTGAAGAATCTATGAAACCCATGAGTCTCAGAAATCTTTTTTGACCCCATCTGTAACCCCACCAGGGGCCCTGACTTCAATGTTGAGAAACTCTGCTGTACTGCGTTTCCAGCCAAACTGTGAGCCATGTGTCTTGTTACATCCATAGTCCGCTCTCTGATGTTTGGGCCAAAATAACAGATCACCATGTAGACGAGGCTGGAGCTGTCACAATTCCCGATCACCTCTGTGACTGTTGGCACTGCAAACCACACTTCTCAATCTGCCTCTCCTTCACCGACTCAAATTAACAGTTGGACCCACAAATAATTATAAGTTATTACTGTAATATTTCCACTCTGCTGTATAGTAAATAGTGGCTGCGGAAAAAAAGAAGCTGATCCCATAAAGCGTCATCAGGGATTCTAATGAGTTGGATAGCAGCCAAGGATATTTCCCCCCATTTGACGCTGTTTCAGCATAGGAGCTTTTAATGAGTGTCATAATTACGCACCCCAAACATAATCTTGAAATGAAATACAAAAGAGCGGCGGGGGAGGGGGTTGTCCTCTTCTTCAGCAGCTCTGCAAGGCTGAATGTGGAATTCCAGATCATGATGTTATGAAAATGTATTTTCTTTGGGAACGCATTCATTTCACTCTGTCTAGCAATAATTTAACTTGCAGGACAAATGGCTTTCATTCATTTATTATCATATTATGACACAGTGAGAGACGATAACAAAATCCAACTTGGATCTCTCATTAATACTGTATATATGAATAGATTGGCTTATTATGCATAACCATGAATTAGATAATTAAGAAAATTACATTGGAGGTTGAAAAGTGAATCCGACACCTTTGCATGTGCTCAACTGCAGTTAAATCCACAAAAACGGCGGATTATTCTGATGATCGATCGAGACTTGAAACACCCAACACCACAGAGGCTAAAGCTTGTACTTTACTTACTGATCCCTGACTTTTTCCTTTTTCCTCAATTATTTAGGCTGCTCAGTGTAGAATATAACCATGCCAAACACTCAAGTGCGTGAGGAATAAATGTCATGTTTTATCAATTTGTAGATTAGATGGCTCCAATTGAACCACAACTATTTAACAAACAACCTCTACACAGTTTGAATTGTCTTTTCTCTCCTACTCTAAAACAGTCAATAGGCTTTGTGGGACTGTCTGTAAACTTTAATTAGTTTAGCAAATGACTGAATATAAGCACAGCCTTGAAAAAACTGTCAAACATCAACTGCCTGATTTCTTGAATGCTACCAGAAAGTCACTGAACTCAATTAGCGTATGAACACTCTTCTACCGAAGTTAGAATAGTTTTTTCTTAAGAAATAACACATGAATGTTTGGTTTTTGGTAATTTAGTCATTTCTTTTAAGCAATACTTAGTGTCTATAAGCAATTTTTGTATTGATCAGATTTGATTGACAGTTGTCTGAGAGCATGAACAAACGGCTCATCACATTTTGAATCAAATGTTGCTTAACTCTAATTGATGCAGAGAGATACATGGCATCACCCTTTCTGTCTGAGCCCTGCTACAATAATGTATTCCTGTAGGGCCCTATCACGCATCGTAAGATGATTGCGAAAAAATGTGTTTTCATGACCTTTTTAAAGCAAAACTAAATTAATTGAGCGGTGCAAATCAAGCTTATAACTTCTCAACCATTTTGAATTTTTCTGCCATTTTGATTCTGAAAAACTTCAGTAAAGCGATTCAGACTGAGAAACTTGGATGAAAGCTCATTGGTAATTCCTGTAAGATTGGTAAAACCAATCCATCCTGTACAGGCTGGGTCTCTCCTTAAAAAATGTTTATATTCATCTTTGCCAGAGGGAGGATAGTTCCACTTAGTAATGTTGCAAAAAATAGAATAAAAATAGATTGCAGTTGCCGCGTCACTTAACATTCCACATGTGATTTAATCCATGTGCAACTGGTATGTAGAGTCAACATAACTAGAAATGAGCATTACTCTTGTTAGATTTTAACATTGTTAAATGAAAAACAAAACCAGACCTTGACTTGATATTCTGTAGATGAGTGATACTGTTCGCTATCTGTTTGCTGATGTATTCAACTTCAGTGGGGGGCGGGGGGGGGGGGGGGGGGGGGGGGGGGGGGGGGGGGGGGGGGGGTACAGAGCCCAGGTGATATCTCAGTCTCTTTCAAGCACTTGAAATTCCAAATTACATTTCTCACCTCATTTCTCTGACGAGGTGTTGTTAACGAGGGAGAGGAGACCGGGGTGTCAGCTATGCCTGCAGTGAGGAGGTGTATGCAGCATTTATGGAAATAAGAGTTATTAATAAAACTTCTCAAAGATACTGGGCAGCAGTGTTTGATGTATGTGTTGATCCAACAGGAAGATAAATGGTCTACACAGCAGTGCTGTAAGGTTGTACTTATGCACAGTGGTACTTTGAGCTATTTGCCAACAATAACAATGCTAACATGCTGGCATCTTTAATGTTTACACTGGGCGTTTCTCAATATGTGTTCTTCTATGGACTTGTGTTCTTGTGTTCTTGTGAAACGTCATGTTTGGTGGCC
>NC_048413.1:9400617-9427385 GCF_013103735.1 Etheostoma cragini
TACAGCTAGCAAGTACGGTCTCCCCAAGAACACAAGTCCGTTCTTTGCTTACTTGGTATTGAGAAACGCCCCATGTTTGTTATCTTAGTTTAGCATGCTAACCTTTGCTAATTAGCAGTAAACACAAAGTACAGCTGAGGCTTATGGGAATATTGTTTTTGCACTGATTTGGTCATTAACCAAAGTGTTGGACATATGACAATGACACTGTGTGAAAGGTCAGGAGTTGAAAGTTAATTCATCCTCTGGGGAAAATGAATGCATGTATACAATTCAATGGCAGTCTAGGTTTCGATATATCTTTGACTGACTGACTGGAAGACCAACATTGCCGTTTTTAGAACCCTGTCGCAAGCATATGTTTTAAAATACAGTAATGCTGTTGCAAAGAGATAATCAGTGAAGAGCCTTTGACTTTTAGCTTCAAATCATACGGATCAGGTGTAATCACAGCTCCTAGAGGAAGTGCTTTTGGGTCTGAAAAATTTGAAACCACTTAGTGAGTGGATTAGAGGGTTGGAGGGTCAGTTCTCCATTTTTTAGTTGTTCCAAAACATTAATTAAACTTGGCAGCTCATGAGAACAAATGAGTGTAATACCATAAAATCTGTTAGTGAAGGGCAAGATAAGGTACTTAAAAAGTGAAGACCCTATCCTAGGGAGAAAAAAAATGTAACAGGTTCTTAATGGTGTAGAAAGCAAACTTACTGGGGTATTAGTCTGACCTGGCAGGAAAACGTATGTTTTGTCAGCAAAACAATGAATATTTTCTTCTGGTTTTTTAATAATTCAGATAGTGTTGTGGTAAGATGTGCATTATTTGTATTGTGTCCAGTATTTCAAACTGTTTATGTTGACCGTTACCATGGACATCCACAAGAAAATACACCCAGCATTTTGACATACTTGTATTTTGACACTTTTGAGTCAGAGGTTTAATCCAGGTTATGAGAATATTAGTCTTATTTTATTTTCTAGCTGTAACACTTGTCAGTTAGACAGCTGGTGGTATTTTAAGATTGCACACATAAATAAACCAAGCTTTTCAGTCTAAATCTCATATTTCATATTCATGACACAGTAGTAAACACAGGTTGTTTATCACCATATTTATTCCTAAAAACATGCACATGTAAACAAACTAAAATTCTATTTCTAAGTATTCGTGACAGCAGTTCTACCTTAAAACACAGATGTATGTGTTTGTGTACTTGTTTGTGTGCAGCCGGAGTTAAAGGTACACAGTGTCAACTGCAATTATAATCATTTATCTGTTGAGCAAAAACAGGAAGTTTCAACGCCTTAATGTTTAATTCATTACCTAAACTGTTGATGGGTGATATGACAGACTTGTATGTATTTGACAGCGTTATCAAAACTTTGAAACTTACCTAATGTGTTCCCAGAAGCTCTGCGATTTGGGTAGAGAGCAAGAGAACTGTATCATTATTCCACTAGTTGAGTGGCTGTGCATCAAGAAGTGGCGCTCTATAGGCTGAGATGTTGTGGTAAAAAGGATAAAGGAAAGTTTTGTAAAGATTCTACCAACTTTTTAGGGTAGGGACCATTCTATATATACATATATTTATATATAAATCATCTAAATCTCCAGATCTACAATCAGAATTTCCAAATCGTTATCGCTCAGTACAAGTGTCAGATCCAGGAACAGAACAGAAGAGTTAGGAGTTATCCCAGGACACTTTATAGATAGAGTAGCCCACCCCCAAAAAAGCAAGCATTTGGTGAGACAGTGGTGAGGAATAACTTCCTTACAGGCAGAAACCTCTGACAGACCCTGGCTGTTGGTGGACGGCCATCTGCTGCTACCGGTTGGCACTGACACTGATACAGAACAACAGATATGGAGAAGTAAGATTCATAATAATTATAGCAGTTGGTATGATAAACAGTGGCAATTATAGTTCCAATAAAGATAATAGAAGTATGACTAGAAGAGTAGTAGCAGTGCAGGGCATAGCAGGGCATTGAGCAGGACCACGGCAGCAGCTGCATCCGCGATGTAGGTGCCACCCCAAAATAAGGAAAACTGAGGCGAGAAAACATAACGACTTACGGGAATAAGCTCCCTTGAGTTAAGTTAGTAACAAGCATTACTGGGAAAACATTTAGGTGCCACCCCAATTCCAGTTCTGGTTCCACAGGAGAGGAGCCTGATAGCTGAACACTCTGGCTCCCATTCTTTACTTTTGGAGACAACCACAAGTAACTCTCCATTCTGGGAGAGCAATGCTCTACTGGGGCAATTGGGTAGTATGAGCTCTTTAAGATGTGATTGTGCCTGACCCTTAAAACCTTTTTAGGTCAGAAAAAGGATTTGAAATTAAATCCTGGATTTTACAGGAAGCCAATGCAGAGAAGCTAATACAGAAGAAATGTGATTTGTTTTCTTAGTACTTAGAACACGCACTGCTGCATTCTGGATCAGCTGGAGAGTCTTAAGACTTGTTGGAGCAAACTGATAATAAGGAATTGTAATAGTCCAGCCTTGAAGTAACAAATGCATGGACTCATTTTTCTGTATCGTTTTGAGACAGGATATAATATAGCTTAAAAAGGCAGTTTTTAGATTTATTTTCTGTGGGAGTTAAAGGATATATCCTGATAAAAAAAACTGGCCATTGCAATGGCATCCAGAGGAGCTATAGCTTTATATAATGAGATTTGGAGGTGATTAGGGCCCAGCACAATAACTTCAGTTATGTCGGAGATGAAGATCAGGAAATTGTATGTCATCCAGGATTTTGTGTCCTTAATTAATGTGGGGCCTTAGTGTGTGCAAGGCAGAAAAAACCCTCATCCAGCACTCCGCCTGGTGTGGGTGTTATAATTGACTTTACCTCTGACATAAGTGACATGCATAAAAATTTCCTTTATACGGGGAGACACTTATGATTGATGATTACTCACTATATGTAGTGTGAAGCTGAAAATGAAATGCTGGAACCCTTATTCATTTACATGCATACATCTCTTCTGGTTTTTATTATTGTACTGCAGGGATTTTCTGCGGATACAGATTCTGATACATATTTAACTAAATGTGGATTAACTATTAACTAATTAATTATTAAAATATGCCCGGATCGGCTCTCACGTGACCATTAGGATCGTCTCACCACATCCTTATTGTCCCCTCCTGTGGTTGTAATAAATATTAAATAGGATGTTTCTCAAAATGCTCCACGCTGTGTTTGTAGTTCACTCTAGTATCTTGATGGATTCTTTTAAACAAATCCAGTAAAACCGTTGATGTGATTTTCCATGCTGATTTCTATATCTGCGTCATCCATAAATAAAAATAAATAAAAACAACTATATTTCTTTGGGATTTAAAGTACAAATTCCACAAGCACTTGTACTTTGGAACAAATCAAAGTAAAATAGAAAGACCAATTGCATATTTGGTGATGCCAAGAAAGTTAAAAGCAAAAGGTATGAGATGGTGGGGGGGGAGTTAATTTGTAATCGCTATGTTTCTCCTTTCTTCCAAATAATAGTTGCTGTATAAGATGCGGGGAATGCCAGCCCAGCATTTGATACATTTTAATCAACGCAGCTTGAAAAGGCCTCGTCTTAACAGAATGAAACCCATTCAGGCAAACCCCCTTTAGCTCCACTGCCTATCTTTGTCTGCCGTAGAGAACAGCCAGATAAGTTCTGTCTGTGACACAAGATGTCAGGGAGGAAAATTAAATTACTTTTCCTTATTAGATGCACAATTTTATTCAGCAACACTTTGTAAAGAGTAGCCCTTATGGTAAAGCTTCTTTCTCCCCAAAGATCTCTGTCTCGCTGTCTCGGTGCGTCTTGTTCTTTCTCTTTCTGTTTCTCTCTTATCACACAGAGGTCTTTGCCACACAGGACTGTGAATCATCTGAAATCTGTCAGTATTTTTCTCTTTTCCCTCTTCTTCTTCTGTCCTAGCCCCAGGCACACTCTCTATCATGGATTTAAAGTCACATCTTTCTTCTGGTGTTTTAATTGTTAAGTCTCCTGGTTCCCATTCCTGTCCACATTCATCAGCGTGCTGCCGCTCATTTCATTGCCAACTCTCCTTTTCAACTTTCTGATACATACAGCCGGCAGTGATAACTTCGCAATACTAATCTAAGAACACATCGATCACCTCAGTTAAGAGTGTAAAGCTGGGGGGGGCCTCTAGCTCACCCAGTAAGAGCGTGCGCCCCATGTAGGCTGAGGCAGCAGGTTTGAATCCAACCTGTGGCCCTTTCCTGCGTGTCTTCCCCTCTCTTTCTCTCCCCCTTTCCTGTCTATCCACTGTCACTAACGAATAAAGGGAAAAGCCCCAACAAATAAACTTAAAAAAAGTCAAACACCATGGATGGAAGGAAGGGAGGTTCAAACCAGCGAGCCACAATAAACCCAAACTTTTTCCTCTTCCTCTCTACGTCTTTCCTCCTCCACCTCGAAACCTTCTGTCTCGTCCACAGGTCGCTGTGGTACACCTGTCCGCGCGCCGTGGTAAGTGGCTGAGACCGTCTCTTCCTGCCATGCTGGTCTACAGCGCTGACCTTCAGGCTGACAGGAAGGATGACAGGACGGGGCTGTTTTGGGCTGACCCCTGACCAGTGTTCAGCTCAGTAACGGCAGGGCACTCACTGCCACCAGAGCCAATTAAGGTCCAGGCATGCGGCTGCACACCACGGACAAGAACCTTCCACAGGGTGAGCTGCTGCCCCTAATCTCTTAATACCTCAGCTGCACCTGCAAGGTGACCCAATGCCACCACAAGAAGAAATGCACTTACTGTACACTCACTATAGAAAGTGAAACTATGTACTTCAGTCACAGTAAGTTCTGTGGAGGCATTTATGTGCATATAGAAAAAGACGAGATTGCCCTGGTGGTGGAGAATCCACTCACTGTTCATCCTGTATGCAGTACTTGGAAAGACGACACCATATATGTGTTTCTTGAAATGACAGAGATGACACGTCTGAGGTTGAATCGATCTCAAGTTACAGGGGAAAACGCTGGAAAACTTTTGAGAGTGATAAATCTGCCTGAGTACTTGGCACTGTCAGGGTCTCTCGACATTGACATTTTGATGAAAGGTGCTCTGTCGGAGAATAAATCAGACTCATATGAGCGGAATGCCTCTTATATTTACAGGCTTTTTGCAACACATCGCTGACCGTTGACGGCAAACACAATAAAATGAATCCGTCAGAATATTTCTCATTTCCCCCTAAATCTTTCTGTTTTCCATACATCTGCCTGAATGATAAGTGCAGCAGATGCGTCAGTATGAGGGAGCTTCTCCACTCCAGTGGTCTGCTATAGACAAAAATGGATGACTATTATCAAGCGAAACCTCAATGGTAGTAAGAATGCAAACCCACCATATGCATCCCATCTCGATTTGAGCTAAAGGATTCACTTTGAAGATACAATGAGAGGCCTATTTGTATTTCCTGTTTTCGCACAATCATATTGGAGATACAAGCCATCCAGAAGAGAGAATTATTTGCTTTGTAAACATATCACTCTTTGACAAAAGATAGGAGGTTGTAAGCTCTTTGCACTCTGAAGAATAAACCGAAGCTGATAAACAAATCAAGTTCAGCACTTAAGACAGCCAGAAAAGCTATTTCTATTTCTGATATCACAAGTGGAAAAATCCCAACGCGCTTTTAGGTGGTCCTTGTAAACTCAAAGTGAAAATATATATCACATTACCAACTGTACACTATATTTTAGAGCAGCCAAGCCCTATACATGTAGCTTTATGTGCAATACAGCCTGGACTTTAGCCTGACATTTAATCGAGGGGAGTTTTAGCTTAAATATTACTGACCCAAACACTGAATTTAGCATTTTTCTAACCTGCTGTTGTTTTTACAAAGATAATTATCAGTCCATTAAGTATGCAGTCTGAATCTCCTGGTGGTTTATTGTACTCCATTTCTGTGATTTACTCTGAGAATATATTTGCTTACACACTCTCAGGATACCAAACACAAGAAATAGAAGGAACATTAGAGAGACATTTGGATATAAATTAGTACCTTTTCCCAAACAGTGGCTCAAAATTGATGTTAATTACCTAGTGGATTTCATTAAAAAAAACAAGGAGCAGCATTAAGGTCATCTCTAATGCTTCAAGAGTGAGAGCAAAAACTATAAAGGTTATGCTTACATTTATGCTTTTTATGGAATGCTTATTTGCATTTTTTGTCAGACTCCATCCAACAGTACCAGCTTTAGCAAAAGACATCAGAATTAGGTTTGTTAGCCAGGCTCTGAATGATTTTGTCCTCAAGGTTTTGGTTTAATATTTTTTTAGTTTGTGTTCAACTCTGCTGAGCAGTACAGACAGAATAATATATCCATCCGCCCATTAGAGGTTCCTGACAATGCATTAATAGAAGCTGATAAACCCCTCCTAATTCAGTTTTTTTCTTCTTCATGGCTGATAAAATCATGCCACTTGCCCATGGTAATTAATTACTGATATCTGGCAGATTGTAAGTGATGTCTATGCCAAGGAGAGTTTCCAGTTTCTGTCATCTCATCTGCCTGTTGGCTCCTTCCCCTATTTAGTTTTACATTTAAAATTCAACTGTGAACAGCAGTGAGTTGTTGAGATTTAAGTGTGCAGTTGTGGATAAGGAGACTCTTGTGGACAGAAAGGTTTATTGAATTTGGCTCATTACAGTAGAGTACAAATTCCCCCACAGATTTGTACCTTTGCCTTTGCTTTATTATATTATAGACTGAAAAAAGTTAAGTGAAAATCATCTGATAAATCACCTTTTTTCCCCACAGGGTGTAGGTAGCATCCAAGAGTAAAAGTGGCCACTACCGGATATGAAGACTTTTGTACTTTCTAATAATGCACATGCAAAGATTCAATTTTAAAGGGCTTTTTGGCCTTTTCCGCCTTTCATTTTTTGACAGGACAGTTAGGTAAAAAAGGGGAAAGACATGCAGGAAATCATCACAAGTTGGAATCAAACTATGCTTATATACTTTATTAACACATTATTTGAGAAGATCCATACCACTCTGATGTCTGTACTGTAAATACAAAGCTGCAAGCCAACAGCCGGTTGCCGGGAAACGACTAACCTGGCCGATTTAGCTGTCCCTGTTTCCAGTCTTTATGTTACGCTAAGCTAACCAGCCGTACAGATTTGAGTAATATGTTATCTTCTTATATCTCTTCGGAAAGAATGCAAATATGAGCATTTCCCCAAAATGTTGTACTATTCTTTTAAAAAGCCCTTCATGTTGCCTACATCCTCTCCACTGTTCGCTTCTCTTAAGTCTGTGATTAATTCTTTCAGCACTGCCAGATGGATCCTGCAACTTACACGAACAAAGCATGTATGCTCTGTAACAAATGTTTACTTTTGATATGCCAAGGGAATTGTTGTGAATTAAGAGCCAAAATTAATATTGATTTGATTTGCATTTGGCACAACCAAAAATTCTTGTTCCATTTGTTAGAAAAACAAGTTCCATCCAAGAAATACCTGTAGAGAATTTCTGTTTTGTCATTTACCCTGGAAGACACATCATGTCAGGATACTTGGGGTAAAAATGACATCACTATGGTAACAATTAGCCGTTAGAGAGCTAATAAAAGGTAGCCGACAGGGAGCTGTGTTATACTGGTCGGACTTATTTTCTGGATCATTGTCTGGGTTTTATAGAGAGCCAGGGGGCCAGTCGTTGACATGCTGACATCTTGGGCCAATATGTGCTGAGTAAAACCTCTGATTGCCTGCATGTGATGAGTTTGGGGCTTTAGGGTTGATATTTTGAGCCGTTGGGGCAGAGCTTGATGTTTTTGAAACCTGACTCAGTGAACTGAAGGTCTCATGAAACCATGGTTTGTTAGTGACTGCTTGTTTCTTGTGCTGAGAGATGTGACTGCACTATTGTCAAGCTAACAGGCGGGGGATCTCGGAAGGATTGGGCTCCAGGTTTTGAGGCTAGATATGTGAGTGCAATTGGCAGGGCGGAGAGATGAGTTTGATTTTCAGCCTTACCCTCTGTAGGCCATAGAGCAGGAGGTTCAGCCTGAGTTAATGGCAAGACACAGAGCAACAGACGGTAAGGGAAGCTAAACACAGTGCAAAGGAAAGCTCAAACTCAAGTGAGAAGTATTACTCACAGAACTTCTGCAGTAAAGTTAGAGGGTAAGATCTCTACAATCTGCTGCATTGGCTGATGCCATTGTTTTGGTGATTGATTTTAAGCTACTGAAAGATATAGTTGCCTAAAGTCTGGATTCTGCAGACTCGTGAGGAAAGTTTCCTTGTTTGCAAAAGGAAACACTCCTTAGGCTTGAGGCTGGGAGTCCAGTGCAATGCAACTGTTTTCACTGGTCTCATTTGGAAAGGAGGAGGGTAGATAACTCAAGGGCAAGCTAAAAATCTAATGTACAAAGGCAGCTATTAAGTTGAGTCCAGTGTTCTTTAAGAAGAGCACTGAGAGATTCATAAATGATTTAAACAATTTAATGACAATTTAATCCCTAAATTAAAGGCGCATTGGTTACAAAAGAAAACTGACATGGAACAGGAATTTGACAGCAGGACTATATCATGGCCCTAAAAATACATCAGAGTTGATTCAACACCAATTCGACAGGCTAGTAAAGCAACAGTTTGAAATTTTAGTAAACACTTTTATTTGCTTCCTTGCTAAGAGTTAGATGAGAAGATCAATGCCACTATTATGTCTGACCGTTAAATATGAAGGTACATCCAGCAGCCGGTTAGCTTAGCTTAGAAGAAGCAAAGGAAACAAAGCAATATGCCAGCAAAGACAGGGAAGAAGATTGTAAGTTACCAAACATGGATGTAAACAGTACAGGAAGTACAAGTAAAAAAAACAACATCCAAATCGGCTGGCAAATGTTTAATGAGGAAGGAAATGCACTGAAAACAGTTGAGCTCAGTCAGAGTACAGGATACACACAATGTGTTTGGGAGAGTAAAACTGAATGTGAATGTAACTTTTGTTTGTTTTCAAGAAAAGTCCACTGTGCAGGGCGGCCACTAAGAAAGTCTATGTACCTATTGTTGCTATTGTGACCTACTGTTGTTATGTGCTGCTGTGTGTCTTGGCAAAAGAGGATTTAATCTCAATGTGATTTAGTTGAATACAGGTTATAGTATTTATTAAGATCCACGCAGGTGAAACACAGTTGGGTGTTAGGAATACAAAACCCGAACCCAGCAGCAACACAGCAACGTAATCTAGTCTAATGAGTCCTCTTTTATCCTTCCACCCCTTTGGATGAAGGCAAAAACGAGCTTTCAACTCACTTTATCTATTGTTGGCTGTTTCAAATTATAGTCGAACTGTAATGATGTGAGCAGTAATCTCCTGGGAGTCATTAGATCTGATCATTACACCAGTCCAATAACAGCCAAGGATTATGAGGCTATTTTACACAACCAACTGTTGATAATGCCATCATTACATCCTGCCAAACAATTTAAAGTGTTTTTTTATGAATGTCAAGATTACATCAAATAGTTTCCACCACCACTTCAATTGTCAAGTCTTCATTGAATATTTATTGGAATCCAATGTGAAGTAGATTTCTCTCTCATTCTCTTGTTGGTTTTTATGCTTTGTGTTAAATAATATACTGAAAGTAGCTTTGTATAAATATTAGATATTAGAGCTGGGCAGCGATTACAATTTTTAATCGCGATTAATCGCATAGTGATACATCTCAACTTAAACATATTGCATTTATCATGTCCTGAGATGAATTCCATCTGGTTGGAACGTGTTAGTAAGCGACTCCTTCTTATGTACACGTTGATCTGTTGTTGCTCTAACTCTGCAGCCTTGCTGGACTGGGTTTAGAGCCCTACAACTTTTCTGCACTTTGCAAAGACACTGTCAAACGCGTTGTTAAGCCAAAACACTGAGGGACACTGTCCAACGCGCTGTAACAGAACTGTGACAGGACGTTGGAGACCGTGCGCAAAGCAGGGGACATGATCAGAAGGCAGAAGGCTCGCAGCAGTGATCAGATTCCGTATCTATTTGTACTATCTGGGCTAACTGCGGGGACTTTATTGACACATCCCACTGCTGTGCAACTTCAATACAGTGTCCTGCGCATGTTTCAGCATAATGTCAGTCAGAGCATGTGAATGCAGCGCCCACTTTTCATCAGTGTAATGCACTGTAACTCCGAGATAATTATGATTACCCAGCGAGTCCGGTAGTCGCCAGTAAGAGCAGCATCGCGCACATGTTGTAGCGTGGTCGTACCAACTGTCAAGGTGATATTTCAGACTGGAAGTACTCCGGTGATAAGAAAATTCAACTTTGCAGTATTTACAAAGCCTGTGAGCAACAAACTTTGACAATAATAAAGAAATAATAAAAACTGCTTTAACGCACGATAAAAAAATTGTCGGCGTTAATTAATTAATGAGTTAACGCGATAATAACGCGTTAACTTGCCCAGCCCTAATATATATATATATATATATATATATATATATATATATATATATATATATATATATATATATATATATATATATATATATATATATATATATATATATATATATATATATATATATATATATATATATTTTCGCTTTCGTATGTGTGTGTTGATGCACAAAATGTCTCTATTTGTAAACCCCAAAAAAGTGTAAGTTTGTCTGAGACATTTCTTACAATAGCACATATATTTTTCTTTTTTTATCAAAGAATAATCCCTGCAGTCTCACACTGATCTTTTTGTATCAAGGGCAAACAGTATGGCTTCCTGCACATGGACAAAATGCACAGCATGCCACAAAATGGAGTCCTATAGAGTCTACCAGCATGCACCTGTCCATCCATGTCTTACACACAGCTTGGTGGCCGGATGCCACCGTCAGAGAAAGGCTGATACAATACTTGCTGTTCCTTTTTCTGCCTTCACTTTGTTTTCACATTTGGAAACCTAAAAAAAAGTAACACTTAATAATCATAGTGTCAAAACAAGTCAGAAGTCCTGAAGGATGTTTAAAAGTTGCACGTATAATTTTTTTAAACTATTTGTCACCGTTATAATAGATAAAGCAGACTCCACGAGTTGGGCCATATAAGCATGTGTCCTGTTAGATGGTGTGTCAGGAAACTCAGTTTCTAAATGAACAAGACTAAGAGTCTACATCCATGGTAGTAGGCCTATGAGGCTGTAATACGACCCAACGGCATGGCCATAGGTGTTGTTTCTCAAAAAAAATTGTTAACTGATTGAGTCCCCAGGTAAGAGATCTTATTAATGTGCTGTTAAACTAACAATGAAATGCTGCATTATTGACTTTAGACCAGGTTTTTGTTGTTCAGTGGCGCTGCCTCAAGATAGAATGCACCTGAACACACCTCCCTGTCGGCCCAGCACGCCCATGGGCGCACAGATGGGCACCGGTGCATTTGCTAATTAAACGACGCAGGCGCAAGATGGGAAATTGACAACTGTGTCGGTCTTAAACTTGCAAAGACACTTGTGTCGGGCTTTGCGGGTGCAAGATAACCCCCCCTCCCCGTCTATAAAATCGGAACAAACTGGAAATAAAATGGATTGCTGGGATTACTGGTGACATCCTTGATCACCGTTAGCACATGTAGGAAGTGAGGGTCATGTCAAAGGCACAGATTATTGCTTTGGAGACTCCTCATCCTTCACATGTTAAGTTCCAAGTGCTTCCATCAGGGTGGAGGTTTATTAGCCCCAAAGGTAGCACTAACAAATACAGATTGTCCTTTGTTCCATTTGCTTTTGGTTTTTATAAACTAACTATAACCCCGGGTGGCATGTGATTGCATCTTCTTTTTCCATGATTAGATCCATGATAGGAATGTGTTTGTATGCCTTTTGTTGCCCCTCTTTAAATCCAGAAGTTGTTGTTTTTACCAACATTTAAAATGTATTGTTTATTAAAAATAGATTATAAATGTGATAAATATGTCAATTTTTTTTTTTAAATGTCCAGGTTCAGATTTGATGAGTATTGAGGATGGATTGGTTTTAGTTGAAACCTTTTGCTTTTTATGTATATCTTTCCAAAGCATTGGAATAGGAAGAGAAAAATAACTCATGATAGATACAAAGCCTTCATGTGAGCATTTGACCTGTACTTTGACCATGTCTCATCCAGTAACATGGAGGGGGCGGGATTTATGAACTGAAATGTAGATTTAGTTTTGTTTGTTTATATTTGTATCTTATGCTTATATTAGTGTTTGTGTGTAATCTTTTTTGTCCAAAGCTACACTATTTAAAATGTAGGCATGAGGTCCAAATATTGTTCTATTCAATGCTGGGGGGTATTCAATACATGTGAATGCTTGTGTGTCTGATTAATCCCACAAGGCATGGGCCATGTATATTAATTACAATTAATAAGTGTTCCTGAGTGTTCCTTAGTTTTGCAGTAAGGACATTGAGACTTGTCATGGTCAGGAGTTGGACTTAATATAGTACCATTATTGTTCTTCTGACTGACTTCCTAGGTTATTGTTGAACTGATTTGAATACTGTCTGCTGCACAACCATCTCCATGTTGTTTTGTTCTACTTACACATAATTTAGTAGGACAGGAAGCTTTTGTTTTTTCCTGTCATCGTATTCTGTTCTTTAACATATCACGTTGAAATGCAAATAAGTTAATCAAACACTGCTGCAATGGCAAAAAGAATATGTGTAGGATTTCTTAGATATTTGTCAGCATCACACCCGGAGCTGACATGACCTGCCATTTTGAGTGCAGTTATTACAGTAAAATGTTGAAAGGTTGACAGTCAAAACAGACAATTATATTATCTGGCCCCTGGCTCTCTTGTCAGCTTCTAAGAGTGGCCCTAAGGCTAAACTGTTTGATAATCTCTGGTGTAATAAAGCAAGAATGGCTGTCCTGATTATTAAAGTTGCGAGACTGAGTATGTGTTTGTGTATGTGTGTCTCTGTAATTTCCCTCAACGTCTATGGCAGTGAGTACAGCTCAGCTTAATATGTTTTGTTGTTTAGCAGAGTTCTTCTGTTCTAGTAAATACCTTCTCATAGATCAGCGCTTAAAATGAATGATCTGTCTATTATTGAGACCCACATGATTCTATGTTTGCCCTTATACCTTATTTAAAAGTAATGAATTGCAGCATGTCTTTTTGAGCCCCTTGGATACCACCCTTCAACAAGTAATTGGGGGACTAGTTAGAACCTCCGAGGCAGAGTTCTGTGTTGGTAGCGAGGCAGCTAGTCCCACAGACTTCCACTTTTTTCAATTAATTATGACCTTGAGAGCTGAGTTGATTCAGGCTTCTGGTTTCCTTGTTGTAGGGATACATCTCCAGGTAGTCATCACTGTAGACACACTGTGATCAGTGGTGGAGGACGGATATACTAATACCACACTGAAAAAAAGTCCTGCATTCAAAACCTTACTTAAAGATCCCATATCATGCTTATTTTCAGGTTCATACGTTTCATTTTGGGTTCCTACTAGCATATGTTTTAAAAAACATAGTTTTTTCTAATACTGTCTGTCTGGACCTACATCTCTGTCACATCTCATTTTAGTGCCTGTCTCTTTGAGTCCCCCTCCCTACCCCACCTAGGGTAGGGAGGGGGAGCCCCACCTAGCCCCACCTAGTCTAACTGGTCAGTGTTTCTTGGTCTTCCACATTTGTGCTCTCGGCATCTCAGTACTGTCATTTCAGCCGGGGAATGACGGTAGCCGTACAACCGTATGGAAGCTCTGGCAGCTCATTTAAAGAAAATTTTTGTGAATGCTGTCTCTGTGCATTTTTCTGTAGATTGAGCGTTTTGATACTATTATAGTAGTGCAATAGTATTTATGTAGCACCTTGACCTGCTTTAAAATAAATAAGACATGGAAATATCACTTTTTTACAGTATGGAAACTTTAAAGGGGCGATAGAATGCAAAACCGAGTTTACCTTGTCATAGTAATAGAAATCTAGCCGCATCTTCAGTCTAGCAACTCTCCATTGGCTTGCAGGCAGGAAAAAACTAATTCTGGTCAGGCCAGTCACATTGTGTATAGAGTCAATGGGCAAGCTGGCTGCTGCTGCTGCTGCTGCTAGTGAGCAGCGGCCTTACCAATCGACTTTGGCTGCAACTCTGGAAGACTTGGAGTTAAGCACTGAAGTCATTCTTAAAAAAAGAAGATGTGTTCAGAGTTTTGCCAGTTTAATCTATCAACTAGCGTTGCTCTGGTTGGTTGTAGGGCTTTCCTATTGCTAGCAGAGGGAATTTGAAAGACAACCGTTTATCCCGCCCCTCGGATTGAGACCTGCCAATGGTGAGTTCTCAGACCTGTGTGGGTCTGGCTTGTCAGGTTAGAATAACGACAGTTCAGTGGGTTAGATGGGCATACATAGAACCTCAAAGTTGACAACTCCTGGATGGACCTTATTTGGCTCTAGTCTGTCCTTTGTCACGCCCTGAAATGTACATACACCACTGACCTGAGATCAGCTTGTCTTCTGAATCTAGGTCGCGAAGATCTCAGAAATTCTATACATTGTTCGTCTGCTATTTCATTACTAAATTCCCTTGTGAGACTTTTTATGTGAGAAATTAACTATGTAGAGCTCAAATATGGCCGGCAGCCTGCGGCGCTCCATATTATATTCAAAGTCACTCTTTCTGGGTTACTGGACTACCAAATGCCGCTGCCCTGACGGAGCTCCACAACGCTGCTGTCCCTGTCCTTTTCTTGGTGAATGGCTGCTGTGTGTGAGTAAAAGCGGGCTAATTGAGCTTGTTATGCCCACGCAATCTCTTGTGGAGCATTTATAACTTCAAAAAACCACAGGTTCCAGTTAATCTTATAATGAGGATTGCGGAAATAAACGCCTCGTGTCCGCGAGTCTGATTACAGCTCCAGTCAGCTCACAGTCAGACAGCGGAGCTCCTTAAGTCCGACACAGTCTTACCAGATTTGCAATTACCCATCAATTTTTGTTAAACGGCCCATATTTGAGCTCTAAATAGTTGATTTCTTGCATAAAAAAGTCTCAAAAGTGAATTTAGTAATGCAATAGCAGACAAACCATGTATGAAATTTCTCTGTGTTTGTGTTTGAACCAACCAATAAGTGCACAGCTCATCTAAATATTCATGAGTGCACCCTATATGTGAGGAAAGCGCTTGATTCCTCCAGGGCTAATTCACAGGGTAGCATCAGGGCCCATAGAATAGCACCCGGGCTATTTTCAGCCCAACCAATGCCCTTTCAGGAGACATTAAGAAACAGTGTGAAATACCCTGTATAATCATTCTATCACCCCTTTTAAGTTAAAGTATTATTAGCAAAATTTCCTTAAAGTTCATGAAAGTATCAGGAGTCCACATTCTGCAGTAAAATGTCCCCTGTCAGTTTTACTATTTTATTTTTTGGGGTTTATTTTATTGCCCCATATTGCGGCATTTTACTAGTGTAGATGTTAAAGGTTTTGCTTGTTTTAACTTATTTTTGTTCTGTTGGGTAGTTTAATCTACACTAATGCATCATATTCTATAAGGTCTTGATATGTTTGTAGCATTGCTATCTTGTGAGCAAATGCATATCTCTAGATAGTCAACCTTTTAATGAGATAAACACCTCCATTTGCCTCTAAGGTTGAGCTGGCGTAAAGTAGCATAAAATTGTAAATAGTGCAATACCTCAAATGTGTACTGAGTTACAGTCCACCACGGCCAACTATATTGTCTTGGTATGGCAAAGAAACTGTAGCTATGTTGAAGCACCGTGAATATATTATTCTGTTGTGTCTTAAGTCTTCACCATTATTTGCTTTGATGCCATACATCCAACTTCAGGCCTAGTTTTACTCCACATTGTTGCAGCATTCAGCTGTCTGAAGATAAGCCAATTTGACTGTTGCAATTTGCCAACTCATGAGATGCTAGTCCCTGTCGGCTTCTGTTCTATTCTATTCATTATGAATAGCACGTTAAGGGATGAGCTCCTAGTAGACACTTTTTAATGCTGCAAGCAGCTCATAGCACCATTTAACATACTAGTTTCTTTTTTCTTTTTTTTCTTTTTTTATTCTCTAAATTGTGTTGGATTAAATTAGACTTTTTTAGTAGCTTCTACATGACTCTTAGAGACTGTGAAACTGTGTCACACTGAGCGCTACATGGCAGCTGGAAAATGACAATAGCAGTATGCTTCTTCACACTGTGGCAAGTGCTCACAAGCCCAGCACATTTTTGCAAGTGTAGCATAAATGTGCCGAAAGAAAGAAATATGAGTCAAGCAATGCCTTCAAAGTACCATCACTAGTACCTTAATTACCAATTTCACTGTCACAGAATATGCAGAATCAAAGAGGGAAGACTGTCACAGTCAGACAGACTTGGTGCTGCCATATGTAAATTTCTTGACACTGTAACACTCTGCAGCAACATTAATACATGAACAATTTACCCATTTTGTTTGCTGCTATGAATGAAGTATTGCTATATAACATGTTAAGCCTGAACTTTAAATGCAGCATTTTGATTTCCATCTAGAAACAAACTTTTAGTTGTTGGAATGAAAATGCCAACATGTTCAGCTTTGGCAACTGTTTGATGCATGAATTTAGGCAGAGGCAAGTTAATCAGTAAGTGAAGTCTCCTATCATCAAAATAAACATTTCCACTTGTAATGTTATGTAAAATACTCATGCTCTATTGCTCACGTGGACGCGTACTAAAATAAAGGACATAAAATGAAAGTGAATTTTATCTACCACTGCAATAGAAACTGATAGAACATCTATTTTGTCTGTAAACATACAGTATGCTCATTTTAAAGACAGAGTTTGATTTATGAATGTGTTTTCAGATAACAGCCATAACATGTCGGAAGACAGTTGAATATGACTTGGGGAAAATACTATACAACATTATCTGTAGCTGTGTAGACCAAAGCTTTAATGCTCTATTGCGTGCCAGCCATATTTAAATGATTTATTATATATTTATTGTCTTCATTTAAGCATTTCCTTTTGTTTGAATTTTAATTCATCTTTAATAAATCCATCCTTGAAAAAGCCATTTCTCCTCCTATAATAATCTGGTGCCATAACAAGTCCATTCACTGTGTTATTAGGCTAAGCCACACTGAATGTTCATCTCTCATTTTGGGTATTCTTCATTGCACCCTCCATATCCTCTGCGGTTTCATTATATAATAAACACATTTTTACTACAATATGGTGGGTTATTTAATGAAACCATTGTGGCCAAAATGGCAGGGGATTAGAACTAATCCACACAGTAACTTTCCTGATAAATACAGACATAAAAGCAGCGCTTGTTCACAGCGACTGGTTCATCTTCTGTGTAGATTTTTAGACCAATACTTTACACAAAAAGTAAGCTATTCTTAAGCACTGGTTCTCTCAGGATTATAGGTATCTTTAAAACGAACTTGTAAACGGAAGAGGGGAAACGGGTATTAAGTAAAAATCAATGCACAATTTTCTTAAATACTTACCCTCTTATATGATTGTGTGTTTGTTTATGTGAGGCTGTGTGTCTGTGTAAAACCTGTATTTTCACATAAAGGAGACAACTTTGTGACCACTTTTTGTTGTCTGGCTATAAACTGCCGTAGTCAGTGCCAGTAAACTGAAGTGCTATTTTGATGTCAGGGAAGATATTAGGGGTAATGTAAACTTTTTTTCTCGATTTGTGTTCATACTATAGCTCTGAGCAGGCCTGACCCTCTTGAAAAAGAGCCAGTACTCTTTGTGATTTCTCGCCCAAATCTGATAGAGGTTGTTGGGCAAAATACACACAGGATCCCAGGAGTTTGTGAAATTTTGTGTCTGTGTACAGCAGTCTGTTTGTATACTGAAGAGTATCATGCATGACAGTGTTCCCCAACTACCGGTCTGCGGACCAGTAATGGTCATTTGGTACTGGGACACTCAGAAAAAATAAAACATTGTTTCCATTTAATTGATTATCAGAGTCTGAAAAATGTTTAATTTTGAAATGACTGGATTTTCTCCTGCGTGAATGGATCTTGGTGTGTGTGTGTGTGTGTGTGTGTGTGTGTGTGTGTGTGTTTGTGTGTGTGTGTAAATATATACTGTATATATAAAATTTCCTTAACGATTTTTCATTTTGTTTAGCTTAACTGCCACTGGATTTCTTTTAAAGCATTCTCATTCAAGTTTACCATCATTAGCATGCAGTTTATTCATTAGATAGACAACTTTGTAATTTAAAGTCTCTGTAACTTTTGAAAAGGCAACCGAGACTGAAGAGAAATCAAATGGGTAGAATGCAGTAGTTAGCCAGTAGAGAGTTTTGTCTCAAAATCTGTTGAATCTGAGTGGTGTGTTAACATCAGCATGCACACATGTGCATTTATATCTAGATGTGATAAAGAGGAACAGCAACAGTATGATGCTGCTTCTGCTGTTCTGACCAGATGCTGGAGATTAAAAGACAGTGACCTGAAAGACTAACAGCCCAGATGTTGTCGTCCTCTTAGTGTACTGTATTTTGGTGTTTGGTTAGCTGCAAAAGCAGAAGGAAGACATATACTTAAATTAAAATGCTTTTAGCTTCCATTCTGTTGCTGCTCCTTAAATATATTTTATTAACTCAAAACCTGCAGCAGTTATCTTTGTGTGAACAGTGTGAAGAAGGAGGCAAAGTAAAGTTGGACCGCCATATTGGCAAGTTAACTTTGAACTAAATGTGAATCCTCAGGTTATGACTTTACATTTAATCTGAACCATGTATTTATGCTAAGAACAATAGGGAGCCGTGACTCTGCAGGTTGCCTGGCAACTTCATAGTGACGACAAGACTCCAGGAAGTCACTGTGCCCGGCCAAGAAATAGTCCAGTACATAATACCCCATTTAAACCTAACTCGACTTTACACATTGGTTTTTGTAAGGATTAAACTGATGAGATACAAAGTGTTGGTACCTATATTTTGTTACTTTTGAACAGAGCCAGACCAGCTGTTTACCTGTTTCCACTCTTAAAGCTAAGCTAACTGGCTGTAGCTTCATATAAACACAGGTGTGGTATCGATCCTCTAATATAACTCCTGACAAGGAAGCAAATAAGTGCATTTTTTAAATGCATTTTTACTTCTCACCATAGATTGAAAGTCTGTCCTGCAGCACTTTAGTTCAGTTAAAATCCTTTTATAAATTCCAGATAGAGAACACAGTGTGCAGCTTTTTTTGTTGTTGATGACATCTGTGCTCTAAACATTAAAAATGCTTTGGTTGCAAGTGCAAAGTCTAGCAAAACATTTGTATAACATAAACACAGACATTGTTAGTCATTCGAAGCCTGTGCTGAACAGCACTCACATTTTTAACAAACCGAAATGCTGATAAATGCAGAGAGTGGAAATATGGGCAGTTTCTGTAAGTACTCGGGGGAGCGACTCACACAATGCACATGCAAAACCCAAACACTGACTGCAGTGCTGACTAATGAATAACAAATTAATTCATTGAGATAAATTTAGTTCATTAGTGTTTGCCATCATAGTTTGCTGGGGATTTGAAAAGTTCAGTGCAATTTGTGTTTACAGAATTAATGGTTTCATCAGTCTAATTCTACCAGGAGGCTTCATTATTCCTCTGCTGCAAGGTAACTCTGACAGATAAAGTCTATCACTAGTCCTCCGCCACACCTTCCTCATCGGTTATCACACAGTAAGATTTAGGAGGCAAGCATTGACGGGCTGGAGTGTTTAGCATCTATTTGTAGATTATCTGTTCGTTTAGAATATCAAACTATTTTTTCTATTAGTTTCTGTCTGTGTGTGTAAGAGGGTGGAGTTAACACATATCAAGTCCCACGTTTCTCGGTGGAAGCAGAGGCAGGTCACACCGTCTTTATAAGCAGCAGGATAGATGACACAGGGAACTAGAGCAGTGCAATTGTCTGTAACATCACAAGAGCCCCCCCTCCATTGCACCTACTCAACTTCCAAGTGTGTGTCAAGCAGGGAAACTGACAGCTTAACAACAAGGTTTTCATCTCCAACCCCAAATCTCTCCACAATCAAGCACCAGGAAGCAAAAAAGAACAATTGAGGGGCGGTATTGAAAATGTGAAGCCAACCTCTCAGATAAGGCTGTCTCTGTAGGTGCCCTGCTAGTTAAACATAGCCCAGCAGCCTCTCACATCCCCATTTAGACACGAGTTTGTCACTTGGGAGGAGGTCGTTCCGGTGACAGTGATGAGGAGGCCCAGACGCCAGACACGCTGTCAGCGCTCGTTAAGGTCAGCTCATTAAAGAATGAAATAAATAAACTGGTAATGGAAAGTGTGAGAGCGGTAACAGTGCAGAGAGACGTCTCTGTCTCCTCCTGCTCCGAGGAAGAATCCAGCGAGGGAGATGGATTGTAGCGATTGAGCTGTGAACCTGCGCGACACAGCTGCGTTTTCTGCAGCTAATGATTCTTTACAGAAAACGGATCAGAGCTGAACTTGCACTTGTCATGTGTCACAGAGCCATGCAGCTGTTCTCTCCTCAACCCCGCGTACAGCAGCCCGCTCGGAGGCTGCCGCTGATCAGAAGATGCTGTACTAGAGGGGAGCGGTGTAGAGATTTGGTAAAGGGGGGAGGCAAGGCTCAAGCTAAAGACACTGATGCTGATTGATCATAGTCAGAAACATGGCCCATTGGAGATGAGAGGGGAGACGCATACACATAGAAATGCTTCGGAGACAGACTGATCTTTAAAAGTTTGACATAAACCCATCAGCTGCCAGTCACTCAAAGCTCACAGATTGCTGATGTGTTTTTTTTTTTTTTGTTGAGAGGGTGCACACATAACAGGAGCATGCTCCACAGCACCAGAACTTTAAATTCCTCCCATCACTGGAAAGAAAAGTTTTCTTATAGTGCTCTTTTTAACAGAGGGCACGAAAAGTACAGATTGCTGCCAAAAAAACACACAACAATCAAATGAGTGTTTGCTAGTTTCACTCCAGTGGCCTCTGAAACATCTGTTGGATTTGCCTCTGTGGTCACTGGCAAAATATCAAATAGGAAGCGAGTGAGAAGGGGGGAATAAATAAAAGCTGTGATCTGGGAAAAAAATAAAGCATCCAAATGTTGCAGAACAATGTACATAACACATATAAGCTCTTAACAGGTTGAATATGGAGGAATGAAGACTAAGCACTGTGGTTTGTCTCTTGTCAAACGGGCACATGTACATGGGTATATGGTTGGTTCACAAGGGCGAACAGTTACAGTGTGTTGTCATAGCAAAGAACAAACGTTTCCGGGGTCTGATATACGCTGAATACAATGGAAAGATTTCAGTGCGACTTTTTGATGATATATTTTGGACTTTATGGGAGCACTATGCCCTTGAAAAACAAATCCATATTTCAGCTCAAAAACTCTCCCAAACTGAGTTATTAATGTGAGGCTGCACTGGGCATTGGGAATATACAACTTTCCATTTGTCATTTCGGTCCCTGATACTATTAGTCCACCATTTTCCAGTTGAAGAGTTTAACTGAGTGGAGATAAAGCATATTCAATTCCATGCATTTGTTCATTCCCCGCTCACAATCCATCCTTCCACTGGATAAAACTGAGCATTCAACACGAAAATTCTCTCTGCTTCACCCTGGCATCTGATCGGCTGTACTATTGCAGACAAGCAGGCCTTCCAGCAACTGTTCACTCCTTTTAGAATACAACCTCTTAGTTTTATTTAAGCAAGAGAAGAAGGGAATGTATTACATCTGTGTGCATGCTACTGCTGCCCTCACGTACACACACATAAAGTCGGAAAATTAGTTGTTTTAGCAAAATCCAAGCTAGTCCATAAAGCAATTACAGTAAAAGCATGAGGTTGGAGTGCTCATGGATATTTTGATGGGCATTTTGGACATTCTGAATGCCAAATCCTGCATATGTCAGCAGCACTGAAACTATGTATATCTGGGCAACAGTCAAACTTAACATATGTCTCAATATTTCCCCCAGCCACAGAGTGCACTTTATTGGTTGGCCAATGAATCGGGCCTGTTAATGAGATATTTCACATTTTGAGATAATCGGCATTGGTTGACACCTGTGTTCACAAGGCCCGAGACAAAAAGCGTCATGGGTTAGCCACACGACAACTAAACATTTTCTAAACATTTGTCCAATTTTCAGCCTGCAACTAAACACAGGCTAGACAAAGAAAATGCAGTCAATAACATTTCATTTTGGTATTAAATTGTTTTATTTTATCAGATGCAAAAATAACATGACTTTAAAACCCATATCGGTTGGCTACAGTCCCGACCCTAAACCTTCCGTTTCAGTTCAGTAATTAAAATCTCAATGAGACTTTGTTGTCAAGTATTATACAAAGCACGTAATAATTATGATTTAACTCTTTCCATATTATTTTGTAATTAAAGGAGCACAATATCAATTTTACACAGGCAGTTTAATTGTCATAAGAGTACTGTAAAAATGGTGTACAATGTACAACATTAGAAACTTACCTTGATGATTTCATATGGGTATCTGGGATTTGGCTTGGGAGACCACACATTTGTTCACCAAAAACTTTTATAAACACGCTTGGACATGGGCATTTACCAGATCAAGAAGGGCCTAATGAAAGACATTATTGGGTAATTGCATGTTGGGAATTGTAGGATCCAATGGTTCAGGAGCTTAAGCCATTGTGTGGGACTAAGTCATGATTCATGCTCCATCAATTTCCCTTTTTAATCTGCCTCTTTGGAGTTTATGGAAGTAAACGATTAAATATGTAACCCAATAAATCATTTAGTCTATGAAATGTCAGAAACTGGTGACAAAAGGCCATTGCAAGGCAACATCTTCAAATTGCTTGTTTTCTTTGACTGACAAACCAAAACCTAAAGATTTCTCAATGTCATTTATATATACTACTATGTGTTTATTTATATATATATATATATATATATATATATATATATATATATATATATAATATATAATTTACTCAAACTGCCTACAACAGGCAATCAGCTGTCAGTGGTGTTCTCACTCTATTCTGCCTCCAGCAGCCTCTATCAGTCCCTATTTCTTTTCAAAAGGGATGTCTGTCGATACTTCTTCCTCCATGCACCATGACGAGAGGAATGGAGCAGGAGCAGTGATCAATTACAGATATGGCCCCAAGCACAGGGTTTACTAACAAAAGAGATTTCATGCGCTGTTAAAGCTATTGAGTGGCCAGTGGATTAGCTCATACTTCACATTAACCCTGAAACTCGACGGCAAAAGGCACACTTAACAAATGCACCGCAACCTACGCCACATGGACCCACTTAGGCTCTGATAGCATCAGTGGTAATTGAGACACTTCAGTGGCGACAAACAGCGGCATTTAGACACAGACGTTTAATGCAAGGTTATCCAAACACATGCTAATAGTGGTAGCGCGCTCTGATTGCAGAAACATAGGGGTGAGGTTACTGTAGGGGCATTTTATGATTGAGGGAATGCTGATGATTTTTTATTCTGAGTGCAAATAATTCACACAGCTGTTCATTGCTGTTTGATTCTGAAACATTGACATTGTTTCAGATCTCCCTTGTGAGCTTATTTGATTACACATGCCACACAATACTTTAAATCTTTAGCTGTTAAAAAACAACCATTGACAAGGTGATATAGATCCACTTAATTGGATTTTTCAGTCCAAAGTAGAAGCTAATTATCTAAACACTGGCTACGCTTTGAATACATCCATAACAAGATGCTCTTCCCCCTGTAGATAGCGTTGAAAAACTTGCATTATTAATTTGACTGCTGTGTGACAAGTCATTTCTTTCCAGATAATGAGGAGCATTTAACATGGCATGCGCATGTAACATTGAATGTATTGTTAAAATGTAATACACAGTCTGCAGCTTGCTTTGTGTGTCAGTGTCTTGAAGCTAGTTTCCAAACATTGTTCTAAATCTGCAAGAACAGCACTTACTACAACAGAGAATGTTTCTTACAATGTTTTTAGGGCACATCATCCATCATCATTGAGTTACAATTAGATCGGATTGTGTCATTTGTTTGCTTACAGCAGTTGTTTGCTGAATCTCATGTTCCCCAGGAAAAATACAGCAGAGGAAAAAAAGAGAGGGGAGCGAGGAAAAACTGAAACATTTTCAAAAACTCAACATTGCTTTCATCTCTTGTTGTTTAGTCTTCCCTTTACTATTCATAGTGCACCCATAAAATGCAGTGTGACTCTTATCTTAGATACGTATGTATGTATGTATGTATCCACTGAAACTATTTATATATACAAATGTATGTATGTATGTATGTATGTATTCACTGAAACTATTGCTTCCCCAAATGTGTATAGCTAATGTATAAAGCTTAATTTGCTAATGATTCAATGATTTAATTCAAACAGTTCCTTTAGCGGTTTTTTTCCAACCACCCTTGGAGCAGTAACAAATCTCCAGTTAATATCTGTGGAATCAGCACTAACAACTAAACGCTTCACTGAACTATTGTTGATTCATGAGGTAACGGTTCAGCTGAGAACATTTTCCCTGACATGGAAACCAAAGTGAACAGAGTTAGTTCCAGTGATCTACAAAACGTCTGCACATACACAACTATGTAACATGAAACAATGACTATAAGGTTAAAGTGCTGATTCCCAGCTTTGATCTGTTTGAATCTGCATCAGAAAACAAGTGCAGGAGTTCTACCCTTTCTTAGACATACAGTAGTCCCCCACTTTTAAAGGACAGATACTACAGGAACAAGTTACTGTCTGGCTTACCGGATGTACAGGGTTGAGATAAAGCCTGACATCCCTCCCCCCAGGGCTAATTCATAAAACCGAGATGAGAGATTAATCCAGAATTTCCCAGTTATCCTGGCTTAATTTACCCTTGACTCAGTTTCACAAAAGCAGAGACACCTAAGATACCATGGAGAATTATTCTGTTCAGCTAGCCTGGTCCCGACCAGCCTTTTCTATTCACTCAGCAGTGGCGTGACTTTATTGGCATTAGCCTGCATTAAAAAACAACAGGTGCACATTGCTGTTCAGTTAAGTACTGTTATTATGTAAATTTGTGACCATTGTTTTTTATAATTCATGTGATATAGTTACTGTTATATTGCTGTTTAATGACTGCGGTTCATATTGTTGTTAGACGTTTGATGAATGTATTATGGCAGTTGTTGAGATCATTAGAAAAGGCTGATAGAGTTACCAAATGTGTTTGTAGGTTTAGGGTTAGGGCAATATATTAAGTGCTGTGCTGTACATGTGTGCTTCTATAGGGGACCAATGCACCATGTAAGCCATGTAAACAGCTTAGTCAGAATATCGTCTTTTTTGTCATAAGGGCAAAACCTGGAATATTATGTCATATAAACGTAGTCACTGTTGCTCTCTTGCTTCAAGCATTTAATTGTCTTAGCAACTGCAAAAACTTACTTGGGAAATGAATGCATGTAGCATGAAAAGAGCACCAGTTTTTCCCAAGATCCGCATCCTAAGCTAGAGATTACAGACGCTTTTGATCTGTTCTTATGAACAGATTTGTGTGAGTGCGTTTCCCTCTGTTGACAATAGGAAGAAAAAAATGAAGCGATTAGCGGGACACTGATGCAGAGGCTGCTGTGTTGTGTGAATCGGTGCACAAGCACAGGAAGTCTAGTGCACATTTCCACACACAAACGCACGCACGCACACATGCACGCACACATTTAAGTAAAGACTAAATCATTTTTCTTTGTTTAGAATGGATAAAAACATATTGAACAGGTGCCGTCTGGAAACCCAGCAGGTTCTGCTTGTGTGAGTGATTATCGGTGGCTGACTGGAGTGATATCACAGGGTATTCTGTCTTTATTTACTCGTATTGATCTGCTTGTTGCAATAGTCCAGACGAATGTTGGAGGGGAAAATTGAAAGCAATTGAGTCTGACGCAACATGGTGTCTGATTCTTGTCGCAGGTTAAACAGATGCTCTGCTCCTTCTACCCATAAACCACCTGTGCAGTGACTGTAAAACATCCCTCCTAACCAACGCGGTAAATAATGAGGACATGAATGAGAATTCTATTACCTGCTAATCTACATTCAAGGACTTCTGCTGTGCGGTATGCCGTCTTGTTGCTGAGAGTTTTTTTTTTCTTTTATTGAAGCACGTTAAAAGGACAAAAGCAGGTTCTTACAGGTTCTCATGTAATTGGAAATCCATGTATACCCTGTGTCTCTTGACATTTCAGTGGTGCTTCAGCTTTAATATTGCCTGAAATTATGTTTAAGTAAACCTCCAGGGAAAAGAAACAAATGGTTTTAAAGAGACTAGAATGTAAGGTATAATTTAAATTTCCATTTTTCTTCTTCTTATTATTAATATGTACTTTTTGTGGCTTTAAACTTTTAACATATTTTTAATATTTTACATCTTGGAAAGAAAACATTTTCTGTTTTATTAAGGATATTTAAATTCACGTCACATTTGATAACATTGGTCAACAACAAAAATCTCTACAAGGGTTGTATTTTATGTGATGTTATGTAGAATTGAATCTATAAATTGAAAAGTAAGGAATATAGTGCCTGTAAAAGTAAATATTTGCTTTAAAATGTAGTGGAAAAGAAATATAGCGAAACCAACCAAAACCCGGATAGAGAAGGAAAGAGGTTTTGCATGTGTTTCCGTATGTACATGTAGGTGTGTGTGTGTGTGTG
>NC_048413.1:9427485-9440020 GCF_013103735.1 Etheostoma cragini
GCAACCTCTACATCTCATAAAAAGTTGCCCTGTGCTTTGGTGTTTGTTTGTGTGTATCATTAATGCATTGCTCTGCTGGGAAAAAAGCATCACCCCAGGTCTCTTAGCATTAGCAACCCTGCTGCCCACACAGATGTCACACCACTGTAATTAGCAGTGAGAGGAGCAGCCTTTGGCAGTGCTCACTGTGTAAAGTCATTGAAGAATCCAGAACAATATGTATGTTTGCTTTTTGTTGTTGTTGTTTCTCATTATTTTCTGCCCACAAACAAATATTACCTTCTTGGCAATTTGTCATTATCAGAATTACTGCGCATCATGGGTAGGTAACGAGAGCTGGAGGATGGATTGTTAGAACTGCACAAACGAGACCCCGGGGAGAGCATCAGAAATGTAAAAAGCAGGATAAATTACATGGAAAAGCTGTCGAAATTTGGTCATTTCAGGAGCACTTGTAGATAGTGAAATGTCCACTTATGACAGAAGTTATTTCCTGTCTTTCCGAAGGAACATTATCTATAATATAGGCACATAAATGGAAAGTTGGCAGAGTAGTGGGAAACTTTTCCATTTGAAGCACTGAAGTGAAAATGAACCTCTAGAGCTGGTGAAGGGAGGATACAATTATTTGTTGTGCAGATGATGTTAGGGGAGGGGGGGTAAACTTGCTGATTCTCATGAATTTAAAGAGGCTACTTTACAGGGTTAATATACATAAATGCCTCCTTAGCAACCGCACTTTTATACGACTGTCATGCAGATTTTCCAACATTTTTATATTCATAGTGGTCGTACATTCAGACTGTTTTATTACCATCTTAACAACTTCCCGTTATGGAATCACAGCAGCAAGGATGACAAGATAACCCCCCAAAAATCTTAACACAGATGACTTTTTACATCATCTTTGCAGTTCAATGGCAAAAGTAATTTTACGGAGAAATCTTTACATTTTGCCTGCAATAGATTTAGATATTTTTTATAACATTCTTCTCATGGCTGAAATAAGTAGATACATGTATCAGTGGTTCAAGATTCAAAGAAAGTTGCATGGATGTATGGTTTATTTGCAAAGTCTAGTGCTTTAAAGGTCCCATGGCATGAAAATTTCACTTTTTTAGAATTTTTTTTAACATTAATATGAATTCCCCCAGCCTGCCTATGGTCCCCCAGGGGCTAGAAATGGCGACAAGTGTAAACTGAGCCCTGGGTATCCTGCTCTGCCTTTGAGTAAATGAAAGCTCCGATGGGTTGATCTAGAATCTTGCTCTTTATGGGGTCACAAGGGGCAAGGTACTGCCCCGAGAATTTGCCCGCCCATGAAAAAGAGAGGTATCATGGCTTTCAAACGGGCAAAGTGGCAGTTGATCAAGGCCACACCTTTCTTGTCCCTTGGACTTTGTGTGCCCTCTATCTGCGAGGCATCAGATTTAGTTATGTTCTGCTCAATTGTTTCAAACCTAATGTCTCAATTTGTTCTCCTACTTTTTGCCAACAATATCAGCCTTTTCCCGTGTTTCAACAGTTACTGAAATGTAAAAAAAAAAAAAAAAACAATCAGCAGAACTAGTGAATTTTGGTGAAACCATGTTGTGCTATGTGAAACCTTGTGTCATGTGTTGAAGCTAAATCCATTACTGCTCCATTCTCAGGGTTCATTCAATTAGTAGTCAAAATCTCAGATGTTGAATTGTGAATCCATTTATTACATAGGATATCCTGAGACAAAGTTACCTGGATCAAGCGCTGGGTCGCAGCTCTCCCCTTCCTTTGTCTGACTCTCTGGCTCTTGGACCACTAGTGTTATTCACAAAGGGTGGGGTCTCTAGAACGAAGTGATGGGATGTGTTTGTGTGCTTATTCGTTATCTTTGAGTTGGAATGTGACTGAAAGTTTTTGACCCTCAGTTCAGGAAAAGCTCAGTGGGCTGTAAAAGAGGGACTGAAACCAGACTCAGGAGGAACACATTTAGGAGAGCTGGATTATAACAAAATGTAGCAGAACATCTTATATTATAAAACAAAAGTATTGCAAAATACTTAATGTAACAAACAACAAACAACAAACTATATACTTATAACAACAAACTTACTGCATGACCAACATGTCTTCATTTATGCTGAAATAATGCTTTTACCTTTTAGCTTAAATGTATAATGCAAATCACACACAATGTTTAAGCACATATACAATTTTAAATTCCAACACATGCAAACAGCAAATTGTATTCTATATTGATCATTTGTTGTACTGTACATGTATGCCTATGTGTTTGGAATAAAACCAATGAGTAAAAAAAGCCAACATACAGACTCCAGATTCATCAAAACATGTTGTAATGGTCTATATAACCATATCTGGCAAAATCCACATAAAGGATTCAAGGAGATAATCTTTCAACATTTAATTAACAGCATTTACATTTTTTTTCTTCCTTTTTTTACGAATTAGACTGAAACTCTTGTAAATGTTTCTTTTTGATAAATCCCTTTGAATAGGACGACCTCCTGTCTCGTTTGACTATATAATAAGTGGAGAAAAGGTAATGAATTCTAGATTGGTTGATATACTGCATTATGTAATAAACTATTCAAATATGAGCCAAAGCAGTTAGCCTTGCAACAATTTAAGCTGTCTCACGAATCTTAACTAATGTGTTTTCTTCTGTTAGATCTTAGCCACCATGCAACAACATGGCTGCTTTTCTCTCCCCTGAGACTTCTTTTCCCCAGACTTCCCATTCACGCTGACCTCCAGTCAGGGTCTGGCTTTTAGCAGTGTCACAGATTCTTGTGAGGGGAACAGCCTTGTGAGTTTAAAGCCTCTGAGATCGTCCAAGGGTGTTGGGTCAGAGAAGGTCTGCCTGCCTTCCAAGGATTGTCCCCCGGAGGTGCCGGCTGGGGCGCCAAGAGGCTGCACGTCCCTAGGCTAAGTGCTCTGTTCAGTGTCACTGTGAGAAGAGGAGGTTAGGGTCTGGTTGAACTTTGAAAGCATCAGTCTTCTGATGTTGGTCTGATGTCACGAAAGCTAGATGAGATCAAAGTGAAAGAAGAGTGGACACAGAGTTTGTCTGATACCTGGAAACTGATTAGGACAGAATGCAAAAATGTGGATACAGCCCCAACTCGTCCCTTATTGCCTCGATCCAGGAAAAAAAAATCAAAAAATCTGACTAATTGCCCAACTACACATCTGATAGGCTAGAAGTTCTGCTGTGCATTTGTTCCTGCTGCCGTTAAACAACTGATATTTTTCATTTCCAGCCATCAAATCTGATGTGAATTTTATGGTCTTTGCATTTTTTTTATTAAACCACTGCAGTGCCCATTTGGAGTGTGTGCTTGTTATAACGGTCCTATTGCTTGGTTCCCATGGGAACAAGTTTTTTTTTTCTCACACTTTATTGTGTAAATGTGACACAAAATCCAGTATTGCTGCTTGTGGCGTTGTTGGGTGGCGGTTCAAAGAGTTTATGAGAACCACTCATCCAATGGTAAATGAACTGCATTTACACTGTGCGTTTCTACCTTACCAGAAACGAAGCTTTACAATTTGCTTCTCATTCATCCATATACATACACCGATGGCAATAAAGTCGCCCACTACATGGCTCACCCGTATGCTTGCTGCTTATGGTGTCATTTTTCTTACTTCATAACCCTCGCAACAAAAAGATTAGAGAGCATCCTTCTCGCATTGCAATTAAAAAATTAAAGTTCTTCTTTTTGCATCACATAAAGAGTTAAATTTTTAATCAATAAGTTTTGCTTGTGATTGAAAAAGTTTCGAGTGAAAATGTATTCTTTGAAAGTAATGAGTCAAAAATGGCTTAGATAAGAGTTTCTATTGGTGGGTTTGACTGGGCATCGCTAGCTCTGGTAGGCGGCGTCCAGTGTCTTTGCCTAAAGAAACCTAACAGACCCTCCAAGAAGTCTACGCTGCAGTTCTTGTTGAGTGACATATTATTTTATATTATGTCAGATGTTAGCATTATTATCATGCTAACTAGCTTACTACCTTTGGAGCAAGACACCCAGCTAATGGTATCCCAGTTAGCCACGCTTAGTAACATGTAACCGGCATGCACCAAAGTCAAAACATAACTTAGACCTACATAGACAAGTACTTAAATGTAAGTTTGACAATACTGTTGAATAGAAGGTGTTTGGGAAAGGTTGGAAAATTAAAGGTTTAATTAAAATAAAAACTCTTATCCAAGACTCAAAACTATTTGACTTGACTTGACTGTACAGAGGCTCTTACAACAGCGTCCTCCATGTGCCTTTTTCTGTGTATGGGGGTCATTTGAAAGACTCACACACATAAGCACACACAGAAAGTCATTTATTTATAGTTAGTTAGATGCCTCCACATAACACGTTGGTTGGCCCCGTTGTTCTTGCAGTTGACGGTGCCCTATGCCAATGTGAACTGGGGTATTTGAATACAATTTTTTAAAGGCAAATGATTGGTGTTTGTGCTTTATTTAGTTGTTACACAAGATTCTGTGTAGGCACATACTTAAAAGAAAAGTAATATAATTTCATTTCATTTTTGTCTACGACTTCAAGTGATCATTTTTACCGGTGTTTTTGAATTTAGTGATTTACACAAGGTTTGTGTTGTGTTGTTCTGTTGCACTGATTTTACATTGTTGCTGTGTTTTGAAATTGTTTTAAATGCTGTAAAAATTGGAAAAATCATTGTTTTCAGAATCCTTTCGTTACAATGACAAAAACTCACTAATATATATTTACCACTCACCTGTCCTAAGGTTGTGAAAACTACTACTGATTTTGGAGTAATGTATTTGAGAGTGTTTATGCTAAATGACTGCTTTGCTGTAAAGTGGAATTCATCTAGTCCCTGTTGTATTTTACTGTTTGCTAGGGCAAAATGTCTATGTTAAACACTGAAGCTAGGATTTTGAATGACAAAAGAAGAACAAAGTAAATCAGACACGTAAAAACAGATGTCAAAAATGATATTGGCGTATTGTTGTCGGAGACGATATGTGCTAAGTGAGTCACCTTGTTTTGAAATCATTGCATTCACAATTATAGCAAAAAAAAGAAAAAAAATAATTATTGTCAAGAGCTTTGTGTTTTGCTCTGCCTCACCTGCTCTCCACCAACACACAGTCACATTCACAATGAGGGTGGAAATCCTGCTACGAGTTTTAATCAGTCAGTCTTTGTCTGCCTTTCTCTGTAGTGCCTTTCAGCAAATGAAAAGTAAGCAAGAGATTTATAGAGGCAAGACACTGACAAAGACGCTGCAGTTGTTCCTACTGACTACAGAAACCTCTGTGCAAATCTTCCTTCGAGGTTCCTGATAAAAAATCATCAGAGTAGGACAGCTTTATTTGTCACCACATGACAACTGACAGATAACCTCCACTGCCCCGCACATCTGAATGTGGCAGACACACACAGGTGGCAACTGTGTCTCTTTGACTCCATTTCGTGCAGCTTCTCTCAAATTTAAAGCAATGTTATTTACTACCTGAGCTACAGCTGCAACAGTGGCTCAGCAGCTGTAAAACTGCTACAGCCTGAATAAAGAAGGGTAGATGATCTCAACCAATATAAAACAAAATAACAACAATAAGATGCCATTTGCTGAATGTTTTTATCCAGATCACCACACAGTACTGTGAGTGCATACATTTTTTGCCAACACAGTAGGAATAAAATCCAACAGTAATAGCAACTATACTAGATCACACAAGCATGAAATACTAGTATAATAACTACAAAAACAAGAACTGAGTACTGACGCACACAATACTATTATGTCAATGATTGTTTGTGAGCCACAAAGTATTGTGGTTTATTGCTCCAAATAAGAAGTTATAGGAAAGTCACTTTGTCCTAATGCCAGGAATAACAAGCTCTACACTTCCAACTCAACACCTGGAGATGGCGTTTTTCACCCAAATCATGGAGCTAAGGTTAGCTTAATAAGCCAGCATTTTAGTTGACAAAAATAAAACGCAGGAGGACCAATTGTTTCAGTAAATCCCCCCCTCCCATATTTGTGGAATGTTGGCATGAATAAAATATCTTGTAGGACCGCGTGGCTACTGAACCTTCAGGCTTTTGAGTAAGTAATCACATAGTGTTCGCTGTACAAGCTGTAGGATTCAGAAACAATTGCATGCTGTTTTTTTTTTTTTAAGAAACAAGAGCTACTTTTGTAGAAGATGAATCAGAAGTATTCACTGATAATTGTAGCCTATACCAAAATCTTGTTTACAAATATCGACTGATGTAGTGATTTGAATTAATCCTGTCATGTTTTCAATTACACAGCATGCTCAAGTTGGCTTGTTCCCACAAATAAGGTTTCTTCATGAGCAAGTCAACACTGAGCAGTTAAAATGTGTGAAATTGAATAGTTTCATCTCATTCCAGAGAGCAGAGTATTTATAGATCAAAGTGTAAATTTGCAGAATTGATATCTGTACTGATGATATTTCCCCCCTGTACTTACATTACCTCAAGGTAGTGGGATGATAAGAAAATATTCACACTAAATTTTTTTCATTCTCAGATTTGAATTCCTTTAGGCCTAATTCCTTCACTGCTTTGTTGCTGCACACGCAGATTTTGAAACATGCTGCTAACATATGCCCCCCCCCCCCCCATTGCCTTATTTTCACTTCTACTTATACACTATGTTATCTTTTTGGACAGTTCTTCTACTCAAATACTTGTACCTCTGGCTTGATTGATTGCTTACACAGTGCTTCTATTCATAATGCTAATCTGTTCTGTTATACCCTTAAAGAGGTCATCAGCTTAAATTTGCAGGAATAAAAAATATTATATTAAACTTTTGAAATATATATATAATATATATAAATGGAATTATATTAAGTCCCCCTTATGGGATTACTGGTATGGTGACTCATGGACCATGAGTCTAAATAATAAAGGCTATCTATCTATCTATCTATCTATCTATCTATCTATCTATCTATCTATCTATCTATCTATATTGAGAATTTAACAGTGCTAAAAAGTGTTCGCCTCATATTTACACATCAATCTTCTTCCATCTGGTCTGTCATAAGTGACCTACATTACACACACACACACACACACACACACACACACACACACTTCCTCCCTCCTCTGACCCAACCTGTCGGATCTGAGCCATCCCAGGGCATTTAGCAGTGTTTGCCCCAGCTGAACCGTGGTCCACCTCACGGCTCCTCAGGGGGCATTTCTCATAGCTTAACCTGATCTGTGGCTCTGCAGCTGGGGCTGACATCCTCGGGGGGATGAGAGGAGAGGTTGAGGATGGAGAAGGAGCGGCGACTTTGCTCTAAGACAACAGAGTGTGAAAAGCTCCTGACTTTGACAAGAGGACCCGAGGACCTAAACACACAAGCACACACAGTGACACAACCAACACTGCTGATACACACATGCATACGTTCACTTACGTAAAAGTGAATATGCAAATATGCCCAGGGCACTTAAATTGATACCCAAACACTTGTTTTGCATTAAAATCAGGGTCACACAGTTTCAATTGAACAGGACCTCTTTATTAATGGAAACACATAATTGTAAATGAACAGTGCTCAGGTTAGTGAGGATATTTTAACTGTGTGTGTGTGTGTGTGTGTGGGGGGGGGGGGGGGGGGGGGGGGGGGGGGGGGGGGGGGGAAGTAGTGGACCCATTCTGATGCTAGTGTTCTGCCTCCTGCAGGTAGCAAATGACTACATTGTATCTTGCTTGTTTATATATGTGAACGAGATGTGCAATGTTGTTCCCACAGACTGCATTGCTAACATGGAGATATCAAAGCAATGTGATGTCTCATTCTTGTCCTTGTAGAGGTATAGAGGCAGACAGGCTATGCTATAACCTTTAAGAAAGTGTCAGGGGTTACTCTGCTTTGGAGTTAGTGTTAGGGATATGTGCTGTGCTATTGATGATGATGTGAATCTTCGTGCTCTCTTCCTGAGGGCGGGGGTTATAAAGAGGATAATCCCTGGTAATCATAATCAGCCCTGCATTTCCTCGTAAACACAAGGAAGGCTATTCAGTCCTTCTGGTGAGGGCTATGTTTTTATCATGTTGGTTCTCTGTATGTGAGTGTATGTTTGTGTTCTTGTGTGTGTGTCTGTGTTGTGAAGTTCAAACACAGCCAGCAGCTCTTAGCGGGGATAATCACAGCCACAGACAGATCCAGATGAGGAGCAGGCTGGACCCTAAGAGGAACTTCTTCCATATAAAAATACTTACACTCCTGGAGGTAACACAGGGGAGACTAATCTACTAATCACTGCCACACTATCAAGAACCAAAGCTGAGTAGAGAGAGTTACACAACAAGCCTCATGTTCTCATAAGCTGTAGCCTCACTTGCCATCTTACAGGCAGTGAACGAAATAGCAAAAATAGCCATCAATTTAGTAAAGCTTATGATGGCTTTTGTTGAGACTGTCAGAGGTGGGGGTTGCATCTAATGGCCATTTTTAAGGGCCAAGAATTGAGGTATTGACAACGTTTTTTTCCATCATTATTGAGGGTTTACTTTTGTCCGACATCATTCTTAGACATTTCCTGCATCTTGCGTAAATTGTCATGAGTTTTGTCACATTGCACTTGACGCCTTACAAACATTTGCAAGCATTTCTGTATAGTAATTGTGTAATTTTTTTTGGGTTATCTTGTCCACCCTCATACTTGAAAATAAATCAATGAACGTTTTTAGCAACTAGAGAGCAGATCAACTATGTACTATACACATTTGACATATCAGCAAGTACAGTTGTTAGGGCAAACATGTCAGCAAATAATTACCTTTATACACATCCAGCAGATATGGAGCAACATTAGCATCAAATTGGAGTTGTGTCTCTGTCCACCTGATGAATTTCAGTCCAATATATTCACTCTCCTTTTAGTTCCATTTTGGTCTCCACCACCACCTTAGAAAAATCTCAACTTGAACCTACCTGCCCTGTGGGGATGAGCAGGATTCAGAGCTTTTTGCTATAATACACCTGCTTGCTGTAGTTGAAAACAGGTTAATAGGAGCGGAAACAATGAGCTGAAAGACGCTAAAATAGAGCTGAGGGCAACTGTAGAGTTAGGCGTTAATTTTTTCTGTGATCCCCACAATTGTCACGTTTAGCATTACACATCTTTTGATCCATTGTTAATGTAAAATATATGGGTTAGTTTAACCGATGCATGTTCATCTATCTAAATTTGTGTTTTTGCAGAAAACAGCGGTCCATTTTGTGTATAAAAATGTCTCCGTGAGTCTGGGGTTATTTTTTTGACCTCATCATGATAACCAGTAGCACTTCTTTTCCGTAATAGCCAGAGTGGTTGCACCCTCATTTTCTCTTCAGTGCTTTTACCCAGATGCAGCTGAGGGACAGCATGGCACTTACAGATGTAGCTGCTAAAAGCTGCTCCCCATTGACTCTCACCTCTGGGTAACACAGATAAACATCCCGCTTTGGTCTCAGTAGGCAATGTGAATGTCTGTGTGGGTTTCTGTGTCCATGTAATAGTACACCGACCGGGCAAGATAATCTTTTTTTTTGTGGCTGAAATAATATTCTAGCATTTAGACATACAGTGAGAAACATTAGCATTTTAAGGGTCATGTTGACCTGCTTTTCAACACTCATGACCATTATAATTAATCGCTGAAGATTTGGGCTAAAAAACTTCCACCAGTGAGGATTATCATAATTATTCAAAGTCTGAAGCAATTTCAGGCAATCCAGTCACGTTTCAAAGCTGATGTCTGCCTCGTTCACCTGAGGAGGCTGTGACTGTGGGCTTGCCTTCTAAATCAAGGGACACCTCAGTGATAACCCCTGAATGGTCTGAATCAAAGACCAGAGCGCTGAGATCGGCTTCAGTTTCCATTGAACAGTTTTGCTCTCTGTTTTATAATTGGGGATAAGTTAATAAGTGAACGCGTTAAATATATAGCTGTTTATTTTTTTGTGGCATTTTAGGCCTTTATTGACAGGACAGCTGAAGAAAAGAAAGGGGGGAGAGGGGGGGGGGAATGACATGCAGCAAAGGGCAGAGGTCAGAGTCAAACTCCCTGCGTCAAGGAGTAAACCTCTATACCGCCTCGTGCTCTACCCTCTCAGCTATCTGGGCACCCCTATAGCTGTTCATTTTTAAGAAGATGTCTGCGTTTAGGGAGAGGGCATGAAGTGTAACCTGAGATTTCTGTGAAGATTATTTTTCTCTAAGGTTTTTCACTGAAATTTGTTTTTAAAAACAATTAATATGTTGGTTGCTCAACCACCCAAATGATTACTTGTTTTTTCGTCTTTTGTTGACTGCACACAATCTCCTCCCCCCCCAGAGTCCCACTGGCCCCATGTTAATTATTTTGTCAACCCTCATATCTCTTTTAATTGTTGCGGGTTTGTTTATCGTGGAGATCAAATTGAGCTTGGAGAGATTGTGGGTGGCTGCCAACACAGATCAACCAGTAAGACTGATGAATGCATATCAAATAGTCTGACTATAGAAGCCACTTTAAGACACGCTGACAGTATTACTGACTTAAATGGATGTATGGATAGAATATTCATATTCATGCACCTAATATAGCCCTGTTCAAAAGGGCTTTTAAACAAGTTTCAGACACGCAGAAATGATAACAGCTGCTCATCAAGCAAAGCCACTATCTTCCTTACATTACATTTAATAGCCTAAAGTGCTGTTAGCTATAAAACTGTTATTTCTGTAATGGAGATTGAAATTAACTGGTTGCAGAATGATTCTCTGCTGACGGACAGCCTAGAGGAATCTAATCTTTAAACCAAAGCATCATACCTACAAGTTTGAATATAAGTAGCTCACATACAGGGGTGTGTTTGTGGTGTTGAGTCTGATTTGTTATTGGAAGTTTGGGCCCCTACTCAGAATGGTATTTCCAAAATCCTATCTATGGACTTGCTCACATTTACATTATTTCCAAAAATGATTTGTTCACATGCACTTTGTATCCTCTGTTATGCAGCTCAGAAATTCCTCTTGGAAACAGCTTTTTCACGTAAAGAACAAATATTCATTACTGTGTTGACGAAATTTCCTGCAGGCAAAGTCAGGAAAAAGGCAAAATCACTTTATTTTGGTCTCAAAATCAGGCAACAAGTTTTAATATTGCAACTCAACCGGATGCAAATGCAAATAATATTAATACTGCTCAAGTAGGTATTGTTTGTTTGTTTGTTTTTATTTTTTTTATAATTTAAGTATGACATGTTGGGAAACACTGCTTGGTACACATAATTAACCAAAGCTTTTATTTCTGCTTAAACTCTTGTTTGTGAGCTGGAAAAACAATTGCATTCACACTTGTACAGTTCTCTCATGGTTAATGGCTTTAGTCTCTGGTGGCTCTCCTGTACCTTTAAATGCTACAACTCCCTGAAGCATTTATGGCCAATAAACAAATTCAAAAGACTACAGTAATTGTAAAATGGAAAGAACATGTAAAATGTCTCTGATGTTATGTGCTTTTTATCAAAAGATCTAACGCTGGGGAAGACTTCAACTCTACTATATGACTATATTTTCAGAATCAGAATCAGAATCAGAATCAGCTTTATTTGCCAGGTATGACAGACACAAGAGGAATTTGACTTAAGTTGGAGCAAGCCTCCAAATCTCCAAATATCTCCAAAGCACAGACTATAGTCTGTGCAATATTTATAGAGAAAGTATTTTGTTTAAGTGATTGCACCCTGCAGACTGATGCCTGACATCCAAAAGAATCCGGTTATGCATTTTTATAAATGTAACGTGTAAAAAACTGTGTAAAAACTGGATGCTTTGCACACAAAGACTATTTTATCAAAGTAACCAAGGAGCTTTTAAATGGCAATATGTGACATTAAATCAGTAGTGCAGTCACTTTTATTGACACATCTAATAAGTAATAGTGAAGGTAAATAACTACACAAATAAGTACACTTAAAAAGATTTAGCAGTGTTTCATTTTTTACTGTTTGGCCATTGAGTCAGCATCTCTGGTTGTGCTATCTATTCAGGCTATGATTGGAATATTTCTTTAAGCTTCTGGAGAAGGTCAGAAAAGTAATTAACCTTGTTCCGTGTGCATCAACAGAAGGACTGAGTTGAGAGTTCTCTCTCTCTCTCTCTCTCTCTCTCTCTCTCTCTCTCTCTCTCCCTCCCTCTCACACACACACACACACACACACACACACACACACACACACACACACACACACACACACACACACACACATACAGCAAGTAAGGTTGTACTTGAATGGGAGTCCAATGCTTTTTTCCTCTGATTTAAATTAATAGAAATGAAGACAGCATTAACACAAAGTCCAGTGTTCACATGAACTTACCCTTTAGAGACTGACACACAGACAGACGGACACTGACATTTAAATAATAGCACTTTAATTACAGGAAGCAGAAATGGGCCTTTTTCTGTTTGGCTCTCACTTTCTGTTGGCTGCCCTGTCCATCTCTTCTTCTTCACCCCCCCC
>NC_048413.1:9440083-9456941 GCF_013103735.1 Etheostoma cragini
CCCCCCCCCCCCCCCCCCCCCCCCAATGGACTGTTGGACTGTTTCAATTTAAGAAATCCACATAGGTGTTGAGGGGGCTTTAATGGCGGTGTTATTTCTCTCCAGTCAGCTTAGTTGGCCGCCTGGAGACTTTTCACATAGGCTGAGTGATTTCTTGCTGTTCACCTAAATGCTGCAACTCCATCCTCCGACTCTCCCTCACTCCAGCACTTGTGTTTTTGCAAATAAGCTTGTTACATCACATAATGCTCCCCTACCCTCACGCAGCAGGCTATCGATTCTTGGACCAAATTGCTAATGTGAACAAATGTTTCACAGATTTTTCACTTTATGTTTCCTGGCTTACTTTAATTGTATGTGTGGGTCTTTAAAATGAGAGCTGGGGTTGCAACATTGTTCTTTTCTTCAGGTTTCTTGGTAAGAAAAGACAATGGTGTTTGTAAGGCAGAGTTGATGTGATGAACTATGTTCGCCACACATTTTACACATTAAAAAAAGCCTGAAAGAATTCCTTTTTCTGATTTACACATTAAAAAAAGCCTGAAAGAATTCCTTTTTCTGAGGAACAGTGCCCAGTTTGGTATTTTCTTTTCCATTCGCAGCCAGGTTGTTTATAATGCATGTATCGTACTTCCATCACATAACGCTTTTGATCACAGAAGATGGATATTCACTTTCACGCATCATTTAACAAGAAGATGACAACTGCGGCTAGTAGCGTCAGATGCAACACATGCCTAAACAAACCCTCCTCCAGATGCAGGGACGCTCACTCACCCAACAAAATGCTGGAATAAAAAAGTATTTACAGCTTTCTTTTTTACAATATCCTCATTCATTGAACTCATTTTTATTGTAAGTTTCTCACAATCTCAAAACTAAGCATATAAAAACATATAATGGGTTACAGGAACATGTTTGTACAATGTAAGTACACTAACATCATTCTGTCAGTTAAAAAGGTTATTGGGATTAGGTTTGGTAGAAGTTTGTTGACGAGGATTAAAGAGTCCCTAAAACAAATCAGAATAATTGAACTTGTACATTTAGTGTAATAATATTCTATAAAGCTTGAAGAATAATGAAACCCTAAACTAGCTTGGCCTAACATAAGACACAAAGACCTTTTTCTCAGCTATCACCCATTAATCAGCTGGTTGTGTTTTTATCATTCCAACCCTGTGATTTACACGTTCCAATGTGTCCACTGCAAAGTTCTTTTAAAATTAAGTGAATTAGATTAAACATAAACAGGGATTCATATTTCATCTGTGGAATCAGATCATTTCCTTTACATATATTACAGTACGTCTTTTGTATTGTTTGTGTTTTTTTAGCAAGATTGCTGTGTGAACTGCTGAATTGCTTAACATGGGCGCCGAAAGGAAGCAGATAGCGCTTCAGCGGCCAATGTGCAGTAAAAGATAGACTACTCAAAAAAAAAAAAGAGGGCTACACATTTTACACAAAAAATTATCTTGAAGTAGTTCAAGAAAACGATGCCATTAGAACTTAAGTTTCAGAGAAGAAATAAACAGTAAAGTTGTCAGATGGTATCAATGAATAAAAGCTGCAGCTCCTCGAGACCAACATTTGAGGCTGTGGTTCATAATTGTCATGGTGTGAAACATAGGTCCGGTCCGTCTAACAAAGCAACATTAATTACACCATAACACTTAAAATAAGTAATCCAGAACAACAACTTGTTTTTGAAAATACAAACACTTCACAAACACAACACTTTTGTTTTAGCTGCCATTTTTCATGAGCTGAACTCAAAGAACTACACAAAGGCTTATTTCTTTCAAATATTGTTCACAAATCAGTGTAAATCTGTTAGTGAGCGCTTCTCCTTTGCCGAGATAATCCATCCACCTCACAGGTGTGGCGTATCAAGATGCTGATTAGACAGCATGATTATTGCACAGGTGTGGCACAGGTCTTCAGAGAGAAAAAGGTTGAGTGTGCTGTATTTCATTGGTGATCGACAGGCACGTAATGCACTCTTCCTCATTAAGCCCAAAGTTCTGATGGAACGCTGTTTAGTACCTGGATGAGAAAAGGTCATCACAGGAAGTAACCTGCCGGTCCCAGTGACATTTCTTTCTCGGGCCTCGGTTTAATTATTAGTCTGCATCATGTAACCAGAATGCTGACACTAGCTGTCTTAATGAAGAAATGGCATCCTTGGCTGTGCTTTTAGACTCGTTTGACCTCTCCAGAGTTACCTGCCCCACACAAATCACCATTCACCTCTCAGCCATAGCAAAGTATTCCTCCTGGACTTTTACAAGAATGACAATTGAAATGAATGCATTCAGGCTATTTCACCTTACTCACATTTAAAACTTTAATTTAGAAAATGATCGCACTGTGAAATAGAAAACCTTGAGAAGCAACTGTTTTTCCAACTTTGTGTTGCCTCGTCACTAAATCTCAACTTTAAAATGAGTTTTAGCAATTCTTCATTAAGATTAAAATAAGCGCCATCAAAGGTAGCAGACCAGCTGTGGATGAGAGGAGATCTTCAGACACTAACAACAGATACCCAGCCCAATTATACGACATCAGTCAAGATGAGAATCATGAATTCAATCACCACCTTTGAAACATGATCAGAAATGCAGAGCATGTTAGTATCAACACACACCAAAGACTTTGCCTTCTCAGAGGGACATGGGGCGAGAAGCATGAATTGCAAAAAGTTTTTTTTTAAACGGTTGCAGTGGAACTGATCAGGTGTATGCACTGCTTACAACACCCAGCTCAGAAGAGCTCTCTGATTATGCACTACATCACACAAATGTTTTTTTTATTCTGGCATTTTAGCATTCAGGAAATTATTTTCTAATGACTTTGGTACATAATTTATATACAACATCTGCTGTTGTGCACGGCAAATCACTGATTTTCTTGCCAAAGGAATCTTTGAGTATGACATAAAAGGAGCAGCATTTCTCTTTTTATGTGGCTTTTGAATGAGACTCTCAAAATATACTCTGACATCCATGGCAATTAAATTAATCGCTACAAAATCCGTTCTTGCACTCAAGTGGTAGTAAAAAAAACAACCAAAAAAACCTGCACCTTTAACATAAACGGGTCATGAAAGGACTTTCTAAAACCTTTCAGCATTGTTTTTCTCATAGTTTCTACCAGAAGTGCCCTAGTTTCAGTTGCATTTTTGAATAATGAATGCTTCATGACACAGTACTTGGGCATCAATCCAAAAAACAAATCTATTTGCCAAGCAAATCTAGAATTAATAATGACTGGAAAAGGAATTATTGCTGATTTAACGCATTCATATTCATTTTTGACAGTAACATCCATCTATTGTGAGTCTTTCCATTATGTCTTCGGAGCAAACACCAGAACCCATTTAACAACAATGTAGGCGTCTGAGAAGGAGAAAAATATCCTTCAAAGCTCTCTCACACACAAACACACACGCACATGCACACGCACACACAAACACACACGCACACACACACACACACACACAAGGCAGCGTGAACCTTTTGACAGCCATGGATCAATTTTTACTTTATTGAAGAGAAATCTAGACTAGACATTTTCTGAAAGCTTTGTGTAGCCATGAGCAGTTTAATATCATCCCAATCATAGAAGTTGTTCAAATATAGACTGACTCCGTTTCACAAAATGAATCAACATGTGTGTGAGTATAAGAGACAAAGACGAAGCATAAGACAGGAGGGGACAAACAGAGAGACAGCAATTGAGACAGAAAGGATGCGTAATTACCCGGAGTAAGATGTGGCACAGATGGTGGGGAGGGCCGGTATAGGGGGGCCGCCACCCTGTGTTCCCCAGACACATAACTCAAATGCACCATTATTACATTGACACAGTATGTCTCCATAGCTGGCCTGCATCCTCATACTGCTGCATAAAAAGGTGAAAAACAACCATGAACTAAACAGTGAAATAAATTCCATTAGCGTGAGAGGGAATTTTAATATTGACAGTTTTATTAACCCTAGATGTAGACCAGCTGAAGCTGGAAAATAATAAAATGCCTCATTAATTTTTCAGGGCCATCTCAAAAAAAAGTTTAAACGAGTAGATTTGAAAGAGAGATGCAAGGATCCATAATCGTCCTCATTTGTTAATTCTATTGTTTGTGCCTAGATGGTGACACCTTTAATTTGAACATCACTTCTTTTTTTCTCCCACAGTGGTCCTCTGCAATAAATCTGCTGTGACGGCTGCCACGCCAAGGTCTCCTGCCATCCCTGGAGGGTTGTTCCTGAGACCTTATAGCTGGTGATTTTAAGCGATCTAGCGGGAAATGCTCTGCTGCTGAGACTCAGTCCAGGGTCAGGACTCTAGCCAGGCCCTCTGGAGGAGCAGACTGGACAGCTGAGCTCTGACTGCCTGGGCCAGACACAACATTCATTTTGCCCGATCCGACGCACATGGCAATGTGACTCTGCTCTCACTCTTCCCTGTTTAGCAATAAACCACTACGGCTGACAATAAACGTATGAGCTGTTGTGCTTGTCAAGGTCTTAAGATAACATTGTTTTTCTCACAAGAGACAACAGTAACCCAAGTACTAGTAAACATTTTACTGTTTACAATTCAGCACCCATTACTTGAGTATGCATGGTTGTGTGTAAGTTTAATGAGCTGTTCTTGTCTGCGTGTGTGTGCACACCTTTGTGTGCGCGTGTGTGTGTGTAAGTGAATGCACGTGTGTTTGCATGTTATTGCCCTACATTTAATTTACAGCTTCAGTTAAAATGACAACAACAGCCTTTGACAAAAGCCGTAAAGAACACGGAAACAAGGAATCTAATTAAATCGTGAACGTGACCTGCTGATGGCCAACTTGAGATGACAAAGGAAAAGCAGCACGCAGAAAGAGAGAGAGAAAGAGAGAGAGAGGGGGGAGAGAGACAGGGAGACATATACTGTTAATGGAGAAAGTTGTGTAAGGGTCATCTGTGGGTGTAATTTGTAGTGCAGTGTGCGAGGAATAATTTCAATCATGCACCGTGGCTTTTCTTAGGGTCACTTAGGCATCCTAGATTAATTGAGCTGAAATGGGCGGATGAGGAGGAGGCATACAACAAGAAGAGGGAGGCGGAAGACATAAACTTTGGACTGTGGTATAGCTTTCTTGCCTGTGAGCAGAAACGGAAACGACCCATGTTCTGACCCCCTCGACCCTGCTGTATGACAGAAAACAGCACCACACTGTGCTGTGCAGCAGTGAGCTACAAGAGAAAACACAGCAACGCATGGCTTCTCCTTCTCCACAGCTGGAGCCAGTAATCTGACAGCCATGTCTGTAAATCTCATCTCCACGCCCATTCTTCACACTGCAAGGAGAAGAACACACTTTTCTCTCGCTGATTTTATCCTTAATTTCATCAGAGGGAATCAGGACAAAAACCCTGGCTAACAGTCTTTATGCACTATATTGATAGAGTAGCCTTTTAATGTTAAATGGTTTACTGGGCAGATGGAAAATGGAGCATCATTGGTATAATCCTCTTAAAGCTCTCAATTTCACTTGTGAAGCACTAATCTGAACAGGAAAATTCTCAGTCTAAATCTCTTTCTATCTGCTGGAATCAGCATTGTGTGTTTTAAATAGCAGTCGTGGGTCAAATGGACTGGGAGCTTAAGAAAATCTCCTCAGCGTTTTAAATTATTTTTGAACATGTTTTTTGTAACAGCAGATATTGGCAAAACAGGAGGAAATGGCAATAAAATAGAGAACAAGAACTCATCAAAAGCTTGATTGCATTTCAATGGAAAACAATCATGTCGTTTCAATTCCAATGTTTTTCATGTTTTGTTTGGAGGGCCAAAATTGGCTGCAGAGAGACAATGAAAAAAAAGAGTAGCAAACAGAAGAGAGGTGGACTGCAAATAAGAACCATTCCAGCAACGCAGAGGGGTGTCTTTTATACAAAGAGCACTCTAGCTGAACACAGGGGTGTTTTGAGGCCGGGGGAGTGCACACATTGCCAGCTCCAGCTCAACAAAACGGTGTTAGCAGGTGAGGAGCTGTGCACAGTGATAAACACACAGGTTTGTGAGAGGTTGAAAGCGTCTGTCACAAAAATGGGCTAGCTGGAGTACAAAGACCAGGTGAAAGCAATTCTATTGGACCCATATTCATGCACTTTGCACATCATGCATTCTCACTTCATGAATCAGCACACACACACACATTCCAAGGTTTTGCAGTCCGTCAAGTGGTCAGAGTGCCCACATTGGTTTATTTTTTGTCTTTAATCTCAAGCTACCAACAAGGCAAGTGGAGGCAAATCAATGGTTCCCTATAGTGTCACCCTCTCCTCATTCTCTCCTGCAGCCTTGGGAATAAAAGGTTTGATGTGACATTAAAACATTCTCTGTTCTTTGCCTGCTTTCTCTCACTCATTCAGCTTGGCTTTATGGTGCTAGATTTGTTTCATTATTACATGTGAGAAAATAAATAATCTGAGAGAAAATGTTATCACACTGATAGCAAAAAAGCATTTTATTGGAGAAAAAAAAATCATACCAAAATCAAAAATCTCTCTCAAAATACTTTTTTAAACTCTCAAATATATATTTTTTGCTATTTTCAGTGTTTCTCTCAAAACGCTCTCAATACATAAGTCTTTTCTCTCGATTAGTCAGACTGTTAGTAGACAGTCAAACTGAAACACGCAGTCGCAGATGGACCGCCATTGCTGGGGCTCGGCCAGCGTAGAAACATTGCTAGAAAGCTTCTCTGCCGACCTGGAGCTCCAGCGGGCCATGGAGAGCTCCTCACCCGGTAGCAGCGGCACAACCCTCCTGGAGCTCACCGCCAGTGTTAAGAGTTTGAAAAAGTATTTTGAGAGAGATTTTAAGTTTTGAGAGAAAAACGTTTTTTAGAGAATTTTTTTAACATTAAAATGCATTTGTGCTATCAGTGTGATAACCTTTTTTTTCCTCTCAGATGCATTTTTTTCTTGCATGTAGAAACAAATCTAGTTCCATAGGCTGTAGCACCCCATGTTTGCTAAGGTAGGCGATACATTAAAACTGAAAGTGATTTAACGTGTTTTAAATAAAGTTAGATGTAAATAGTTGAAGAACCCAAACAATGAGTTAATTAGATGTAACTGAGGGTAACTAAAATAAGAAACACAGAATACACCTTTAGCTTGAACTCCTTTTTATTGGTGGATAATGGTCAGAACGTGATACCTGTCGTGATTGGTAGCTAGCTAGTAGATGAGAGGACGAGAGACGTGTAGTGTGTTTGCGCAGATGGCAACGTGCTAGCAAAGGAAAGAAAAGGGTGAGGTCGGCAGAATGGATAACGTTTATAGGAAAACATTGTAACAGTAATTTAAGACGCCAAGACACGTTTCTCTACATGATTTCAGTTAATTAACGTTTGGCTTAATGTTATGTTTGTGAGATACTGAAAATATTTACCTGTTAAAGAAACTAAGCTAGCGGTAGTAGCTAAAATAACAATGCTAGCTTTAAATGTTTAGCTATAGGCTGCTGACGTTATCTAAATGAAGTGTATTGGTAGCAGTGTCTTCAAGTTAGCTTATGTGGCTAGTAAAAAAAAGAGAGTAAAGGACTATGGAGTGTCAGATAGACCCCGCAGTGACCAGTGACGTTGCGTGGGTCCTCTGGTGAAGACTCTTGTTGGACTGATAATGTTGCAAGGTCAGATAGCACCACTGGAAAAGCCTGCTAAGTTACTGCCCTGTTCTTCGCATAGACAGTTAACGAAGTTCTTCGACCACCAAGCCGGCTCCCCAGGACCAAAACACAACCGTAAGTTGAACTTTCTTTGTCTTTATTGTGTTTGACTAAAGATAATTCTACTGTCACACCGCAACGCTTTTAATTTTTTTAATTTTATTTTTTATGTGTGTGTTTGTGTGTCTCGCTTTATATTTAGTAACGTAAGTGTTGTTGCCAATTGGCGTTATTAATATAATAGAACACAATTTAGTACCTCCCAATCATAGACCGTTAATATTATATAATAATATTACAGGCTATTATAATAAATATATATACACACACACACAGTCTATGGTCCCAAGAGAGGCGTCATCCCAGCTAACAAGTTTTGGTTCCCAGAACGTTTGTTTTTGGCTGCGGGAACGTTCCCTGAAGGTTTGTTTTGGTTCCAATTATTTGGAAGGTTTTCCTAACGTTCTGGGAACTTTCATTTTTGGTTACAGCGAACGTTCATACCATTTGTGTGTTTGTATGTAGGTAGGCCTATATACACATACATAAATTATTTTTAGTAGTAGGAATGAATGAACAGGCAAACTTGATGGCATTTCAAAACTTTATTATTCAAAAAAAATATATACAAAATAGATAAGGATGTAGTGCAAAATGCATTAAGATATGTTTGTAAAGTAAGTGCAAAATAAGTCACAAAAAAAAATGTATGTATATATAAACAATTAAAAGGGGCTCCATGGTTTCACGGCTCAGTCTTTCTCAGCTGGCCTATAAAGGTATAAACCAAAGTTAGACATGCAATACTAAGAATGAGCACACTGACAAAAGCATTTTTTCATGAACATCACGCAGAAGAACTTCAGTTTACCGTCTGTGTATTTTTCTGGCAGGCCGCTAGAGTAAAACCTCTTGTCAGCCAAGCTAAGTATAATACTGATGTGAACAATTAAACAACACCTGCCATTTATAACCCTGAAGATTCTCAGTTCCTGGAAGGCCTTATTGCCCCACAAGCTATACTGTTTTAGAATGTCACTGGTTGCCACTCGCCGTAGCATGCGACAGGTGGCAGTACATCCGGTTGATTCTCCAAGGTTTGTCAAGAAAAGTTGCTGTAAAAAAAAATAGAAACACAAATTATACAAGTAGAACAGAGTGGAGAGCTTGTATAATCTCATTTTGTAAGAGAAGTCAGTTCAGTCATAATATAATTGCAGTTATGCAATTATATAGTGTTAATCTGAGGGCAGGATAGGGCAAGACCACGGCCACTTAATTACCATTTAGTTCCTCCTCTCCTGTTGACCGAGACTCCATATTGGCAGGAGCAGCTCATCCATCTTCTCAAATTCATCCGTCCGCTGTGCCATGCGGGTAACGGATGTCCTCATGGCTATGGATAAACAAATCTGTTAGTTTTGTTGCTAAACATTATATATTTATATGTTAACAACTCAAGTGAGTCTTCTTGCCTCTCATTTACGTCTCCATGGCTGTGCCACCTCCCTTTGTGTGATGATTTTCTGCTGTTAAGAACAACCAAAAAAAGTTAAAGTTACTCTCAAGTTCCTTGTCATGCAATTGTATTTAATTGGAAACATTCCAAAGCCATTGTACTCTCAACTGGGTCCAAAGCTGAAGTGGCAGGCTGAGCTTGCGTTAGACCCATCCAGCTCTGGGCGACCAGCTGGTTTCCTGTGTGGTGTTGACTCATCTAAAAAACAAAAGTAGATATGAATATTGGTCAGTTCATTTATGGTAGGTTTCTTGCAAAAAAATGAACCTATGCTGTTACGTTTAGACAATCAGTAAAGCCAGTACTGCAGCTGTGTAGCATACAAATATTACATCCCTTGCTGTATCCTTCACTCAGCTTGCCGATAACTGCCTGAAGTGCGTTGCAAGATGGCCGCCGATTGACCTGCCTAAAAGGGACTTTGATTACACTGGCTTTACTTATGTACTGTACACTACAACTAATTAAAAAAAGGACAGAAAAAAAGGATCTTATTTGTAACATAAATGCAAGCATGTTAACACGATGACACAAAACATACAATGCCACAAAGCAGACACGTCGTGCACAGAAGCATACAAAGGGCAAGATATGTGCAATCCATTTAATGCACAACTGTGATCTCGCCTTTTGAGTGGGAGTGCTTGGGGCCCTTCTATGATAGCATCAAAATCAAAAATTTTAAAACACTCAAGAAGGCTCGACACAACATGAGACTTTACTCCAAGTCTCACCTGGGGTTCAACACATGAACTTAGCAATGAGAAAGTTTTTTTTGCCCAAAGAGTTTACTAAAAAGAAAAGATTTGGAGCAGCTCACTGCTTGACTAGCATAGCAAGATAGCGCAAACGTAGAAAACTCCTGCTAAAGTGAGTTGTTTACTTCAGCCAAACTTTTCTTTTTGGTCAACCTGATTGGAACCGGAATATAACAAAGCCATACAAGGGAAAGAGTTTAATGTTAAATCACAAACCCTCCCATTACAACCACAACATCATTAAACTATAAAGTATTTTGTTTACCTTTCCGTGAGCGTGTGAAGTTGTGCAGCGTGGTCTGTCCTGCAGCGTCGTCTTCTTCACCTAACACAGGAATCCGTATGCTCAGAGCAGAGGCCCCCCTACTGGGGTGGGGGTGTAACGGTTCGGTTTGCAAACTGAATAAAGAAGTGAATTTTCTTAGTTGTGAAAATCGTTCCATTGATAGATTCTTGTTTTAAGTATTTTCACTAATACAGTTAAAAACTGAAGTCAAACACAAAAGTACTGTTTTAAGCTAAATTGATATCAGCCTTAAAATAAATGCTATGCTGTTAATGTTACTTAATTTTATAAGTCAAATAATTTGTGTGAATTTAAATCAAGTGACAGCAAACCATGCTACTTCCAACTCAGAACAACCAAAACAACCAAACGGGAACGTTGTGTGAAGGTACGGTGCTACCGCAGGAGAACGTTAAAGTTGGTTGGTTCTCTTAACGCTAAGGGAACGTTATAAGCCGGAGGGAACGTTCCCTAAACGTGGTTTAACCTCTAGAGAACCAAAAAGTAACGTTCCCTAACTTTCCCTAAATATTCTGTGTTAGTGGGGATCAGACCAAAAGTTGCCATATTGGAGCTACTCCGCATCACAACATCACAACCTACAACATCACAACCTAAAACACGGCACATCTATTGCCGTGTTTTAGGTTGTACCAATAGGTCAGACTGAGAAAAGAAACATTAGGAATATTATTGACTTTGAAAAGTTGTTCAAAACAAGGGAGAGGAATGCCAGAAGTTATCAGAGAAAATAAGTTGCTTGTGGTTGGCAAAGCCCAAGCTCACTCAGATAGTGAAAAGTGTAGATAGCAAACTTGGGCTCTTTGAGATGAAAAAAACAACGATTGAGAGTCACTTGGCTACACCTTGAGTGTCGCCATGATATCAAACAGTTAAGGTTAGGTTGGTTAAAGACGTTATTGCATTACTTACTTTGGCTTTCACAACACACCGGTCGTTAATTACTTGGTACTGCGTCTCCCTCAACCATCCACACACCATCTAGTTATAGGGCTCTTAACCTTTGTAGGATTTAAGGTCTGCAGCTGTGTGTAGGCTCGGCGATAAAAGCAGGTAGTTGACTATATCGGGATATGCAACTGAAGGAAGAGTCACTGGGTCGTCATGGATCCACGAAGACGGAGCCAACTTGTAGGGATCTGCAATGCCAACAAACTGTAATCTCTGGAAATATCTCACCTTTTCTTGTGGTCCAAGTCCTTCCCTATATGCCTGTGCATCTGGGATTCTCTCCTGTTTAGATATGGCTACATTCACTTAAAGTATCCAAAGTGCACAATAATCCACTGTACTCCGTTCAGTTGTTTACACTGAGTTCCTCCAATATGGCCGCGCATCCGGGTTGCTGCCCAGAACGTCACGTTGGTGAAAACCCTCTATACACAGGATGTCAAATGCATTATGTTGAAAATAAAATGTAGGAAAAGTATGGGGGGTCACACTATTCCACTGATTGACAGTGGCGGTAAGATTTAAGATATGCTGCAATCTGCCAGCAAAGTTAGGGAAGAAGAAAAACACACACACTTTCTGTCAACCCTTCAGGCTGTTGTGTTTTCCATCCAGTATTTGTTGTATCAAAGGTATGAAATAATCAGACATCAACGAAACATGAAGGAATAAAAAAATGTAATTTTAAAAAATATCAACTCTATTTAACTTCTTAGACCCCCATATTCCGTCTGTTCACCCTACCTGTCTTTGCTAGTTTATTGTGGTTGACATCAATCTCTGTCAGTCTCTTACAGTTTATCTGTGTCTGTGCGTGTCAGCTTCAATCAGCTTCGCCCAGTCTAGTAGTACATTTCATCTTGACAACAATGAGGGAGAGCGATCCCTGGATACTTAATACACTCAGCCAACATCAGTCCTTACGCTCAGAGGAAGTTTGTACTTCTCTCAAGTTACATTTGGGATGGATCTCCCTTGCATAAGCTCCCTGTACCAAACTTCCAAGAACTTGAACTCAAAGGCATCACATGTTCCTCACATTTAAAAAAAGAAAACAGAAAAAAAGCTGCTCTCCCAGGAAGTAATCCGCCCCCGAAGTAACAAAAATAATTGTAGAAGACCGTTGACGTTTGTGTTGTTGTAATTTCTTCCTCCCCCTCACTCTTCCTCCCCCTCAAGCAAACAGGCCATGACTCAAGCTACACTGAGCTTCATGGCTGCCATATAGCCTAGGGGGGGACAAGGAACATATTGCTCTCCCTGCCTAACACTTCCAGGATTAAACATTAATTCACAGTGCTCTGAAACTTTAATATCTGGGCATGTGTGAGTGAGTTATTTTAATTCAGCTCACACTTGTCATGTAGGTTTGAGGATAAAACAATTATTTTGTCTGACATTTGCTTAGTGCAGTAAATATCGGAATAGTACAGACTACGGTTGGGTACCGACCGATTTATGTCGGTACTACCGAGGACCGATTCACTTTAAATCGCATGGTACCTAATTTCGGCACCTAGCTTACCTGCATATTGACAGAGAGCGAAGCGCCCACACGCGCCTGAGGAGGTTGCGGATGGAGTAAACTCGAGCAAACTATTTTGGATCTGCAGTTTTGTTGAAGTCACAGTGAGTCACGGCAATGCCGATAAAGTAGTTTCAGGTATGGTTCAAAACTTAATATACTCCTATACTTATTACACTTATATGACATTAATGGCGAGCCGAAAGCAGTCGCGGTGCTGTTGATGTTAAACTTCCTCTGAGACAAAAAGGCACAACAGTGGATTCTATGCCCTGGGGAATGACTGACAGGGTGAGGTTGGAAGGCAAGGCAACTTTATTTCTTTAGCACCTTTCAGCAACAAGGAAAATCAAAGTGCTTTACACGAAACACTAAAGAGCCATTAAAAACGGTCATGATGGACATAAAACAGGCTAAAAAAGAAAAATATACAACAATAAAAGTTACAGTGAGTAATAAATGAATAATTATTCAATTTAATAGATTGTAGGGATGACTTTGGGAGGAGGGAGAGAGGGGTTTATTGTTTTTTGTTTAATTTCTTTAGAGTGTAAAATATTCTAAATAAATAACAATGGTCTAAGTAAATAGGATAAAAGGTTTGGAATTATTTTTACAACTGAAATATTTTTTTGTAATTTACGGGAAAGTACCAAAAAAAGGAACTGAATTTCTGGTACCAGTATCGGTACCAATAAAAATGTGAAAGGTATTCGATCCTAGTAGACGTTTTTTGATACTGGCTGGTTTCTAATAAAACCTGGCAATTAAGAGGACCTATGTGCGGGACTTGAAAGACACCTCGGGCATAGCTGTTTATGTATTTATCTAAATTAAAATGTTACAGGTTTGATTCTCACCGTATTTGCGACAGTCCTTACAAAAAAGGTCAACTAAATTCTATCTAAACTAGAAGTGCACTCTCTGAGTGTGATTATTACGACACCACATAAATGCAGCACAAACGCACTTGCGATGTTAACTGATGTGAAAAATAATTGGTGCATCCACCCCGTGATTAGGATTCGCTCCAAAATCCATTGGGTTCTTCATCGGCCCATGCTACACCCTTTCACCAAGTTTCAGGAAATTTGGGCAGTTAGTTTTTTCAGTAATCCTGCTGACAGACAAACCAAATAACTTTCATGTGCTTGTCCAACTTTCTCAGCATTTTTCCTGTGTTGCATACTTCTTAATTACGTCTCTAACATAATAGATGTATGTACGTCGTCATAATTGATGTTGATTGATGAAGTTTCAGCTGTTGCTGTAACAAAGTTCTTTTACTCAGTACTTGAGTACAATTTTGATTAACTTGAACATCACCTACGTATTTCAATTTTATGCTACTGTGAAATTGTACTCAACAAAATTTTTTAAGGGAAATATTGTACTTTTCACTTAATTACATTATCTGACAGCTTGAATTTCTAGTTTCTTTCCAGATTTAAATCTTAAAATACAACTTAATTTTTTAATAATGTGTCATTTTTACTTTTAATTAAATAAGAAAAAAGTAAAAGATACAGTCCAATGCAATATTTAATACATAACCTCTGCTTTGATAAGCTCAGCATATTAAAATATTAATGGTATTATCCTGTTAAAATTACCAAAGACTTTTGTCAACTTTCTCAACAACTTATTACTAAACACAATAAATGTTGAAAGAATTTCCTTAAACCACAAACACACACACACACACACACACACACACACACACACCTCTGCATAAATACTTGTATTTGTGCAAAACTTGTGAAACCCTCAAGAAAGCCTAATGGTTCTTAGATATACTGTATGTTGTTCCATTTTTTAAGGATGAAATACTTTTTGTCTGTGCATCTGTGGTCAGTCTTCTGTTCATTTCTACTACACCTGCTGAAATAATTAGGAATTGCAGTCGGGGTAACGGAGCAGAAAAAAGGAGATTAGTGGACAGCAGTGGAAGTATGCTAGCAGTCTATGACATCCGTTAGAACACTTGAGAGTCAAAGACTTAATTTCCCGCATTCTGTTAGACTTTTAAACATCTTTATTTATGTCAAAGGTCTGGTGGCAGGTAACTATTCAAAATATAATGGATTATACAGCAGTACTGCAGGGGGCTTCACCATCATACAAGACCTAGGCCTACTACATTTGACGCCAAAGTCCAGTTTGTTTCGTTAATATGAACAGGACTTTTTGTTGCTCGTAAGTTGAAAAATTTCAGAGTGACTTACATGAACTTTATTACTGTTTAAAAAAAAAGAAGTAATATTTTGAATTACTACATTCAATTGATGAATAAATTATTTGTGATGTTGAATTAAATACAGTAGTGTAATGGACCCGCATGGATTGACGTGCATTTGAAGCCGCCTCTGCAGCTTTTCAGGGAGTCCGGTCAGGGTCTGGTTTTTCATCTGTACTTCTGTCAGCAGTGGTTTCTTGCTGCGGCGCCGGTCCCAGCAGCATGGTCACCGGGACAGTCCGGTACAGCCTGACTCTGCAAACGGAGATGCCATTAGTGCTAAGTTTGCAACAGAGCGTTCAGGTCCAGTCCAAACAATGCAGCGACGGCCACATGTGTAAAATATAGCAGCTGTGGAAGAGAGAGAGACTGGCTGCTGAAAGTCAGATGTTTTGGCGCTCGTGATTTTCCTTTCGGTGTCAAAATTATTTTGTGGTGGGGTGGACTGTAGCTCACCCAGTGGGAGCATTCGCCCTATGCTGGCTGACTCCTGCAGCGACCCTGATTAGAATCAGACCTGCGGCCCTGTGCTGCGTGTCTTCCCCCATCTCTCTCCCCCTTTCATGTGTATCCACTGTCAATATGATAAAGGGAAAAAACGCAAAAAATGTATATACATTTTGTGGTGCTACAGAGATCACCGGACTACAAGTCATATTCTACAGACTTAAAGTGCTCATATTATGCTTTTTGGATTTTTTTTGTTATAGTATATTCAGATTCAACCACTTCAGTTCCAGCTAATACCAGGAGAGGGGTTACCTTTGATGGGTCCAGGAAATTATCCTCGGCCTCTGGGTTCAAAGCAGCCAGTGCGCTAATGAGCTCGACACTGCGCTCTCCAAAACGCGCATTCATCTCTCCTTGCACAGCATCGATAACGCTGTAAAACAATCTCATGAACTCAGTCTTTTCGTCTATGTCACTTTGTGGCTGACCAACTGTTTCTTCAATGGCAAATCCGCGGAGGTTCTTGTTAAATGCGCGTCTTCTCTTGCTTGGACCAGGGTCGGTCACCAGCACAGCATTGGTGGCCGATGCTGGAGGAGCGCAGAGATCCCACAGTGCAGAAAACTCGTTTTCTGTGCGCAGTGTCTTCACGCAGTCAGAAGCGCTGTTCACAAGTGTCACCGCAGTGAACAAGTCCATATCTTCGGCCTGTAGTAGTCTGTTAGGTGGCTCAAAAAGTGACAACAGTTTCATAACAAGGTGCGCAATTAAAAGAAAACTGCGCTGCGTAATGGCACGAAGCAGCCCCGTAGCCTCAACGCGCACCTCCGCTCCAAGGCCTCGTGTGTTTTCCACCTCGGTCAGTAATGTGGATATGTCGTGAAAACTCTTCACCACAACTTTGACCGTTGCCAAGTGGCCAGTCCATCTCTGGTCCAAGAGACGTTTCAGGGTATTGCCTTTGTACATAATAGCCGCGGTTGGCTTCCTGATGAAGTTGTACAGCATGTTGCATACGCCAAAAAAATCCTGGACAGCTGCTTCGCTGGACATCGCATGAATCACAACCAGATGAAGTTGGTGATTAAAGCAGTGAATATATGGTATGTTACGATCCAGCTTGTTTTGGAGCAATTTCTGCACACCACCATGCCTGCCAGACATGAGTGATGCGCCATCATAAACCTGACTCAGGATTTTGTCCGTGCTGAGTCCGGCGCTGGTGAGCTCATCAATGATGACACCTGTCAGAGCCTCTGCATCACCTTTCTCAGATGTGGCCATTACCAAGAGGCGGTCACACACACCATAGTTTTCGTCAACAAAACGCACAACTACAGATATATTTTCTTGGCCTAAAGGATCCCGTGTGCCATCCACT
>NC_048413.1:9457041-9461868 GCF_013103735.1 Etheostoma cragini
GTATAGCGTGCATTCTGTGGGATTGTTTTTGTAATCCTTGTCAGTTCGGGATCTTTGCGCATGGTGTACTCAAAGAGACTCAAAAACAGCCCCATGGAGCTATTATCATCTAGCACACTGGCAAAACCAGAATTATCTCCACGTAACGGCAACTGATTCTTCACTAAAAACTCCAGCATATCAATTACGGCTGACATGTAGTATCTGTTGCGAGCCAGTTGCTCTGAATTTAAGAGAGTGGAAATCTCTTTTCCTGTCTCTCTACGTTTTTCTGAATCTCTCCACATTGCTTCACATGCTAAATGTTCTTTGGAAGCTACATGCTTATTTAAGCCCTTGCCTGTTTCGATTGCATGTTTCCAATCATTGAATCCCTTAATGGAGAAGGTCGCGTCCGATGATGCAGATTTGAATTTCCTGCACGCATAACAAAATGCAGAGTCCTTTTCCACTGAGTACTCAAGCCAGGCCCTGTTCAAATACCAGCCAGAGGAAAATGATCGCTTTTTTGAACCAAATATTTTAACTGGATATTTCTTCAACACAACCTGTTTGGGTTTGTCTGTGCCGAGGTCACTCACACCCACTGATTCAACAGGCAGTTGTTGTGGCCCAAATGCTGCACGGAGCTAGCATCAGGCTCAGACTGTCGTCTAGGGTCTCCTTCTCCAACATCAGGCGTCGGTGTCGTTTCAGTTGTGGCAGAGGCTGTTGGCGGGCTTTTCAACCACTTACGGATATCCATCTTCTTACAAAGTGTCTATGATCTGAAGCGAGTAAGTGAAAACTCATCCAGTTTTATAAAAATTAGCGGTAACTGTTAAGTGGCTACATGGACGTAGGCAACGTCACGTACGTAACCTAACGTTCTTTTTAGTAAGGCCGTGATAGGCTGTTGCAGTGTAGATTCCCATCAATCAAACAAAATCACACCATTGTTTCTTTATATATTAATGTTTTAATGATAAAGAATGCAACATTAATGCAAGAAAAAATTAGCAACTATGATAATATAAAATTACTGTATTTTTTAAAGAGATCTGTGCCTCAAGGGGGGGGGGGCACAAGCATTTTTGGGGGCGGGCCCGGCCCCCTGTGGCCCGCCCATAGCGACGGGTGTGCTGAAAGTGCGTCACTTTGTAAAACACATTGTAATGCTCTCTTGACTGCTAGCATGGCACGCCCTCATACTCTTCTGACTGGCATGCAGTTCTGACCTAGGTACTGCGCATTTACGACTCAAAGATGGAACAGAAGTGAGATGCCTCACAGAGAGCTCAACACACAGGGTGAAAAGAAGAACTGCAGCAATGTGCAGTACAACAAATATATGGTGTTTAAAAAAAATTTAAACCATGTAGTCTTTTTCAGATATAATTAATACAATTATGAACCTGAAGCACAATATGAGCACTTATAATATGAGATATATTAATATGAGAAAATATTTTTTGTTTGGTAGAGATCCTCTCAATTATCCCAACATGATCATTTGAATACATTTTTAAAGAATGTTTATTCAATGAAAACAAGAATGATGCAAAAAGGATAATCCCCTCCAATGTTTTGAATCATATCATAATATCAATATCAGTCAAAAATAATCACTATTAGATATTATTAATTGGATATCATAATACTGGCAACTCTTGGAAACATTGCAGTTTGAGCTCAAATAGTCTTGCAATGCCACAATCTCCACAGCGTTGTTGAGAGCGCTCTGGCTACTCCACACATGCATTCTGGAACAGGAGACAAAAGCTCTGGGTTGTTTGCATTTCTTTAAACCAATCGCGGTCGTCTTGGGCGGTCCTTAGCCCCGGACGCAGTGCCAGTAACTTTATCTCTAAGCTCTCTGATGTGAAAATGATGCACGTACACTTTTCAGCCAATCAGAATTTAGTCTTCTCAAAGGCCACGTGACAGTTAAAAAGGGTCGGCAGGTTCTTGCAGTCCATTGTTAGTGGGGTTGGGACGAGAGCCTTTTGTGCCAATTTGATTCTTTCACGATACATGGGTGCCGATTCAATTTATATTGCGATTTTCATCTGTTGCAATTCTAGAAGTATTTTGATAATGAGTACATTTTTCTTTTCCTTTTTTGACAAAAACAAAAGTTGAAAACTGTCTATAGACAATATATTATGAGACATTTCTAAAAAAACAGTCAGTCATTCTGACATTTTATTTAATTTGTTAAGAAGTACACAACATGTATTTTCTGCATTTTATACTTTCCTCTTTGTTTTGCTGGAAACTGAAATGATGTAGTCGAAAAATAATCGGAATATTAAAAACTTTTTTTTAAAGACAAAATTTGTCAAACAATGAAGCTTTCTACCTGAATGAAGAGTCTCTAATTCTCTGGCGTAATTTAAAGATGGATGAAACTGGTTGAGGTGACCTTGCTGTTGATTGCTTCATAATGATGAAATGAGAAAAGGGTTTCAGTCAGTTAGTGATGTGAATATACAGAGCGCCTTGTGCAATGTGTCTCACATCAAAACAAATACAATCACACAAAAACTGTTTTAGCCTGTCATAACCCTTCACTTAATTCAGCTGATGACAGTCTACAGCAAATGTATTTGTAGTGTTTACCAGATAGAATGCAAACACAAGATTTCTCTCACTCAAACACTCATTTGGTCTCCTTCCATCATTCGGCCTTTCTGAAATGATGACACTGCCACACAAACGCCTCTAAATAATGAAAATGTGCTCACAGGGTCAACCACCTCCTTAGCTCAACCCATTTCCTGTCAGTCAATACCGTGCTGGAGTGGAGAGGGAGAGTGGGGATGTGGAGACATCGCCCTCCCTCTCCTTCCCTGAGGTTTTAATGCAGCTGGCCCTGCAGTGGAGTAGCCAGGCCAGGGAAACCGTAGACCTGTCAGGTCCCTCTGTGCTGTGGCCTTGGAGCCTTCTAATTCATCTTGTCTACCTAATCTTTATTGCATGCTTTGGCTCTCACCTGCAACAGTCTCCCCACCCCTGCCTTCTTTTTTTCCAGCCTGCCTGAATCTTTCACAAGTGTTTTTTTTCCCTTAACTGAATAAATGCTTACACAGAAGAATGACAACTTTGGGGGATGGTAACTTTAACTGTAGGCTTTTTTTCCTTCTCTCATATGAGACATGATTCCAAATGTATGGGGCCTACTTACATTTTTCATTTGTGTGCATCTGCGTGTAAATGTCTCTACATAGTGTCTAGTCCTGTAGGGACTAAGGCTGATCAGTCTCTTCAGAGAATCTTTACACATTCACATGCAGAGCTCTCTGTGGGCTCGTCAGCCATCTCAGTATATCTGCGGACAGTTAAGATTAGAGGTGTATGATTCAGAAAATGTCACGATTCGATTCCAATTTTTAGGCTCACGATTCAATTCAGTATCGATCTTTGATTCAACAATTTCTCGATTTAAAAAAACTAAACAAAAACTATTCCCATTATGTAAATGTAATTACTTTTTCGTTTGTATGTCTGTATGTATATATATGTATGTATATATATATGAGTGTATATTTATATATGTATGTATCTCCATTTTATTCTTCTGGCTGTATTTGTAATTTTAACATCCTGTCATAATTTATGTGTATGTTGTGTGTAACGTCTGTAAGTTAATGGGACCTTGACTTATTTCCCCTTGTGATCAATATCTATCTATCTATCTATCTATCTATCTATCTATCTATCTATCTATCTATCATGTGATTGCAGTAGTACATCTTCAAGTCAGTTCAGCGTTCGGAAAGAGTGAACAAATGAATCCTAGGTAGACTTTAGAATTCCGCCGCATCCTCTTTCACTTGCATTAGCAGTCAACACACAAGGTCACTTGCAGCTCCGGAGAGTCTGGATTATCATGCAGAAACACCCGGGAGTCTGCCTCCCACACTCCATTAGAACATCAACCCCAAGGTGTTGGATGCAATGAGAAACACACAAAATGAGAAGTGGTCTCCCCACCGGGCATGGCTCACCACATGGGTTCAAACATGTATCCCTTAAGGTCACAAAATAGTAAGGGAAGAGTCTTTGCACCTGCTTTCCCTGGCACCTGTTTCTTAATAAATCTTAGTCTAGGCACTGTCAAGTAATGTAAAGCCCTCTGAACTAGGGCTGGGCGACATTGTTTGTCATTCTCTACATTGCGATGTATGCATGTGCAATAGTTACATCGCAGGACGTTGCGATGTTGACACTTTTGAATTGACAACTTCTTTGCCACTTGATTTAAAAAGTAAGCTTTCACCGTTCCCGTTGTATGTGATTGTTACCGTCCGACCCTTCCCCATGTGGGCACCGTGTGTATGTGACGTAACGTTAGTCCGATGGGGTTTGGGATGGGAAGTGAGGCTCTCCGTGTGTCGAAAAGTACCGTAAGCATCAGCTGCCGCTGACACAGTGATTCACATACTTTTGACCACAACCTCAAATTTAGAGGAATCAACATGCATGCATTATTAAATTCATTCACTTCAGCCTGGATATAGTATTATATGAATACAATGGTGTCAAGTCAGTCAATCAGTGTATGTCTCCCTAAAGTCTCTCAGTAAAATCTCTGCAAACGAGTAGTCACAGCTCTTATTTGCTTTAGGGTTTGTAAAGCATTAAAGTTCAACCAAGAATAATTCACCTAAGAAAACTTTTTCATTCTTATAGATGCGCTCTCCTACAAAATACACATTACAGTTGTCAAGAATGATTTAATTTTAAATAAAGCTTTTTTTTTATATCGCAATATACACTCACCGGCCACTTTATTAGGTACCCCATGCTAGTAACGGGTTGGACCCCCTTTTGCCTTCAGAACTG
>NC_048413.1:9461968-9496313 GCF_013103735.1 Etheostoma cragini
TTGGCTGCTTAGAAATTAAGTGTTAACGAGCAGTTGGACAGGTGTACCTAATAAAGTGGCCGGTGAGTGTATATCACAGGAAAAAAAATCGCAATGTCAGGTTTTTCCAATATCGTGCAGCTCTACTCTGAACAGTAGTCAGATGAATTATTATATGCATTTGTTTTTAATATTATGTCCGTCCTTTTTTTTGCTGGAAAACAAATAGCTTCTTTGAACGTCTCATTGTGGTTGTATGGCCTCTATCTGGTTGCAAAGAACATGATGCCAAACCCACAGACACAAAATTGGATATTAAAACACACACAAACGCACACACGGCTATGGTGGTGCACACAAATGTGTTTTCAAGTGCGTATAAATAATATGACAAGTAAGTACATGACAGCACTCTGATGTCCTGAGGTGGATACTAGTGTGATTCAATTTCAAACAGCATTTAAATATATTACAAAAATGATTATTTCATCCAGACTTTTTCCTGGCAGCACTTCAGAATGACTAAATGAGAACATTTCGTCTTTTTTTTTCAGTCTTTTGAGAAACAACTTTTTTTTCAGTACACCTTTGTTTATCATTTTTCTTCATTTTAGAGACAGATAAAAACTACTTTGCAAATCTGCATCAAGCTATCATGACAACAATCTCAATTTTAGATAATAAGTTCCCTGCAAACATTATGAGTGAGATTCTTTTTGGAGGTTACCTTGCTATTAATAATCTATATGTCCTGGTTAGGAGTGCAATGCACTTTCTTGGACTATTTGTATATTTGTAACTATTTGTGTGATTGGTGGGCTGTTGGAGGGTATCACCATGCACCTCCTTTACCGCACCCTCGGCCACATTGGGAGAATGTAGGTGCATAATAATAGTAAAATGTCACCATGATAAATCTAACCTTTCCAGGTAGCCCTCAGTGGCTGCGTACCTGTGTACTTGCATTAATAACCAGATCTATCAAAGGGGAGTTTTTTTCCGTTGCATTAGTGTTTGGGGAGTAATTGCTGTCAGCGGGTCTGGCCATAAATCCTGACACCTCAATCATAGCAGCTCCATAAATCACACTTAAAAAGTTCACATCTGATACTCCCCCCCCCCCCCCCCCCCCCCCCCCCCCCCCCCCCCCCCTGCCCTGGATGCTAACGGAAAACTTCTGCAGGAGAGAACACTGTCTAATTTTTCATACTCCTGTAGGCCTACTTCCAGGTACCACTTCTCTTGTGGTTGAGTACAAAGTTTAATGACATTAAGTTAGCGGCCTGTTCTTTTTCTGCATTGCTCCTTATCAAATTCCACCTTGGATGTCAACTTTTATACTTCTAAGCAACTCCTCCCCCTGTCAGTTTTCATGGCTCTGTCTATTAGTAACTGTGGTGATGAACGGTCGGTGCCATTTACCTTGAGTGTGGGGGGGTCAACCAGTCCCATTATTTAATGAGACGGGATCGGGGAGTTTAATCAATAAGCAAAAAATATCCCCTAGTGTGGAAGGTTTTCTCTTCTCTGGTTAGGGCGGACAAGGTGTGATGAAATGAACAGGGGACAGTCGAAACATATGAGCAAAGCTGCTGTGTCATGCAGCCAGACAGTCACTTTATGAAAAGAATACTTCTTGAGACTATTTGACATTGCGATTGTGGGTGGCGACAATATCTGGCGCTGATGAAGCTACACCCCTTGGCCTTCAATTCAAGTGTTTTTCAACATCTTAGAAGCTTTAGATATGTGTAGAAATGTTAAGAGCACATGCAGACCGTCCCATGAAAAGAGGATAATAACACTGCTCTTCTGTACAATGGCCCTAAGATCTCAACACACAGCAACTAAAGAAAATGCAACTAAAGACAACACAATCAAATATGAAAGCGTCTTCCCCAATTTGTCAAGACATACAATATGCAACAAATACAGAAACGCTATTGTCATTGTGGCTCATGGAGTTACATATGTTATTCTATATTTGCAGGGCTTTTTTGTTACGTTGCATATTATGCATGGTGGAATTGAAGAAGATTTCATACATTTGTATGAAATAAAATCAATCGTTTGATTTTGTGTTTAGCAGTGCATTGAGCTCTCAGGGCCACCATACTTTTGGACAGTCTCCAGGCCTTCTGTGTTTATCTTAGCTATATGCACACTGCTGAATAAAAGCACCCTTCATATATTTATAAAAAAATCAATGCAAGACCGAAAGAGAGTCCCAGACAGCTTTGCTCTTGGAGCTCCTTATCTTTCAGTAACAACAGCGTTCCTGCTTGTGATTATTACAAACATGCATTACTTGCTTGTCTCCTGCATTCAGTTTTCTGCATGTACAAGCAGAGCTCCTGTAGCTGATTACAGTTAAATGTGGACCAGTGTCTCTGTGCCCCCAGATGTGTTATTCTTCCTTCATTGTTAGACCTCCAAGGAGAAAGATAGATGGAGCCTGTCTGCCTGCAAGTAATCTGATTATGGGACCATTAATAAAACATCATTTATTAAGAGCCTGTATCAATCCGCTGTCAACATAAAGTGGTTCACTCATCAAAGAATGACAGAAAAAGGTGGGGAGAGAAAGAGAGACAAAGACAGGAGTGTTGCTGTGTCCTTGTTTTGTATTTTACAAAATCAAATTTTCTATTGATCATGTTTGTCTTGACGTGCCTGTGTGCACTCTGGGGAGGTAGTTGGAAATGTAAATAATTGATTTAGGCTCTTGACTGGGAATGGAACTGCATGTTAATTAAGTTAACGTCATTTCCCTATTTTACTTTATGTTTTGTAACTATAGCTTTTTTTTTAATGTATTATTACTTTCCACCGCTCCATTTCCCCTTATCCCTCCATCTCTTTCTCCAGTCTCATGAATGCTCCTCATGCGGCAGAGTGACAATAGCCTCCCAGCCTCTGGATCCCACAGGGCCTTCATTATGACTGACTGTATTATGTAAAGCACTTAAAATGCCTAGTTATGCTCTCTGCCTGGCTCTATTTTAGTTCCTAAGTGCCGCAGTCTTCTGACTGATGGTCCTCAGGGACTTTTCACTCTGCGTTTGAAATATTTTTCTCATATCCTCTCCTTACTTAACAGTGTACCTTCAGACACAAACACCTTATTTCGGAATTGGTGACAGAAATGTGCAAGTGAAAGCACACGGCTTGGACTCCTGAGGTGGAAATGAAGTTGATGATAATTTTAGTGGGGATTTACATATGTAAATTGCAATAAGGAAACTTTTAAGTCATGAAATACATGTTTGCCAAAACTCATTTGAAATTCCTGAAATTTTGTTTGATTTTCTTTCGATTTCTTCATCTCAAAATAAAATGTATTCTCAGTGGGCAGATGATTCAAAGCAAGTGCTTACATAATTAAAACATAGCCAGGGGTTAGAAAAATAATTTATCCTTTACATTTCTGGGAAATCGAAAGTGTTGTGAAGCTGTTTTCATTTTGATTCATGGTTGGTGACAACATAATGGGATCCGAACAGAGACGGTTGTATTGTGTGTATGGCGTTTCCTCTGCAGAAAGAAATTTAATTGAATCTCCCCCTGCGCTCCCACTGATTGCACTGTAGCCCCCTTTTCAACCTGAGCTATTTCATTCTACTTAACTTGGTGTGTGGGGGTGGGTGGGTGGGTGTGTACAAATGAGGTAGAAAGTAGTAGAAAGTGAGTGTGGTTTTGCGTATTGTAGAATTGCTGGAATTTGTGGCGTGTGTGATGGATTTGTGTCTGATTGTCTCGGAAAATTACCACTAACCGATCACAACAAATCCCTAATTGTTTTGGCTCTATATTTACAGCAGACATGCCTGCAATATATTGCTGACTCCGCTGAAAAAAACATATTTGATAATGCTTCCCTCTCCAGAGAGCTGGGTCATAGCCGGGTCAACTCCAGGTTGCACTCAGGTCAGAGCTGAAAAGACACCAAGACATTCTCTAGATATAAAGTTGGCGGATTGTCTCACAGGTGACTGAGTGCAAAGATGATTTGATCTTCCCTGAGCTTCTGACCATCTTGTCTGTAGCGTGTCCATCCAATTAAGGTCTCCTGTGGGTGAAATTCTCAGCCGGGTCCTTGTGTGCTACAGTAACCAGGGCAGATGGCTGACTATTTACACGCGTGGAAGCCTGTCTAATGCAGGCGCTGTACTGCAGCGTTACCGGCGACAGGGGAAAAGGGTTGATAGAATTTAAAGTGAATTAGCTTTATGTTTTGTTAACGGTTCCTGCAGCCTTGTGTCTCACCCCCCTGGGTGTTCTAGTGAAAGTAGGGGACAGCAGGAAATGCATATGTCACGTTAGAGACTGAAAGGTCTTTGTTCAATCAAACCCCATTTATATACTATTTATGGTCAGCATTTTGTTCTGCCATAACCATTCCAAATGTATCGACATTCTGTAATTACCGCTCTAGAGATTTATATAACAATAACAAATGGAAAATCAGCCTTACCTTGGGAATTTGTCAAGGGTCTGTACAGGTCTCTCTAAAAAGTTGATCAGACAGCTGCAGCTTATTCAGAAAGCAGCTGCTGGAGTCCTCACTTAGACCACAAACATGGTTGGCAGCACTCCAGTTCTCATGGAGAAGCAGCATTCAGTTTTTATGCACAACGTATCAGGAACAAACTCCCAGAAAACATGAGGTCTGCTCAAACTCACTTAATTTAAATCAGGGCTCAAGACTGCCACTGGCTTTTTATGAAATTTTAATTTTGGGGCTATTTAGTCATATGTTGCACTGCACTGTAGCTGCACAGGATTTCTTATTCTCCATCTTGTTCCATTCAAGCTTTTTTTTTTTTTATCTTTCCTTTTATTTTAGTCTTTAGATTTCATTTGTGTCTTCTTGTATAGTTGTTGTTTCTTTCATGCTTATCTCACTGATAGAAGCTTTGCTGTCAATCCATAGCTGTAGACAGTAGTATTGGAGCAGGTATAAGTTTAGGGCTGAAACATTAAGACAATGCAAGTATTTTGAAAATGTAGGTGATTACTTTCAAGCAAAGTAATGGCTCCGTTTCATGTTTCTACCCCTCAGTTCTTGGTATGACGTCATAGCATACTTTAACTCTTGTGTTGTCTTCCTGTCAGATTTGAATATCAACACTTTTGTTGACGCTTTTATTGATGTTTTTAACTTTTCTTACGTATTTGTTCCTTTTTTCAACACTTTTAAACACTTTTGAACACTTTTTTTCAATGTTTGTCACTTTTTTTGATGCTTTCTACACAATCTAAAACTAACTTATTAACTTTAGTTTTACAGTTAAGTGGGGAATTTATGTTCAGTAAACCTCATTTATAGGAAACTATACCTAATGTTTGAGTTAGAAAAGCAGAAAGTAGGAATTATTTAGACTAAAATTAAAGGAATGTATGTTGATGGATAATCCCAGACTGAAAAATGTCAACTTCCACTCAATACTATTTCAAAAACACTTCAATTTATTTTTCCAAATGCTATAAAATGTAATAAAAAATTAGAGATGTGAACTTGCCAAAGAGCGTTGTGTGGAATCAATCATGTTATTTTGGGTAATTAAAACGAACATTCATATAGGAAAATAGGTCAATTTGACCCGAGGACAACATGAGGGTTAACTGTATTTTTACAATTTTTAACGCTGAGGTGTCCTTTTGAAGCACCCGTAAATAAAATGTATTTATATTATTATTATTATTGTTATTATTGTTGTTATTGTTATAATACGTTGCACAGAGGCCACTTGGAGACCAGAAGGAAAGTGGAGAGGGCAGGAGCGGGGGAGTGAAATGGAAAACACCTGCCCTCATGCACTTTCAGTCCAAACTATACAGATGGACTGCCAGTTTCAGGCTTAGTGCTACTGCTTCAAGTGTGTTTTATTATCCATCTTACTTTCTATTTATTACGGCATTCTATCCCCGTCTTTATGTTCGTTCTGTCTGCTTACGTCATGCAATTTCCTTATTGTACAGTAGACCTATTTCTTGCATGAGAGGCGCAATACAAATATAAAAAAGGAATACTGCTTTTTACACGTCATAAAGACTCATTTCAATGAGGCTTGTTAATCAGCGGCATGAGTTTCACTTGCAGTGAATGGAACCTTTAAACAATATTTTATTCAAATAATTTCTAGACATTGCTTCACAAGTGATGTTGCTACATCTTCTCTTCTCCCAGAAGCTTCGGTGTACTCTGCCCGTGTCTCTCAGCACGCTGTACGTTGGGGAAGGCCGTGGACAAAGTACACATGGCAATACCCTGCTAGGAGCAAATTACGTTTAACCATGTATCCAGCTAATTTAATGAGCTGTATTGTGTGAACAGTTGACTTTATTTGTACCTGGTGTTTTCTTTTGCGGTGTGCACATGTACCACCAAAACAAGTTCCTTTTTCGAGACTCTTTTGCAGAGACACCGTAGCTGAATCCGGAGCTTAGCCCCGCCTCAGACGATTGTATCTGTCCCAGAATGTATTTGTGGTGTAGCCAAACATTACTCCACAGCACTCTGGAGCTAAGTCTGGCCATTTGAGGCTCCTTGACAAGCAGATGTGGTCCTGAAAAATATCATATTTCTATATGAACTGTTTATTTATAAAAGCTCAATGACATATTTGTAAAATTACAGCTATATGTCATTTCCATACAAACAATGTGAAGCCTCCTTCATTCTCCTGACAATATTCGTTAATCATGAGCTAATCCACTAAAGGTGTTTGCTTATAATGCTTACATGATGCTCATATTTAGATGATGACTCTCTAATTGCAGATGTCATGAGGATTTTGGGACCTAAAAAGGCCACAGCCAAGAAAAGGTTAAAATAATACACTGGCTGCCCAAATTTAATTCTTTGCTTCTGCTCTGGAGACTCAGACACACTGTACTAACTAAATGGGCCTCTCATGGCACTTTTTAGATATGGGATGATGGTTAGGCTGGAGATTAATTTGTATGGCTGCACAATCCGGAGCTTTATTCACGTCTTCTCTGCTGAAAGCGTCTCTGTCCATCTTACCTCAGCAAACCTTATCAGGTAATTAACGTCATGAATGGAGGTTTAATGACCCTCGCATCAACCTTGTTTAAAGGAAGTAGAATTAAAGATAGTATCTGGACTTGTATAATGCAGGAAGAGCTGTGTTAGCAGGGATGTCAAGCCCGAGCATCAATGTCATCGTTCTGCTGATCAGGCGCTGAGAGTTCTGCTCATGCATTATGAAAGCCCCTTAAGGCAAGCAAAGCTTCCTGACACCTTCTGACTTGTATGTCTGGTTCTTCAGCAGACGAAGAAGAGTTCACACTCAATAATTGGGCGATGACCCGTCATGTACATGCCTGGCTCACAATTTGCCTGGAGGTGGGAAGAATCAGAACAAAATCACAGATTGGGAAAGCCTAAATAAATACAGTGGGGCTCGAAAGTTTGGGCATCCCAAGTAAAAAAATTGTATTAATGTGCATAAAGAAGCCAAGACAAGATGGAAAAATCTCTACAATGCATCCAATGACAGATTAGACATTTGTATAATATGTCACAAAAAGTTAGATTTTATTTCCATCATTTACACTTTCAAAATAACAACAACAAAAAAAAGGCGTCTGCAAAAGTTTGGGGACCCTGCAGAGTTTCTAGCATGCACCGCCCCCTTTGGAAAGCTGAGACCTGACAGCGTCATGGATTGTTCTCAATCGTCGTCTGGAAAGACCAGGTTGTGTCAATCTTAAGGTTTTAAATGCCCAGACTCATCTGACCTTGCCCCAACAATCAGCACCATGGCTTCTTCTAAGCAGTCTAGAAAACTGAAACTGAAAATAGGTGATGCTCACAAAGCAGGAGAAGGCTATAAGAAGATAACAAAGCGTTTTCAGATGCCAATATGCTCTGTTTGGAATGAAATTAAGAAATGGCAGTCATCGGGAACAGTGGAAGTTAAAGCAAGATCTGGAAGACCAAGAAAAATCTAAACAAAACAACTCGTAGGATTGTGACAGAAGAGAATTCAAAACCCGCGTTTGACTGCACAATCCATCCAGAAAGTTGTGGTACACCATTCCACTATAAAGATATACTTATATGATACAAATATGGTCTTCATGAAGAGTCATCAGAAGAAAACCTCTTCTACGTCCTTACCACAAAAATCTGCGTTTGAAGTTTGCAAATGAACATACAGACAGGCCTGATGTGTTGTGGTAACTAGTTCTGTGGACCGATGAGGTTAAAATTGAACTTTTTGGCCGCAATAAGCAAAGGTACGTTTGGATAAGAAAGGGCACAGAGTTTAAAGAAAGAACCTCTGTCCAGCTGTTAATCATGGGGGTCGACCAGTAATGCTTGGGGTTGTATTGCAGCCAGTGGCAAAGGGAACATTTCACGAGTAGAAGAAAAAATGGATTCAATAAAATTTCAGCAAATTTTGGACTCTAACTTGATGCCATGAGTAAAACGCTGAAGTTAAAGAGCCCACCAAGCTTCTAGAGTGTCACATTTTACAAAGACACAAATTTCACTTTGCCTCTTTCTGGTGTGTCCAGGACTTTAATCTTCTTTTTTTTTTAGCATCTGCACACCACCTTATTGCTAAATTAGAAAAGCACCAATTTGCGATTTTCTTGGCTAATTTCAATTTCCAACTTTTTAAAAGTCTGACCTGTCAAGTCCGATATTGGTTGAAACAGCGATTCTCTGACTTCTTCTTGACTCCTGATTCTTTCTTTCTAATAAATATTATTGACACCATACACAAACATTTTTCTAACTTTTCTTAAATTACAAATGTGATTATATGTTCATGATAAAATATTGTCTATTACATAACCGTATAACATTTTCTATAAAACTGCACTAGGTTAAAAGACTTTCTTTTACTCTCAATCAAGCAAATCTGCACCATTGACACCGTCCCACTGACTTAGGGTCTTTAGGCCTTAATTATATGTCACAACTGTATGAATTGCAGTGATAAAACCAGGACATTTCGCTCATCCACACACTGACAGAAAATGTGTCCTAATAGCACCATTATGTGTGATGCACAATATGTGTTTCTTTTTTATATAATAAAGTGGATATTATAGTAGAAGCAACAGGGAGTTAAAGATCAGCATAAGTGAACATAAAATTGCAATTACAAAATAATGATGTTAAATCTTCAGTAGCCAGACAAAAACATGATGTCAGCTCTTTCAGATGAATGGCTGGAGATGTAATGGAAATGCCACCTAAGGGAGGAGATAAAATATGATTCCTGAAAGAGAATGAAGCCTAGATAGGATTTTAGGTTGAACACTTAAATCTTAAATCAAGCAAATTAAAAATGTAGTTTATCTTTTGGCCTCAAAAAATGATGTAGACCGATTCTGTCCTCTCGGTTATACCACTTTGGATTGGATGATTGCTTAAAGCTAAGCAGTTATGGAGCTGGTCAGTGGCCACTGTAGTTGATTGAAAACGCTGTCAGATTGGGTTTGTGATACCTTTTCATATTCTCTCTTGTGGTTGGCTCTTGTTTTGCCAAACATATACTAGAGCTCAATAAAACTGAAGATAATAGTAAAGATAAACTGTATTTATTAATACAAACTTTTTTTTAAATTAATATGCGCTCCCCCAGCTTGCCTATGGTCCCCCAGTGGCTAGAACTAGCGATAGGTATAAACTGAGTCCTGGGTATTCTGCTCTGCAGAGAAAATGAAAATGAAAGCTCTGATGGGCCGATCTGGAATCTGCGCCTTATGAGGTCATAAAGCGCAAGGTTACCTCACCTTTCTCTCCTTGCCCGCCCAGGGAATTTGCCCCTCCCATGAGCGAGAGACATGGCTTTCAAATGAGCAAAGTGGCAGTTGGTCAAGACCACACCCCCACCCTCCAACTTGCCATGGGACCATGAGTTCAGTGACTTGCTCTTATGAGATACAGAACATTAGCATACATCATACATATCAGGGCTTGACATTAACCTTTTGAGGCACTTGTCAAGTACATTTACGTTTCATTTGTCTATGCACAAAAGTCACCGGATAAAGATTTATCTTTTAATAATTCTTTTCTTGTGTTTTTGCTAATGCAGAATTTAAACAAACTGTTGAAAGCATCCAAACACTATTGACACTATTAAAATTCAGCTAGCTAGTAAACGTTGCTTACTTGTCGGCCAAGTTGGGTTGCCCCAAGCAGACGCCGCAGAATATTACTCCTTCATAACGCACCCAGTCAAATTCATCTCCCCAGCTGTTCACAAATTTTCTTTCCCTTTTTAACTCATATGGTGCTGTTGTTGTAAGGTTAATTGTTCTTGGTGCTTTCTCTGGCACTTGGCCAGCCTGCAGAGCCTAAAGAAACCTCACTCTCCAGTTTCCAGTTTCCAGCACTCTTCTTCTGAGCCCTGATTTCCACCAACTGCAGATCGGCGTTGTACTCCGCCGTCCTTCAATACCCACCAGTTCCGGACTTGTTGCGGAACGCCTGCGGCCATGACTGACAGCTGAAGTCACAAGGACCCACAAGATCTTGCAAATCACTAATTAATTTGAGCGATATAACAGAACGCAGTTTCTATAAACAGAACCACAAAACCTCTGACCTGTTGACTTCAAGCCTGTCTCCGTCCATTATGACATTTTCAGGGTGTAATGTGATCCGGCGTAATTTTATTTTGAAAATTAACCAAATGTTTTATTTTGTGTCACACACACGTTGACTTTACTGAAACCTATTGACTCCGCCACCGTTCTGGAGCGGATCCTCAGCTGTTCTGCAGTTCAGACTGCAGAACAGCTAGTTAACAACAATCAAGAAATGACAGTTTTACATGTTGTTAATCTATATACCCAGTAGAGTGCGGATCAAGCCGGATTTTTCTGTCCGAGCCCGGCCCGCGTCCGACAGAGCAGTAACCAAACCTGACCCGAGCCCGACAGGCATGAAGATATTTATGTCCGAGCCCGACCCATGCCCCGCACAATTAAAATTGCATTTGTTTCTCATACTAATGACACATGTACGTTTGTTTGTGTGGAAAGCCCGCTTTTATTAACATCATATGTGGAGGATTATGTCAGTAAATCTGAGTAAAATAAATACCTTGCCTAACCTGTAGGCCTGTAAGCCGCCCCAATAAGAGACGCGGTAATTCAGCATTCACTCACACATATAGGCTACTGTACATGTTTAGTTTAATGCCTTGCTGCCACTGCTGAGAATGTAATATAATAGGTTTACTTGATATAGGCTAGCACCTTTTACAGACAAAGTAGCAAAGTGCTTCACATGATAAAAATTTGTAAAATACAGTAAGACCCTATCGCGCTGATGTGACCGAGCGAGCCCGACCCGAACCCGAGCAGTCTTTCTAAAAATCTGTTCGAACCCGGCCCGTCGGGTACCGTCGAGTCCCGTCGGGCTCGGGTCGGGTATCCATCCTCTAATACCCAGCTTGTTGCATTGGAAAGAATAAAAACACAAACATGTTTGTATCATGGATACAATTGGGTTATTTGAAAACACTCTTGAGGTTGTAATCCTTTGTGTTTTTTTCATGAGGATCTACAAACACAGCTCACGGCTATCAAAACCGTGGACCAGCAGAGTAAAACAAAAAATTCAACAGTCTCTACATATTCTAATTCTGCTAGGTCCCTTTCCTTTGGCTCCTAACTGTTCCTTTTCTCACTTGTTTTCTTCTGTAACAACTGAATGCTATTTTGCCTGTGTTTCTCCCCCCCCCCCCTTCTCTCTCTCTCTCTCTCCTTGGCTTCACAGTATCCATCCCTGAGGGCCAATCGATTGCAACAGCCTTTCAATGAAATCTCCCGTGCTACTGGAGAAAAGAAACGTTCAATCGAACCGATAACTCTCTCCCTCTGTTCCTTTTGATCGCTTCCTCTCTTCCTTTCTATAAATACAATCTCCCTTCCTCTCTGTTTTGTGCTTGGTGCGAGTAGGATGATAGGGAGGCAGCACAGGCAGGCGGTCCGAGGCGCAGCTGGAGGCTTGTTTGGTGATCAGTGGGGACAGATACTAAAGGAACCTTCACGCCACAGGCATTGTCAATTGCCTCTATGTAATGCAAAGGAGATAAAGCAGACAGCGGGTGGGGGCGGGGGGCAGAACACACATGCAAATCCAGCCTTTTGGTCAGTGTGGAAAAACGCAGAGAGAGGCAATAGCAGTCAAATAAAAAAAGGAGACTATCAATATCACAAGACTTAACACAACCTAACCTCAAGCTTGACAAAGCTGCAACATGCGTGTGTGTCTTTATGTGTATGAACGTGTGCCTGCACGATTGACAACCATACAGAAGATGAAGAGGTTGGTGATATTTGTAGGTGTGAAGCATTACTGCAAACGTCAGCATGTTTATTTCCAGAAATTCATAGTCAACATCCTAAATTCCCATTGGGACATATGAGCTACAGCAGCTCATAAAATCAGCTTTAATTTTAGGTAAGTGGGCAGCTGTGATATCCAACCGTGAAACATATGTAGTGTCCACAGTAGGCCCAGTGCAACCCTGGTTTGTCAATCACGGCTAATTGTGATGAATCAGCAAAGGAGGAGGATAAACAATTTGTTGATCAAGTTATAGTCTCTTGTTTTCTTGTAAAGTGCATGCTTAGTAGTTAGGATGACATGAATTAATGGGGAAGGTAACATTCTTCTTGTGAATCCACACCTCTTCATTTGCCTTAGTGTGTGTGTGTGTGTGTGTGTGTGTGTGTGTGTGTGTGTGCGTATATGGGAGAGTGAGAGTAATTGTCAGTCTGAAAATACGTGCATTAATAAAACCATATACAATCCGTTGCTTTCACAGTGTAGCTTACAGCCTAATTGAATTGTCAAGTGGCATTGTGTTATTTATTGTTAATCAATGTTGAGGTATTTTTTCCCTAGCAACACTTAATATAAGAGAAGACATCTCCAGCCAAAAACAGAAAGACAACCCCAGATCATAACAATAATAGCACGTTAAAATGCCTTGAGCTGATCAAATGACAATAAATACGACTTAGGGTTCAATTTTCTTTCACAGTGTTGAACGGTGAGCCTAAGACACTATCGAAGAGGTGCTGTCATAAGTCTCACTCAGGTTTATTCCCAATTGTGCAAGCTGGGATTTTGGGTGACCCATAATGAACTGGGTGGACAGGCACTGTAAGGAATGTTTCAGTGACCATAACAATTCAGTAGCCAGCATAGTGTAATTTTGGTGTCAAGAATCACAGAATGTACACTACTGTGACACTTGGACAGGAAAAGCCTGAATGTTTATGGTTGCCAGAGCTTGACAGAGGCCCTGTAACACGCCTGGGATTACAGATAGTTATGTCAGAGTTGTTGAGTTGTTGTCAGGGAATCCAAACTGTGCTGTGCCACTGCAGGACTCAGCCATGATATACAGGACTCAACCCAAAGGCTTGTCCGGGACAAGTGGACTTTTTTTTGCAGGGCGAGTTGAAGAAAAATGTACTTGTCTCACTGGACAAGTTAAAACTCAAATAAAATGAAACGCCATGTTTATCACGTCATGTGCCACTCATTACGTCTATTTTACTGATTTAAAACAAGTACATTTTTTCCCCCCACAATCCGTCTAACCAGCATCCAACTCAGCAACATGGCATCATGACTTCACGTAAATATAAACGTCAACCTTCTTAAGCCAAGTAGCGTGTTATCTGTATGCATTTTGAGCTATCCGTGTGTTTGTCTACGCTGTATACAGCAGGCGTACACATACACGCCACTTGCTGTGTTATTGCCACTTGCCGTGTTATTGAGAGAAGAAATCTACGGTTGAGTTTAGGAAAAGAACTAAAAACGGGCCGGGCCGGGTTCGAACAGATTTTTAGAAAGACTGCTCGGGTTCGGGTCAGGCTCGGTCACATCAGCGCGATAGGGTCTTACTGTATTTTACAAATTTTTATCATGTGAAGCACTTTGCTACTTTGTCTGTAAAAGGTGCTAGCCTATATCAAGTAAACCTATTATATTACATTCTCAGCAGTGGCAGCAAGGCATTAAACTAAACATGTACAGTAGCCTATATGTGTGAGTGAATGCTGAATTACCGCATCTCTTATTGGGGCGGCTTACAGGCCTACAGGTTAAGCAAGGTATTTATTTTACTCAGATTTACTGACATAATCCCCCACATATGATGTTAATAAAAGCGGGCTTTCCACACAAACAAACGTACATGTTTCATTAGTATGAGAAACAAATGCGATTTTAATTGTGCGGGACATGGGTCGGGCTCGGACATAAATATCTTCATGCCTGTCGGGCTCGGGTCGGGTTCGGTTACTGCTCTGTCGGAAGCGGGCCGGGCTCGGACAGAAAAATCCGGCCCGATCCGCACTCTACTGGGTATATAGATTAACAACATGTAAAACTCTCATTTCTTGATTGTTGTTAACTATTTGTATCAAAACAAAATATAACATGGGGCTTCACTATTAAGCAAATTTTAATCACAATCACAATTTTGGCTTCCCACAATCAAATTCGCGTGATTGAGCGATATACTCAATGCGTCATTCCGTTCATTCCGTATTTTATAAAACGCTCTGTTTTTTTGCAAAGCCCAACTACTGTCCCGTAAACCACTGTCCAATCATGTGCCAGTCAGAAATAAAAAGTCAGTATCTAGAGTTATGGTTAGGGTTCATCTCTCTCTCTCTCTCTCTCTCTCTCTCTCTCTCTCTCTCTCTCTCTCTCTCTCTCTCTCTCTCTCTCTCTCTCTCTCTCTCTCTCTCTCTCTCTCTCTCTCTCTCTACCTGACTGCAGTTCGTCGGTGTAACCGATTTTAAATGCGGACATGCTTACATTTGATGGCGTTTGGCACTTTGGAGAGGTGTTCTCTCCGCGGATGAACCCTAACTGACTGGTGTTCGGACGCTCATTCATACGGTTTGCTAAAGTACTCTAAATTATCATTGCACTTACAATTATGAGCGTAGCTGTCCTCAATTTAGGTCATCCTGTACGTCTCATTTTTGGTTTTTCCTGCATCCACCGTGTGGATGTATGTGTGTGTGTGTGTGTGTGTGCGAATGATTCAGTCATGGTGGTGAACTCATTAGTACTGCCCGCTGCAGAGAGCCGACAGGATTGAAGCTGATTCAGCGACCTTGATGCGGACTTTGATGTTAAAATGTTGCTTTTGCTGTAAGTTTTGTTAGTAAGTATGAGATGTTCAAGTCACACACATCTCGTATTCAAATCAGAAACAAGGAAATGAATTTAGCTATGTACGTGTGACGTCAACCCGTTCTCATTCCCGCTTGGTCATTGGCTTTCAGAGTCACATACTCATATATCTCTGGCACGTGGGACTGTTGGGATTGGTTGAAGTCGCGGGAAACTGAAGTTATTGGTCAAATTTGCGGGTAGCACCAAATTCACGATGATTGGTTGTAACAAGTAACAATGCAGCACATGAAAAAATTATCGGAATAAAAGTTAAACTCATCGAAAATATGTACTGAAGTAAAAGTGGAAGTAGGAGATAAAAATAATACTTCAGTAGAGTACAGATACAGCCTTTTAGTTCTACTTTGTTACTTTACATCTCTGCTTATCAGCATCTTGATATTTGCCACACCTGGAAGGTGGATGGATTAAAGGAGAAGTGCTCACTAATACAGATTTAGACAGATTTGTGAACAATATTTGAGAGATATAAGCCTTTTGTGGACGTAGAAAATGTCTTAGATCAGCTCATGAAAAATGGGGACAAAAACAAAAGGGTAGCCACTGTGCCACTTTCTGTTGTGTCCAGATATTTAATCTCCATGGTTTTTTAGCATGCAAATTAGCCTCAGAAATGTATTGCTTTATGTTAAAGATGCACCGATTTGCAATTCTCTTGGCCAATTCTGTTTTCCTACTTTTTAAAATTTTGACCATTCAAAGTCTGTCACTTTTCTTAAATGAAATATTCAATTGTATGTTCTTAATACATCTTGGCTATGAAAGAACTAACATTTTCTTATGTGCGTGCATGTGCGGTTTTGCTGCTGTGCATGTAATCGTGCAAGTACATTTGAACAGTTCAATATAGCATAGTGTCTTTTGCAATACTGTATCACATACGCCAAGTATCAATCTTTTATTATATAAATAAGTGGCAAGCTACTAAAGCCACTTCCGTTCTTTCGTTGTTTTTTTTTGCCATAGGTGTGCTCATTGGAAAATCAGAAAACGTCTGCTGTTGACTGACATTCATCATCAGTAGAGTCATACAAACAGTCAGAGGGCCTATAAGACACAAAGACAGTCACAAAGACTGATGCCTGTTCAGGACTAAAGGACAGAACCACAGAATCCCTTGAGTCCCACAAGTGTCAACCTTATAGTATGCTTAATAAGTCCAACCACTCCTCTGGCTGCCTGAGCCCAATAGTAGAGCCTTGGATCCATCCAGAGTTACAGGACCACATCCGTCCTCCAGGGTCAGATCCAGTTCTGATGGATGTCTCCTCAGGGACAAGAGATGGCTGAGCTGCTCCTCGTCTCCTTTTGTTTTTGTGGTGTATACGTACATCAGCATGTAAAAGTACACACAGAGAGTGTATATACGTACAGTTAGGCTATGACCTTGTCTATGACCACATACTTAAATGGCCATGTTTCTGATGAGTGGATTCCCATGGGGGGGGGAGTAAGGAAGAAGAGGGTAGATGCAATGATGAAATACAATTGTCCCCTGATAGATTGGGGACAAGGCCCCTAATCGCTCTTCATGTCATGTGAATGACCTCCCAGGATACAGAGCACAGATTCATCACCTGTAGCTCTCCTCTCATTCGCCACCAAGTAAATCACTGGTCATGATGTACTGTATAGGTGTGCTATAAATAGCACCTTTTTAAACCTGATGAAATCCCCCATCAGCCACTATTCTTAGCCTTCTGTAACCTAAAGCTTTGCAGGTGTGGTGAGCCCATTATTATTGCATATAGAAGTGCTTCGGGTAACAGTAGTGTGCTAACAAGACACTGCATGTTTGAAGAACTTGGATGGAGTAGTCTGTGTTTGTAAGGGATAAAGAAGTAAAGTAGATTAGATGCATTTGTATGAAGAAAAGGGAAGCAAGGAGTTTTTCAGTGGTATCTCAACTTTGTAGATTAATTTATCAGAGCTAAATCTAGGGGTGGGAATCACCAGACGCCTCCCGATACGATATCATCACGATACTTGCGCCAAAATATGATATTATTGCAATTTTAAACATAGTGCAATATTCTGCGATTTATTGCAAATTATGACTTATCTAAAAAGATAAATTTCTCTGTTTGTTCATCTCAATTCAATTTTATTGCTGCAAAATGGGATTGTCAAGCAGACAAACTGACCAACACATATATAATAAAAGATTGATACTTGGCGCATGTGTTTTGTATTGCCATTGAAAATATTGCGATTCTATGCTGCATCGATTTTTTTTTTTCCCCCGCCCCATGCTAAATCTAGCCCTGGAGGACTGATGTGATCCCATCGTGCAACCACTAAAACCAAATGATTCCAATGTTATAGCTGGACGTATTTTTTTAGAATTACCTGTTCAAAATGCACTCTTCCATTTAGAAATCCATTGACCACAATGCACTACATTTTTCATAATGATTGTAGGCCTACAGCTCCAGTTACCTGAGAGAAATTTCACAAAGTATTCTAGGACATTTTTTTGTATCCTGGTCCTAATTTTCTTCACTTTCATTTGAAAGGAAAAACTATTTAATGTAAGTTTTCACCTGTCGGCCATGGTGCAATTCTGCTGGGCAACAATGGCAGCTTGGGTCACACTGCCCTTTATCTTTTCGGGCTTTTTTTAGTGACACATTCGCTTACAGATGTGAGAAACTTTGATACACACAAATGAGAGGCTTCATACAGAAAATCAGTAATGTATCTGTTTTTGATGTGTGTGAATGGTAAAGTCTAAAACCAAAAAATCCAAAAGCTTCTTATATTATGTTTTCAGAACTTTTCATGAACTTCCTTACATAAGATTAAAAAATGCATGGAATAATTCCCCACTATAAACATTTCTAGCCGTTTTGAAATTTTGTGAAATTAGTATTTCAAAGATAACAAAGTGGATTAACAGAGTGTAAGTGGTAAACCCTCCAGTACACCCTTTGTTGTGTTTATGCCCCAGTGATCCGATTTCTTCTGAGCTAATTTGTATGCAGCCCGCTGGTGCTGTGCATGGCCAGCTCTGTATGGCCAGTGTATCTATTGCGATGCTCTGTGTAGCGTGACTGCTGCCTGTGTATCATCCATCAGGGGATAGCATAACCTCGCCTTAAAATCATTTTCTACTGAATCAGAATTCAATTCCGGATTCCTCCAAGAAAGTATCATAATACATCTCCCCTGGATTCCACTTGGGCCACTGTCATAGTGCTTCCTGACTCATTGCCTGTACTGTATTTTCTCAATAATATCGTTGACAGAGACATGATGAAACATTCAGTGAACTGATTTCATTGGCTATGTGGAGAGAACAAAACCTTGAGATGTGTAATTTTAGATGCATGAAATCCAAAGGTGCGTACATACATTGTTGTGATGACTATGAAACGCCTCAACGATGTCTCAGATTATTGTATTATTCATACATCAGAGAGATACCACTGTGTGATGGGATAAGCAAGCGTTAAAATGCAAGCAATGCAGTGTTACTTTTATTCCCAAATGTGTTGAAATGAAATGCTTTTCTGATTGTACAGCAGTGACAGTCTTCATTTTCAACGTACTTAAATGTTGAATAGAGGTAATGAGATTGGAGCTGAAGAACAGTGATGGAATTTCATAATGGATTACTGCACCGTACACAATGTCGTGGTTTCACAGTTTCCCCTGATTAGTGGTGCAAATTTAACACTTGTTAGGTGTAAACAGCACTGGGGGAGATTATCTGGCGTGTAGGATTCTATCAATCAAGAGAGTCAGCCTGTATGATACATGCGCCTTTCACAATGCACTCTACAGTCACAACGGCTGTTTATCCACTGATCAGTCTTTGTGCTACGGTGACATATTGAATTACACAGCATACAAATTCTGATTACATGATGAATACGCACTATAAAATGTGTGTTGATGCAAAAAAATACATTTACTGTAGGTTTAACCACAAATGTAGTTTTATTTGAAGATTTTATGTATTATAGGTATTAATACAATCAGGGCGTCATTACATCACTTAATGCAACTCATCTACAAATTACTTAAATATACTATTTAATTGATTTATAATTGAATTAAAATGCTGTTTTTACCAGTACAGTCTTTGTACTGCTGCGCACAGAAGTTGAAGAGAGTTTGGTGAGATGGCCATAGCGCACCAGAGATTGAGGCTCAGGTCCAGGGTCTATAATTGCGTTAAGTTTAATCAGCTGAATCCCTTTAGTTAGGGTAAAATATGATGGCTTTGGTTAATTATTTAAAAAGTACACACATCCTATCTTGTGTCACTTTATTATTTAACTTAGACCACGTGGTCTAAGTTAAATAATAAAGTGACTATGCAGCTGTGCGTAGGGTCATTACTAAGGATTTAATAAGGATTTAGGATTAAGTGTGCGTACGGCAAAAAACGATTTGATTTATTCTTGATTGCATTGCAATTGAATTATAATTTTAAGCCTGTTCTCGCACAGTGTAGGGAAACCTGATCTATATATGACCTATATTAATAACACCTTCAAAATGGCAGGCATTACGGCAATCAGAGACAGCTTCAATATACACGCAAATATTATCGCTCCCCCTTACAAAATAATTCCGGAAGATTGGAAATCTGCCGCATTCATCCCTGTCTTCAAAGGGGGAGACACCCTGGACCCTAACTGCTATAGACCCATATCTATCTTACCTTGTCTCTTGAAAGTCCTCAAAAGCTTGGTCAGTAAACAGATTACCAACCACCTTGAATCCCACCGTATCCTTTCCATCACATAATCTGGCTTCGTGCCAGTATGCCAGTATACTATTTCTCTGATAAGATCCAGTGCGTTACATGTGTGGGCCTGCTGTCTGAACCTATGGCTGTCTCTTCGATTCTTGCGCCAACTCTTTTCTCCCTATACATCAAGGATGTAGCTCTTGCTGCTGGAAATTCTCAAATCCACCTATACGCAGATGACACTATATTGTACACATCCGGCCCCTCACCGGATACTGTTCCATCAAACCTTCAGGAAAGCTTCAGTGCCATCCAGCACAACTTCCGAAACCTCCACTTATGGCTAAACTCTGGCAAAACCAAGTTTATCGGGTGCTCACCCTATTAGCATTACCAGGCTTGATGGGTTGGAACTAGAAAACATGGTGGTGTACAAATACCTAGGTGTCTAGTTATACAGTTCCTTCTCTTTCCAGCAACACATAAAACACCTTCAATCTAAAATTAGGTCCAGGATTGTTTTCCTATTCCGCAACAGGGCCTCCTTGACTCATGCCGCCAAACTTGCTTTGTGAAAATGACAATTTTACCGATTCTTGATTTCAGTGATGTCATGTACAGAACTGCTTCCAAGTCTCTCCTGAAAACACTAGATGTTCTTACTTGCAAGGCTATACGTTTTTGTGACTAAAGCCCCCAATAACACCCACCACTGCAGCCTCTATGCATTAGAAGAGATTCGCATAGCGTCTGTCTTCTTCCAAATGCCTTCCCTGCTTACTCTGAAATGGCACCTGACTGTTGCGCCATAGAGCCAGATACCACGCCTGTTAACAACACCTGTCTTCTTATTGATCAGGGCACTTGATATGGTTGTTACGATTGTGTTTAGTGGCCAGGAAAAATAGACCCTACGGATAAGTTAATTTCAATGGCTAGAGCAATTTATAAGGACCATAAAGATGTTAAACACACTTTACCTATTGAATTACAACCTTAAAAGAGAAATAAATTAAATGTCTACTACTTGTACTTTAGATGCAGTGATTAAATACTTTATTCCAGAATTGAGCAAGGACAAGCATACAACTTAAAGTGATTAAACTAAAGTGATCAATACCTAAACTAATTATACAATACCGATTAAATAATATAAATGATAAATGACAAATTTAGTAAAATGATGAAATGGTTAAAATTCAAAACCTGATTGTAATTGTCGAGCTTGGATAATTTGGAAATCTTCTTTTTGGAGAAAAGGGAGGGGAATAAGTCCCCCCGTCAAGGAGACCTCAATTCCCTATTCTGCCGCGTCTTATGATCCTTTAGAAGCTTTGTCCAAAGCCTTCAGAACGTCTTTATAAATCCTCAGCTGTAGTGGCAGTTGAACAGGAGATAAAATCCAGAGTCTTATGACTCTTTAGTTAGTTTGGTTGTTGTGGTTACCCTCTGTGGCTTTTGTCTTGTAAATCCACTGACGAGAATATCAGAAGTTTTCTTTAGTTATTTGCTGTTTAAATCCCAATCCTCCCCAATGAGCTCTGTGTTCTTTTTGTCCCTCGTAATCTCAATTTACTTGACAACATTGAGAACAAATTTTGATTTAGGATTCAAGTTGGCTTTTACAAGGTGTTTATGGAACAAGTATCACTCAGTACATATATACCTAAGTAATATCACAAGTAATCGTTAGTCCCACATTTACTTTCTGCAGTCTGACATCAGTTCACCTCCTCATCATCTGCGTCGTCAGTTCCCTTTGTCTCCAAAATGTGCGTACGCATTTTTCAGAGTTTGAATGGAGGATCGCACATTCTCCTGTCTGTTTTTTAAAAAAATCACAATTTTTTCTTGGGAAGTGGCGTACGCACATATTCAGGCCCACCCGGTAACTATATATATAGAACTGCGTTCAGTTAGCTTAGCTTAGCATAACGAGTCTCCTGGGGTCCCTGCCGAAAAATGCGTATGGATTAAACGTACAAGATGCGACATATTGGGCTTTAGAGGTGCTGATTGGCACTTGTGGTTACCTTTTGGACAAATCTTGTCATCTAACTCCCGGCAAGACAGCGAATTTACGCAGTGTAACCTAGGCCTTAACCTAACCATAACATCTTTAATCATACTTTATCGTATTCAATATCAGTAAACAATTTACAAATATGTTGTATTAACGTTTAGTGACTTTTCTCATTAAAACATTTCCTCCTGGAAACAATCTATTGATCTTTCAGGCAGTAATACACTTTGTTCACTCTGGAAGACACTGGTTTGATAGGCCCTTTGATTGATTGGACAACATCTGAATCCCTTCAGATAACTGGGGGAGCTCATTTCAGGTGTGACTTGCATGTGGTTTAGCCAGACCCAAGGCCGGGACAAATGGTATGAGTGCTGCACACCATCAATCAAAACTGCATGCTGTTTGATTGGAACTATTAGTGTCTTCTCTGTACAGGGTCAGGCGATGTCATTACAATTATTCATGAGTGATCTGAAGCATGGTTCCATATCTTTCTGGATCCATGTTCCATTGACCACTGAGGCTCGCAGTCAGTGGTGCAAGTATATGGGGGTCTGTTTGTCTTCATCGACAGTAACTCGTGTCTTTCTGCTCATTGGTGAACTGTGGGCTTTGTCTGCACTTCCTTAGTTCAATCAATATGGTCACATGCATTGACTTGTAAAGAACTGTTGTATGTTGCAGATTCGAAAAGAGGTCCCCTGTCCCTGTGTATTGATCGATTGAGTGATTTACTGCTCTACTGTGTGACAATATGTGTGCCATTTGATTTAAATTAAGCATTTCCATTATGTGGCATACATACGTCAAGCTTGAATGTTGAACATATAGGAACTTAGACTTATGGTTGTTTTATTTATTTATTTATTTATTTATTTAAGCATCAAACACTGCAACTGTTTATTTAACTATGATATTTTATATATCATTTTTTAATTGTCAACAAAACCCATGAAAAGACTAAACCTGACACTGTGTTGATCCGTCTTTTAATACTTACCTACCTCCTTACCCTAACTATTAAAATATTTGTCATAAATATGTATTTTTACTTGGCTTTTAAATCTTTTTTATAAGGCTAAATGTCCTGAAACCATTGTGTGTAGTATATAGTAGTTTTGAGCAAATGTTATGCAAACAGTTTTTTATTTTTTTTAATTTTTTTATTATTTGCAGACATCTGCACTGGTGAGTATTTAAGGCTCTAAGACAATGTCCGTAAGATCCACTTAACATAAACTATGTCCCATGTTCATCTCAATGAAGTCAAGTAATGAATGTCAGCCAGTGCAATGGTTAGGGAGGCATTTTTATGTTTTTCAAATCTTTTGGGCAACAATGGAGCTCTATGGCACAGTGGAATATCAGGCTTGGTGTACACAGTCAATACTGTGTTTATTGTTTTCATAGGATTTGTACACAATAAATAAAATATAGAATATAACCAGACTAATCCTGCAAACGTTTATTCAATATACAGTGGAATCCACTATCTCTTTCCTTTGCTTTGAAGAACTGCATGTTTTGTTTTAAAAAAAATGTTTAAGGTGTGTAAATATATTTTAGTCTTTGTCTTAGTATATTTAGTTTAATTTAGTAATTAGCTTAGTAAACAGTAAGGATCTTGTTTTCTTTGTTGTCTGTCTGCAAGCATCATGGCTATTTCTCACACATTAGTATCCAAGTTCTTATCTACTGCTTTGGTTGTTTTGTTGATAATTCGGCCAAATACAAAAAGCTACAGTGTGTGGTGGATGATGTTAGAGCAACATTTGTGTTTTCTCATTGTCCAAGCAGGACCCTACCAATCAGCTGTAAAAGAATCCGTGTTTTGTCAGAGTAGGTTGTCTCTCTAGTGGCCCAAAGCCCAAATACTGTTTAACCTCTGCAGTGGTTGTAATGGCTCTTATCTTGTAGTGATGTGAGATTCCAAGTGCTCATATATTGACTTTTCTCATTTTGACTTCATCTGTGTAATTCTCCCACAGTACAGTAGTTCTACCTGTGTTGATATTTAAACAAAACCACATTGCAATGCCATTTTCCAGCCAAATCCCCTCAGATAATGTCGAGGCAGAGGTAAATCAAGGTCTGACCTTGCGACACTAATTGTGAAACTTGCTTGGTCCCAGTTGCCTGGCACTGCCTTGCAAGGCAGATAAGAGTTGTGGCTTAATGTGATGAAATGAATGTATGTTTACTCTTACTACTTCCCCGGTGTGAATTTTTAATAGGAAATGTCACGGGTGTTCTTTTTTGAATACATGTCCTTGTTCTTCATTTACCTTTGTTTATGTCAGCCTTAGTACAAAGGATGAGAAATATTGCCAGAAAAATGTTAGGCTAAAAGGCTTGATGTTTCCATGGACTGTGTAATGGCCCCAAACCATCCTGACCTTATCATCCAGAAGCCTTCATATCTTCTTTCCACGGGAGAATTTAAGTGGTTGGTCTGCGGTCATGTTATTGCACCTGGATATACGATATGGGACTATATACAATAACATTTTCCTTTCCCTTCTACTTTCTCATACAAGTCACACGAGCACATGAGTGACTCAATTGCATTTAATTGTATTGTGATTAACACAACTTTAGGTACTTCATAACATGAATCAATTATAGAAACTTTCTTTCAGGTTTACTAAGAAACACAAATAAACAATACATTTTGTTAGGTCATAAATACAAAAAAGCATTGCTTTACACATCAGATCAGAGTCTAATTTCAGTCTTGAAGCTGTAGAAAACAGTTTACTGTTGGTTCACAACTATGTTTAATAATTTACCTTTTGGAAATATTCCAAACATGCCCTCCCTCTTTCACTCCCTCCAGACTGCAACGATGCAGTCTGGAGGGACTCTCTGGTTTCCTGCCCAGAGGTGGTTTCACATGACACGGTCAACAGCAGACTTTGAGGATCCCTGCCAGAGACCATGGAATAGAACCTAACCTTGGTGCCCACAAAGTATGACCTCATCTTATGAATCTAACAGAATCTGCTGTTTTTGGGGCTGAATTGGGAAACTAAAGTGACACATAAAGTCCAAAAGAGTTCCAAAGACTGGTTGGATCTGTTGTTGCTATACAGGCAAAGACAAGAGCAAGACTGTCTATTGACTGCGTTAATTTGATTTGGTGTATACAAAATCAATAACGGCGTGAACAAATCCGCTGTCCTTTGGTGCCTCTAACTGGCCTACCATTAGTGAGATTATTTTATTATAAATGAGCTCTCAGTTTTTAGTTTCGGAGATATGTCATGATAAAATCAATCAAGCCAACTCCAAACATTACTTTCAGCAAGGCTTCTCCATCCCTTTAAAAGGAAATCTGTCAAATGGAAAAAAGCCCGTCATAGTTAAACTCAAAGCTAACTTGGTTTTCATGTGAAACACAAATAGAGTGGAAAAGTTCCTCTGCTGAGGTACTTTAGCAGGGGCCCTGCTTAAATGCTCAAAGGACGTGCTCCCTGGGGAATATGTATGTACAAAGTGGAGGTAAATAAATAATAAAAGAGATGAATAGAGGGCTAAGCAGACAGCTGATGAGGCTGATCATAGGAAGGGGGGTGAGACTGTTCCTCTATGACGCTGTCAGCAGGTCGTGAGGGTTAGTGGTGATTAAAACTGCTTTCCTCTTACCCATCAGCAAACACACACACACACACACACACACACACACACACACACACACACACACACACACACACACACACACACACACACACACACACACACTGCTATCACAGCAAACTGACTTAGAAATAAACAACTTAAGCCCCTGTGATGTGCAAGACAGATGATACTTTTTCACTCAACACAGACGGACCCATTTGAATAGCTCTGCATTTCTCTGTGCTGTATGCTAAAGTTGATGGCTTCTGCCAAGGATATAATACAGCTATAGAAAGATATATTCCGTAATGTCTTACATAAAAGCCGGTATTTTAATAATGGCAGAGTGTGGCTTGAATGAAAGCTGGGCCGTGGTCAGCACGAACAAAAAAAGCTGGTTGCTAATACAGTTTTGGGTTTGGACTAATTGGGAAGCCTGTCTCTAATGTAAGCCTAATAAAGCCTGGCGCTCTTTGCCGTTGAAGTAAATGAAAGGTTACTACTTGAATTGAATGTGTATAAAGGTGTGTGACATTAATATTTATGTAATTAATTGCTAATAATGTCAGTAGGACTTTGATTTGTTTCTGGAAGTAAACTTTTGCCTTGACTGGCAAGGTGTGTAACATCCAAGCTTAGAGGGCATCCTATTCAGCTCATAAAAAGGCAATGGGGAAAAATCAAGGTGTACAGGCAAGGACAGAATATAAGGAAATTAAAGATTTATGTTAAGATAGAGGGTCTTTCAAATTCAAAAAAGAGAGGAAGAAGGGAAATGGTGAGGACAAACTCCATTGGTACAAGGAGAATATGTTGAAAGACTCCTTTTTTCTTTTTCCTAAAATGAACCATCTACGGGACAATTTCATAGGAAGGAAATATTGCCACATTGGTATTCATTTTCTTTAGGGCCATAGTGCATGTATGCTCTGCATAATGTATAATTCGTCTTAAGTGGGCATGAATGTCAAATAGACTCCTCTCTCCTCCATGCGCAGGCCATGTCAGAGAGGAGAGGTCACTGTACTGAACGTGCTCAAAAAATATAGTTACAGGTTTAACTAGCTTAATGTACATTCACTATTCCTGCTGCTCAGCAGCGGTATTACTTGCAAATGTGTCATTGTCCCTGTCATGACATGCAGATAGGAAGAGGTAAATGTATATATGCAGGGTTTAGTCAAATCAAATAGCTGGAGGTGCCTTTTCTTTGACCTTTCGGAATAATAAGAACACAATTGGATGTTTGAATGATATTAAAAATTTCAATATTTAAAAACGCTGCATCAAAACAGGTGATTCAGTGGGTGCATAAAAAAACTACATTGTCTTTGATGTATTAAAATGTAAAAGTAAATAATCACCACTGAAATAAAAACTTGGCGTACATGATTAAAGAAAAAACTAATACATTAGCTCCAGATCACGGTATTAGATGTGTGGGAGGGAAAACTACAAAATAATTTGTATACTGTAAATCATTACAGGGTATGTGCAGCTGAAGTAGCATTGTAGATTCTTTAAAGCTCAGCCTGATTTTTTACAACATCTAATTACACAATCCCTAATGTAGATGGATGAAGTTGTACTCTGGGAGGAGGAGATAGAGTGCGAGACAAAGAAAGAGAACATGAAGGGGGAGGGCAACAGTTTGTAGGTTGCGGAAGGTGGAAATGAGGTGGAAACAAAGCAAAGACAGGGAGCTAATGACAGAAACAGAAGAAGAAAGCTATTCCAGCGCTGAGCGACAGATAAAGTTAAGATAAAGTTTCAGAAAAGTAGACAATAGAAGACAGATAGGAGAGACAGGTTAAAGAGATGAGTAGGGAAGAACATAGATAAAGAGCTTTGATTGGGGTGTAATACCACCTCCCCCCCCGCGCGTCCTTCTCCTCTGATTCCACTTTTTTGATTTGTAGCAGAAGGTAAGGACTGGTACGTAGTCATTGTCCCTTTTTACATAAGAGAAATGTGCCACGACAAATCTACAATAAACCACAACATCAACAACGCAGCACCTGTCATTTCTTTTGCACATCTTTGACACATTTCATATGCATACTGTAGCAGTTAGTGCCTTTTTTATTTATATCTATCAAACCAGCATAATATTAAACATGTAGTCATAACATGAGACTTGGTGCCAGATCATACCAGCTTTAAACAGCAACATGTTTTGTGGTGAATCCATGGAATCGCCGGGTTGAAGTAAATCCAGTGTTTGGTGTGTTTTGCCCTTTACATCCTTCCAGGCAGCGCGGCAATGGTTATGTTTTAAGGTTAAGGCCAGGGTTAGCTGCCTGGAAGGCGACGTTGGAGGCAAAAAAACACCATTGAGCATTAAATCCACACACATTTCTAGCAGAGTTCAACCTTGACATTTAAATTTGTGCCATTGATCAATAGCAAACTGTTGTCAGTGCTGACCTTTGAGGAAACAGGGAGCCAAACAGTCCACAATGGAAGAAGCAGTCATAGCTTTTTACAGTTAGCTGTGTTTCACCATCCACTTCTATTTATCCTTCTGTCTAAATATAAACTGCTCCACAAAAGAGCAATACTTTGCAGACAGTAATGAAACCAGAGTCGGCCTGCACGATATTGGAAAAATCTAACATTGTGATAATTTCTTCTCCTGCGATATATATTGCGATATGAAAAAGAAAAAGTAATTTTTAAAAGATGACATAAATAGCTCTATTTGGAAATAACATCATTCTCGACTACTGCAGTGATTTTGTAGGGGAATGCATCTACATAGAAGAAAAAAATAAAAAAAGGATCTTTTCTAATGTGGTCCATTCTTTGTTGAACTTTATGGCTTTACAGACACCAAAGCAAGTAAGCGCTGTGACTAATGTTAATTTTTTTAAAGTGTTTTTTGAGAGGGAAATTAGGTAGAAATAAGCTTGTTGACTAGAATCCCAACATTGGATTCATATAATAATCAATCCTGACTAACGTGAATGACGGTGACTGCATGTTGCTTCCTCTGAATGTCAAATTGTGGTTGATTAGCGGGGCCAGCTCGTTAGTTTGATAAATTGATCAGACGTGCATGCCACGTGCACTAGCAACAAACTCTGTGTATCCAAGAACAATTAAATCAATGTAAATGACGTTAGATCAGACACAGACTTTTGTTGTAGATTAGTGTTACCTTTCCGGTGTTGCGGTGCTGAACCGTAAAGTTAGTTGGACCGATGGGCCCCTCGCTTCTTTAGGCTAACTATATTAGCTTTAGCCTGGCTGGTTGCAGCTTTCTGCGGGGGGAAATGGCCGGGAGACATTGTGATTATGTTGTATAAACCAGGTAATTTAGTTCGTATTTGCAGCGAACATAAAACACTGACTACTGTAGCTTCACTGACTACCTATCAAAAACTATGGGTTTTCATGGGCAGCCCCCTCACTCCAACATCTCTCCATTTAGTGCATGTCTAGGTACTGAGCATGTGAGTGTCATTCAGGCCTGTGTGTAATGTGTAGTTAGTTGGGAAAAGCAGTTACAAAACTAGCCCTGCAAGAAGTCTCTATGTCACCAAACTTCTGTAATTTTTGTTTTTGCAAAAACATTTTTTTTCACTTTGCAACTTTCAGCTTCCATAACAAACAACGAACAAAATAGATGGATTGTATGTAAGACTTCACAGTAGTGTAACATTAATAAACATAACTTTAGTTTGCTACAATTAGCATGCTGTAGTAACAGCATGTGGTGGGATCAGAAAAAATTCAATACCTATATCGATCATCCTACGGCCAAAGAGCAGGGCTGTTAATAAGTAAACATGCACATATGGTAGAGCCCCACCTTCAGGGAAATATGTATGTTTTCATTTGGAAAGAATTTAGCTCAAGCTCTAATGAAATATTCACCAAGCGATCCCCCTGCGGCTGCACCAAGCTAAACATATGGTCATTGTTCCACTCACTCCCCACTCGTACTTTAGTGCCAGGCTCGAGCTTTAAATCCTCTTATGTGGTTGAAGGAGACGCTAGGGTCACCTGTGAATTGTGTATCGTCTGTGAACAGTTAGCCATTTCTCAGCAGCCAAAGTAAAGGTGAGAGCTCCCAGAGAGCTCCTAAAAACCCGTTTCAGCGGACAATGTACTGAACACACACATATATATATATATATATATATATATAATATTTTTTTTTTTTGGGTGAGATAGCCATCATTTTCCATCCATTCACAAGGTTTAAAATGGTAGAAGATGGACTGGATTGAATCAATCCTTTTATATCTTTGATATATCTTTTCAGTAGGCCCATCTTGTCCTTTGTGATATGAAGAAACCCTGTGATATTCTTAGTCCAGTAAGAAATACAATATTCTCCAGAACTCACCGGCCAGATAACCTCTCCAGCTAACTGACCTGCCAATAAATCTACCGTGATGACTCAGTTTAAACACTCATTTCCCTGCCTGTATATAGTCTAATATCCATTAAAGGAACGTGAAACATGAACATGAAATATTAATCATACTGTTTACAGTGCTAAGCCAACTATAGTATAATGATGATTCTGTACAACACATTATTGTCCCGACAGGCACTCTTCAAAACTCTTCCCTTCTTTTCCCCTTGACTTTAACACTAAAGTGTTTATAGGGCAATCAGCTTAACAGTGTAACAGCTTTCCCATTTCAAATGATCTCCACAAACATTAAACTTATAAACCCATTTTATGTTGCCATTAGATACTCTGGTATTTTGCAAGCCGACTGGACATACTTCATTGAGACACATCCTGATGCTGGAGAAGGGAGGTCATAGAGGAAAATATTAAATGTTTCTATAAAAACGTGTCGCAGCAGTGGGATTCTATAACACAGCAGCATGGTGATTAGTCGGCCATGTTCCTCTTTATGTAGATTGACAGGAGGCATTGTGGAGGGGACTTGGTGGCTCCTAGCAAGAGGAGGTGTGAATGTTTCAGCAGGTACATGGAACATCTGGACAGTTTGATGGAAGGCTTGGGAGAGGTGAATAAATAGAGGATTAGGGGAGACTGATGTATATGTCCCATTTGGTATGGTTAAAGTGAAGGTTTGTGCTAGACTTGTATGTTTCTAATTGACATCTCTCACCAAATCCTCCATTTCTTTTCTCTCCCCCAAACCAAAACCGACCTGTTAAACAGTTTAGTAGTTTTGTAACTGGTAGTGTTTTATTTAACTCAAGTTGCTTAAAGTTCATGGTTAATAGTATGTAACATCAGTCCTTGTTTTCTTGTTTGTTGTGCTTTACCAAGCTTTGTTGGTCATGTAGTAATACACATTCTGTCCATGCAAAGTTTCAAAATGACCTGAGAAACAGCCATCTAGCATTGCTAGTGTTACTTTCCACCCCCTGGTGAAGCAAAAAGGATCAGTGGTGCCTTTGTACACACCAGAACACAAAACTGTTTAATGTTGATCTGTAATACCTGATCCAATTAATAATTACATTAATTGGAATTCAGTGATATAGTCCAGCAAGGTCCTTCTTTTATTTGCCGAATTTACTTTTCGGTTTTGTTTACACTTGTTGGTTGAACCAAACTTGACAACACTTACACAACCTGCTGTAAAGTATTGATGAGTTATTTCATATGCTGTAAATCACAGCAGGTGTTCATACACAGTTTGTATGCCTATGCTTTTGGGATTAGTGGATGCTTATGCATTCACTCACTACATAAAAACTGTTATTGTGTTCCCCATCATTGCCTCCAGCTGCTTCAGAACAACACAAACAAGAAGCTGTGTGGGCCCCCAACGCTGGCCGCCTCCCTCCCTGCCTCCCTTTTCAGACACAAACATCGGTCCCTTCTGGGCAATAGACGCTGCGCTCATTCATTAACAGAGATATCAAGGCGAAAACAAGCATGACCCCAAGGAATCAGGGGAAAAAAAGAATAAGAGAGGATAAGGTGTTTAGCTGCGGTATCCTCCTCCACCTCTTTTCTCGAGTGGTCCTAATTACCTGGTGTCTGATGTCTCTCTCATCTTGCTGTCTGTTCCAAGCTACGGTAGGCCCTCGGTGGGCTGAGGTAGTTATCATAGCGCTGGGCAGACCATGATGCCGTGCTGCTGGGCTGAAACCTTCCTCCTTTTCTGCTGGCACGGTAATGCTCATTAAAGAGGACACCTAAGGGACTGGCCCTCAATCCTTATCTTCTGCCCTACATTCCCCCTCTCAATTTCACACGACCCTGCAAGGAGTTGCCATCTGAAAATTCCACAAATTCGCTTAAGCAACACCTGCCCACACAGTACAGCCTTAAACCCCCTGCTCCACACTACTGTCTTACACCACCTCACTTCCTGCTGGGGCTTAACATGTGCTGCAGGGAGGCCTGTTGCCTTCCCATGTAAGTTAAAGCGCTTTGTGCACTTTGACAAAGTCATTATCTTCCCTCATTTTGGAGATTTTGATGTGCTCTACTTTCATATTTTTACTCTGATGAATGACAGACTGGACCTGTTCATGACTGATGAGTCAGTTAGTTCTTTGACAAAAGTTTTAAACTTTGTTAGTACTTTTTTTACTTTGGATGTTGGCAGTTTTGAAGTTTGGCAGGCAAGCAATATGAGACAGACATAGACAAGCTGGTGAGCCTGATTGGATAATGATCCACGGACGGAGCTCTTAGCAGAACTCATCAAAAGCAGACAACTGCTCACGAGGCCAGCCATCGTTGTTGCAGCATTATTTTTTACCCCAAAAAATAGATTTTCATAGACATGGTCGCCTGATGTGGTCCTTCCACAGCTATTCCTCAAGATAATTTGCCACCATCCCTACTGTTTATTCAACCGCTTTTATTCCCTAAACTGCCTCATCCAATTAGCCTAATTGGAGGAATAATTCCCCATCTGTCAAACACGGCCCTCTTTCACCTGTGGGGTCACATAGATGTTAACCCTCACCTTGGCATAATGACTCAAGAAGCAACTCAGCGGAATATAAATGTTAAAAGTTTGAGCAGTACATTCCGGTCTTTTATGTGTAATAGCACAACAGAGAAGTTTGTGTCACATGGTTTGTCCCTGGGGAGTGAAGACATACCCTCTTGCATTATGAACTGTTTGGATGACACTACATTGAATTTTTTTCCTGTGTTGTATTTTCTAATACATGGGCAGCCAATAACGTGGGTGTGCTTGGCCATGAATTATAGATCTGTTGTTGGCACACGGTGTGTGGATATGAACTGTGCATGCCGGGGCCAGATAAGGCCAGATTTATACCTTTAGCTGCCAGGCGCAGACTCGGGGAGCCAGCTCTCAAATTAAATGGAAATTGAGTTTGAGGAAGCTAATAAAACAGCCGTAGCACCCTCATTCAACACTGTGTCCTCTTAGCATACAATGCATACACAATGGGAAAACATGGTAAAGGATTGCTGTGACCCCTGATAATTATTGTGACTCTTGGTCTTGGGTTGCTGTTAGTAAACTCCACTATATACGCTGGAGGCTGGATATGGTCAGAGACAATGAAAACGTTCTTGTTTTATGATTATGAAGACAAAGTCTCTGTAAGGACTCTACTGCCTATTTGGCTCCCAATTTTTTAAACTTGTTTTAAGTGATCACCTCAAGGCCACCTATTAAAAGTTTTGTTCAAATCATACATATCTGAGAAGGGACATGCTGTTTTAACTTTGTCTTAGTGCTCTCTCTAATGCTTTTTTTTCCAATAATTTGTGTTTATCAATGAGAAACCCCAACCCTACATCTTTCAAACGTGTTAATAGAGTCTAGCAGATACATTGTAGTTGTCAGGTTCCCGGTGTGCAGTCTGAGACTGAAGTGATTTGCTATATTGCCGAGCTGGTCGGGCATCAAAGCCTCCAATAGCTACGCCTTAATCAATGATTGCACTCTGTTTCCTTTTGTGTCTGATAGTCCTCATCAGGCTTTCGCTCTCCATTTCATTTGCGACAAGCATATTTTACAAGATAGACTTTTTGATAGATTTTTTGGGCTTTTATTGCCTTTAATTGACAGGATAGCTATAAGAGAGGAAAGGAGAGAAGAGGGGGGGGCAACATGCAACAAAGGGTGGCAAATCGGATTCAAACCCATGCCGCTGCCAAGGAATGAGCCTGCAAGGGGCGCACACTCTACTATAACAGGTGAGCTAGAGGTCGCCCCCTCAATGTTAATTTTTTTAAATTTATACTCAGAAAGTCAATCCCTCTGTTTGATCTTTTCTTTTTTAAAGGTCCCAAGTCATGAACATTTCCCTTCATAAGGTTCTTTAACATTAATATGAGTAGAAATGGTGATATATGTGAACAAAAATGCTACAATTTTTAATTTGTATTTTTTCTTTTTGGAAACATTTATCATAAAAACATTTCATTTAGAATTAAGGAGATGTTGTGTCCTAATGATGTATCGCTACCTATTCAAATGAGATGTACAGTCATTAACGCACACATTTCTGTTAATTATGACACATTTGGAAAGCCCAACTTTCATGTCTTTAATGAGGTAATTACATAGCCTAAGCAAGTGATAGATATTGTTGACCCACCCCTATAGACATGGACGCATTTTTGATATCTCCAGCATTACTCTTTCTGGCTAGATCCCCGCTACACATAAACCCTACCCCAGCCCAGCCTTTCATTTGCTGGACAGAGATCTAAGGGAAGCATAGGGTGCCCCTGGAAGTCTCAGCTTGGACATTTTTGTTGTTGTTCTTAATTAATTACCTCCCTGAAGTCTGACTGGGCGTCCCATGCCAAAATACCACCCAAATGCTGTGTTCTAATTTTTTGCTT
>NC_048413.1:9496413-9535904 GCF_013103735.1 Etheostoma cragini
ATATATGTATATATATATATATATATATGTGTGTGTGTGTGTTTATGTAAATATATACTGTATATATAAAACTATTTTCGCGGTTCATTTCAACCAAAGACAGTGGTGTCACAGTTTGGTACGTTTTCGATACAGCAAAAAGAAAGAAATGTCAGTGAAATTTACTTAATTTTTACAATTTATTAAAAGTAACATTATGAAGTATCTGGGATGTCTTCTTAGTAGCATAAAAAACAAAAACAGCTCCTTATTAAAAAAAAAAAACACTTTACAGTCAGGTAGCTTTGTGTAGCTGTTGACGTCCAGCCGTCTGCTGTCAGAGCAACTGTTGGTGCTTTGGACAATTGGTTCTCTATTTGCGCTTTTGTTTTTTTTGTACAAAGCTGGAATTACGGTGGTGCTGAAATGGGCTCGGGAGGGAATATTGAAACGGGGCTTCATAAAACCTGTGTTTTCCACTGAAGAGTAGGGTCTCATATCCGCGGCTATGAATGTACCAATTGCCGCAGTGATGTCTTTTGCTCTGTTTGAATCAGTTGGAAATTGCTGCTTAAAAGCTGCAGGGATAGTGTGTAGCATGTGTGTTGCTTCTTGTTTTTGTCTAGTTTGAGTTATTGACACACTGAGGTGATGTCGGAGTAAATGAGTCAACATGTTTTTAGTATTCCCATTAGTGTAGAGTATTCTTGGGTAGCAGATGCATACCATTGTTTTTTTTTATCCACCTCTCTCTTGCCATCACTGTCATAACTTACAGGGAAACCACAGTGGCTCCAGACCTGTTGTTTATTGGAGGATCTTCTCATTCTGGTCTGATTATAGTCACATTAACGTTACTAGCCATATTGCAACAAGCTAGTTCAGCATAGCATGCCTGACTGGAGTGGAGTGTTTTTCTTTGGGAGTGAAGGGGCAGACAGCACGTTACCTGTTACCGCGTTAGGGCTGCCTTGTTGAGTGCAGCAACATTGAGAACATCATATTTCACACAATTTAAGATCTTTTTTTTCTAAATGAAATGGGATTTATCCAAAAAAAACGTTTTGTTTTGTAATGCGTACCGAATCGGTTCACTACGAGTATGTGTATTCTTACACACCTAATGTATATAATAATTTACAAAACGGGAAACTTCTTCTTAGAAGTAGTAGATTTAAAGCTCAAAGCACCCTTATACAATAGTGTGGTGTAAACTATTTATTGAGTTGCCTCTTAGAAAAATGCTCTGAGTGAATTTAACGTAGTCATTTATTGTGGGTAAAAGGGTAAAAATGGAAGAATTGAAGCTGTTGCTGATGTTGTTGTTCATAGGTAATAAAAGTGTGTTGGCCGTCTTGGTTCATGCTGGTTAGGATTACAGAGCCCCTGTTTTTAATTTGATTACCCTCGGCTACAGTAGTTAGCATGCATTAACTCAAAGGGCTAACTTGGATTGTTTACTTTATTACGTACAAGTCTTTGTCACCCTGAAATCTTGCTGACCCGCGTTCAAAATCTGCCAGTTGTTCATAAAGCGTTTTTGAAAAAAAGAACGAAAAGTCACGTTTTTTTATTGAACAGCAAGATCCGATTCAACTGAAAATAGTCGTGAACAGTCCTAGTTCCTAATGCTAAACCCCTAATTAGATTGGATCAGAAGTTAGCAACTCTAATATGCTAACACTAATTACTGTATTAAACTACTACGAGCATGAGTGTATTTTTTTTTAAACCTTTCATTCATTTCTTTAGTGGTAGTCTGTTGGCCAAATCTCCCTGAATGGAAATGCAGCAAAGGATATTTGACACGAATGAGTACATTTCAGTAGTTTGATGTTCATGCTCAATGTTCAATTGAGGGTGAATTAGCAACTAGTGCATTTTACGGAGTATTTTTCCACTGGATTTCAACATATGTGGAACTAAATGATATGGTCAGTTAGGCTGAGATCCAATAAATAATACATGCACAACATACAATCATTTAATCCCATGCATATGAAAGTCAAAGTTGCATATGTATGGGCTTGCAGTCTGACTCACTCTTATTATCCATCTAAACATTCATGTGGTCACATCCAGATAATATCTAAAACGATCGATAATTAGCCTGCTTTGTTAATGAATTCTTTTCTCTCAATGAATTACTGCTTGTAGCTGTGAGTTTTAACATCACCCGTTCCTGTAACCAAGGTGTGAATTATTTAAATCAGTGTTCCTGGAATAGCAAATGGTTGCTATTGAATACACCAGGTGGGTGTCAGAAGAATGGCTTTCAGGCCTTAACATTTGGTTAAAATGATGGCATACTGTTGGCCATCATGCTGTGCATTTTCCTTATTGATCACAATCTGCGATGCAGGTAGAAGATCTGCTGCATGGCCGGCCGTAACGGGATGAAGAAACACTTACCGACAGTAATGTGCATCAGGCCAATGAGCCATTCATGGGCCTGGTGCCATCTCATTAGTCTTCTTATGACACCGGCAGAAGCATGCCTAACGTCCCATTGTCTGTAGCAGTCAGAAACAGCTCAGGTTAACCCACACCTAACTCATTTTTCCTTCTTTCTCTCTCTCTTCCTCGTCTCCTTCTCATTTGGACTGGCATATTCCTGTGGGGTTGCCTTTTTTTTAGGAAGCTGCTAGTTCTCATTTCTTGTGGCTTTTGAAAGCAGGGCTCTGATTTTTTTGTCCATTACAATAATAATAGCTCAAAGTTCAGATTCTGACTATGAACCTTTTTCAGCCTTAAATGAGGTCCCACTGGTCATGATTTTAAGTGAGAAATGAGTCCACTGAATAGCAGTGCATATTTTCGCCAGTCATTTATCCTAATTCTGTCTTGTCCACTTCAGAACAACCCCTCATTTCAAAGTAAGCATAATCTTTAGCATAGAATTGATCATTATGATGAAATAACTTCTGTAGTTTTTGTTTCAGAAATATTGTACATTTTCACAATTGACCGTTTGTTATACCCTCCGTCAGGCTGCCCAATCATACTATAGCAACTGTAACTAGGCACGGCAGGCCTGTCAAACTAGATTTCTCCTCGTGCTGAAGTGTGTGTAACATGGTACTCAAAATTATGCAAGTTGTCGAATTCAGACGCAGCTGGGTGGGCAGGTGCCACACCATGGGTACGTGGGTTTATATTACCTGAGCATGGTCCTGCAGGCAGGTTGCTAGGTTTATTTAATTTGCAAAGTATTATTATTTTGGCTCCTAAACACACTATAGCTTCATAGAAACAATTATATTGGTAATATTGATAACTGCCTTGTATTTCAAAAGAAACTTGCGTAAAGCTGAGTATTGTTGTAAATTGCCATGCATCATTGTAGGTGCCCTGAATCACTGTAGCTTGAAGTGGATTAGCGAAATAAGTAAATGTGAGATATTGACAGCTATGAATGTATTTTGTGAAAAAGTGTAAAACAACTGGACTTATGGATATTTTATGCACTTTGGTAACCATTTGGGACTGAAACAGACATTTGCATGCTGTGAGAAATGTGTGTGTTTTGAAGTACTTTATTTGAAGGACGGACCGAGCCCTCTGTGTTCATTAAATACATATTAAAGATCATTTTGCAGTTTTTTGATTTTTATACAAGTCAGCTGGAGACATTAAAAAGCGAGCGAAGTTGGAGTTGGAGGGTGAGAAATACCGGCCACTTATATTTTTTACCAGCCACTTTTTCCAAAATTCAAATTTATAAAAAGTGCACTAGCATATACAATACATTATTTTGTATTATTAATACATATTTTATTAATATAAGCAAATAAAAAGGGGTGTGAACAAAATTTGCCTCTGTTGCCACAGTCTGCTCCTGGGGTCCCATCTTTGTATGGCAGTGCACTTGATATGAGGCTTGAATGACACGTGGTCTTTTATTCTCGCTAATATAAGGTTAGTTGTTCCTCTAACAAACAAATTGTTTTCATTTTCTGAAGACGAGTAGGTTTGACAGTAGGAACAGTGCATGGACTGGTGGTCTGTAAGGTAGGCTATGGGGTTGTGCCGATGGACAATGCCACATCCTTGTCCATTGTGATGGTTGACTGGCATCACAATGGAGAGCAACCATCATGATGCAACCCCCCCCCCCCACCCTGTCAGACACACGCTAATCCAAGTGGACGGGAAATTGACAACTGCATTGGTCTTAAACTAGCAAAGACACTGTGCTGTGCTACCCCTTATGTTTATGTAGTTTAATCTCAGTAACAATGGTATATTAGGTTATTACTGTCGCTCTGTTAAACGTTCCACTGTACTGTCGCTACGCAGAGGACAGAGATTTGATTGATTCGAGACGACACTGTAGTTAAGTGAAAGTTGGTCAGGTTGTAATTTACTGCCCCTACCAGTGATATGTCTGATCAACTGCCAATTTAGGGGACATCGCCCAACCCTAGTAGGCTAACCATTCCCTTGTATTCCCTTCGCCACGATGCGCCACTTGTTCAAAAAGTGCCTTTTCTTTTTCTTTACTTTGCCCTAAACAGTTGCTACTGCTGACTCTCCTGCGGGCCTCCTAATACCAGGGATATGTTGACACATTTTTTAAACCGATGTCACGGACTAGCGCTGAAAACCCCTCCACCCGCCACTGTGGCTGGTATACAAGGCAAAGTCACCAGCCACTTTGAAAAAGGGTGCTAATTTCCCACCCTGCAACTACGGGTCAACAAGTTATGCTTAAATAGCTAGCTAGCTGATAAAGGCTGCTACCAGCCAGCAAAATTGACAGTTGCTAAAAATGAGAAGCCTGAAGTCATGAACTTGTTAAAAAAAGAAAACTTTTCAATGCTAAGTCTTATCACTATAAGCTGTGTAAGCTCAGACTAAGTGGATGGGGCTTAGCGAAGGGTACTGAGATCACTTTCTTTGTTAGAAGTGTGTCAACACCTACTCGCAGATACATTTGTGAGTGCAATCGAATATGACAACTGTCCTCCACTGTGTCAAAAAGCTTAATGGACTGTGTACTGTATTATTCCCTCAACCTGAATGTGCTTCACAAACTGCAATCACACAAGGTTCAGAAAGCGTTCAAGAACAGCTTTCAGCAACCTTATGTCTGTAAGATTTTCATGTTTTTACACCACATTAATCAGCTGCGTCATAGTCATAAATGACCTGTGGTCTCTGCAAGCTGCGTGCACTAAAACTTGATTAATAATAGCAAAGGCTAACCTGTGGTCACAACCCACAGACTGCTGCCCTTGCCCTTTCACTCTGTTTTCTACTGCAGACATAGTATTCGTAGTGTTAGTGCTAGGGCTGCTTGATTATGGAAAGAATCATAATCATGATTATGTTGGTCAATATTGAAATCACAATTATTTTACTCATTGACTTTTGGAAAGACATAATTATTGAAATTCAAAAAACAACCGTGAAAACACCTTGAACTGTGAAATTTCCCTCCAATATTTTTTTCGTTTGAGCCTTTTCTTTCTCTCCATTCAGAACACAGGAATAAATAAGAGTTGACTTGCAAAGCGTGATGTGCAAAATAATCGTTTTTCTCAATTACTCTGTTTTTGGGATCGTTAGGAACAGACATTGTAGTCACGATTAAAAATCAATTAATTGCAGAGCCCAAGTCAGTGGCCATGCCATTTAAAAAAAAATAAAAAAAAAAATAGATGATTTAACTATATAAATTCTTTCAAAAAAGTTAATGTGCACTGTAAACCCATCAAAAAATATTGGAGTCACTTCAACACTTTAATGATGGTACTTTGAGAGATAAGGGTGTTACATTTATTCCTATATTAGTAATGTATTACCTATTAAATGACCTTATGACTCGGTTCAAAGGCAGGGCAGCCTGGGAATGATTTAAAAGCAGGGTTGCGATTGGCTGCAGTTGTTAATAATGTACCTCGTCAGTGATTGACATGAGGTCATCCATGGATACAAGGTGAGAGGGGAGGGTCAGTATCATGGCGACTGGATCCCTGACATCGCTTTTAGGTACAAATCTGTTTCTTTTTCTCTTTTCCATTTCTGCTGCCATGGATCTGTTGGGTAATGTGCTGCAGCAGTGTGTTAACTGTAATGTCAGTGAGGAAGGCGAGGGTGTGGGAGGAAAAGAGATGTGGGTCATTTAGGCTTCCATGAAACAGAATATGAGTGAGTTGTTCGCTTTAACCAGAACTATTTAGCCATTAGATAATGATTTTGATAAAAGCCATTCTGTGGGAGGATGATAACAGCACAAAGGCAATTAATTTGATCCCAGCATTCAATTTTGTCTATGCTCAAATGTGAAACATTGAGTGAAATCATTTAACTGATAATGATGTGAACATCCTCACCTTTTTTTGACATGTTTCTGTCCCACTTTTTTTTAGCCTTCAGTCAGAAGAGTTGACAAACTGAAGAAAAACTTTTTGTATTTATATTGTTTCCAAGCCCACAGTGCTCTACATACTAGCATTTGCATGAGCCCTGATGCGAGACACAGATGAAGCCATCTGGATGTGCAGTTTTTGCTTGCATCCAAGGAATCTCCCGTAAGATTTGTGTGAGACCCGAAGGAGACTGAGGCGTCAGTTAACTTTTGATATTACTCCTTTTGTTGTTTGTTGCATTGCTTTCTGTAGCCACTGTGATGCTCATGGTGCCGGGTTGTGGTTGAAGTGAACAAAGTTAGAAAAAAATAAACACAATTAAACTGTGACAACAGTGAGTCAACCGCAGTGAGTCTGTTTGGTGGCCTTCTACAAAATGTTCTCTTAAGATGAAGTTATGCTGCATATTACTCCTTCCCAAAATAATTAAATACTCTCTTTACAGCAAGGACTTTGGAGCACTGTTTCAATTAGCAGACTGAAACTAAAGTATTTTCCGCAATTCCAAAATGTATTAAATTGAAAATCAACTTTCAACCAAGGTTGTTTTCCCCCATTTTATGTAAGAAAACTGAAGGAGCCCGGTTTTATGAAGTATTTGACCCATTTTTATGTGGGTTGTAAAGCAGATCAGATCAACTAAAAGGATCATAATTCCAACCTAAAACATTCTCAATGGCAGCCCACATGCCACTGAGTCATTCCATGTGGGAGACTAACAACACATAGTGGGGTACATCAGAAGAGGTAAACAACTGCTCCTTACAGCATTAAGTTTTGAACGGTAATTTCAGCATGTGTTAGCTTCAGCCTTCAGCGTTATATCATGCGTATCGTACCATATGTTTATAAACACATACTTAAAGACACCAATGCCAGGGGCAAGAAGTGCCCAAAGAGGATTTTAATTGGAACGCCTGGACCGTGTGTTTAGTGTTGATAGTGGTTCATCAGTCTTGAGCTGATCATCTTTTGTGAGTCCAGAGCTGCAGAGTTGTCGACTGTAGATACATAATGATAAAGCTTTCTGTTGTGTGTAAGTGTGTGCCAGAAGGCAATTGTATCTTTATTTAATTAAGTGTGATTGGTAGAGATTGATAACAGGGGGACATAGCTGGGCAATTAATATCCTAAATTGAGTGGCTATGGAGAGGGGTATCGGAGTGCTGTTATTGCTGCAGCCTCCAGCTGGCTCCATAGTTTAAGGGAAATAAATGACTTCAATGATTAACATCGCATTGATGTTCCTTTCTCAGCGAGCAGAATGAATTTTCAGTCTTTGCACTTAGTGGCACAGGGAATATCCAAATTGCTATAATGCCACAGGTCACTGCAGTTTAAAACCTTCACTACTAATGCACTTACTCTTGCTGACGATTAAAAATGAAGGGAAAAAAGCAGATGAGAAACTGAAATGTACACTGATTTATCACATTCCGTATTTAAATGGTAACTAAAGCTACAGTCAATGTATTACACCTTATGTTGTAGGTAATTCTGGGTTGAGAGTGCAACAGCGTTGTTTCATGTAAGAATCAAAGGATAAATTGGTGGCTACTGAAAAACACCCATTATGGTTTGAGCATAGAAACTACTACTCAGGCTAGGAAGGATTTTTTCCTCCAATGTACTCCCTGATTTTGTCAGTTTGTTTTGAGAGTGAAACCAAATAATTAAGTTGGCACCCATGACATGTACATGAGGATGATATTTTGTTATCAGTAGGAATCTCTATCTACTGCCAAGAATTTGTAGATTTTTTCTTCTTCTATGATAAATAACAAGCCAAGTGCTGGTGTAATTGCATATTTTACTTAAAACATATTCTGTGTAAAGCTTTTATCACATCAGCATACCATTTTGGTTACTTCTTGTCTATGTTAGATAGGTATTTCCTGATGACAAAGACAAACAAAGACACACTTGTGCCGGCTGTGGCTCAGTGGTAGAGCGGTTGCCTGCCAATCGGAAGGTTGGTGGTTCGATCCCCGCCCCCGCAGTCATTGTCGAAGTGTCCTTGGGCAAGACACTGAACCCCGAGTTGCCCCCGCATCGGAGTGTGAATGTGTGTGAATGTTTATCTGATGAGCAGGTGGCACCTTGTACGGCACCCCCGGCCACAGTGTATGAATGTGTGTGAATGGTGACTGTTTCCTGTAGATGTGAAGACTGGAAAAGCGCTATATAAATACAGCACATTTACATTTACACTTGCAAGCAGATCTTACAAACACAGTTGGAATGACCAACAACAACTTCCATCATGCTCTACAGTGTCAGGAGAAAACAACTAGTAGTAGGCACTTTTGACAAGTCATCCTGAACAACATGTTCATGCAAGAAAATCTCAAGTGACAGTTTCCCTGACAACATTTAGCTGGGCTTTTAGCACCAGAACAGCAAATATCAGGTGCTAATTCAACTGCAGCTGACATTCACAAAATAATTTGTATCTCTGTGGAGTATACTAGGGCACTTCAAAAATACTTAATTAAGCTTATATTGTCCCTGTCAATTAATTTCCCACATGGTTTAAATCTCTGCTAACGGCTGGCTATTTGTCAAATTTGTTGTACATTTATGGTTCTTCAGGTGTGATTCCTAAGAGCATCCTTTTGAGGTTTTTAATGCAATTAAGGACGTAACTGGCACCCCAGTGCACAGTTTGATTTTGAAATACCAGGTGTGAGAATTGCAAATTTAAATGTTTTTGTTTCAAATCATTATTACGCCTGTCAGTTGTAGCTAATATCCTGTCTCTTGTGCACCATCTCATTTTATGTGGTCCAGTTTAACTTAATTTTTCTTTTATGTTAAGGTATATTTGATGTCTTGTCTGAGTTAAACAACAGCAGATGGCCACCTGAAAAAAATAGAAAAATAACATTGGGGCTGTAATGAACCAAAGAAAATCTTGGTCGACTAAAGTCCTGAAATTTCGACAAAAAATCGACTGGGGGGTGTGCTGAGGGGCGGAAAAAAAAACGTTAGATTAATTAACTGTACTTGTGCTTGTAGGCTATTTGCAGTATATTAAATTGTTTTTGACTTAATTATTTTGAACTGAAATGCCACTTGTCTGTCGGCTCTGACAGCGCTGCATCAGCGCTCTGTGGATGGACTCGCACAGAGCGGCTGAAAAGCGGAGCTCGGCTCCGCGGCTGAGACACAAATAAACTATTAATTTAAAGCTTTTACTCGTAAACACAAAAGGCACGTCTACTTTAATATATACTGCATATTTAAACATATCTGCGGTTAAGCTCAGTGCCCAGTGTGTGTTGCATTAACTCTGAAACTTTCTCTTCGGGTCCCTCACATTTTGGGTTAGTCCATCCGTGATGGTGTGGCGTGCTGGCGCTGTATAGTAACAAGTTCTTAAGAACTCAGCCCTCCATAACAGCAATGGGCCTCATATCCTGAGCAATAAAGTCGACAATTCTTTCCGTGATATTATTTTTGAGTTTGGATGATAGAGGCTTAACATCCAGCGGGTTCTGGGGGGGTCTGGGGAACGCTACTGTCGTTGCAGGAGTGTGCTTCTATAGTTATAAAACAATTATTAGACTATGATATATGCCTATACTGATATGTTCATATAGCCTACACAAAACAGACAGGGCAACCTAACGCAGACAAGTTAGCTTACCGTTTTAAGGTGATATGCCATTTTTGTACTCGAGCTGCGATATGCAAACTGTTATCTGCAAACTTTACATTCAACTTTATTATCTATTTTTGTAAAATGCTGCCACACTGGCGAGGTCTTTGACATGGTAGAGAAGGACTAACTGTAAATTAAACCCTCACAATTAAAGAAATATTCAGCAAACCACTAAACCAAGGCATTCTAGTTCTTTCTTCAATCTGTCCCCAGTGGGTCGGGCTAATCCCAAAAAAGTGAAAACAAGGGGGGTGTTTAGAAGACAGATGGTTACCTGTGAAACAGGGATGCTCTGAAAACCCCCCCATTAGCAACAAGTGCTTTCCAACCATAGACCGTAACGGTCTATGCTTCCACCTGATGAAATAACACGGCAAAACATCGACCAATCAGAATTGTGGTCGAGCCAGAACGTGTCGACCAATAAATCAACTAGTCTAGTGGGAGATTACAGCCCTAAATAACATACATTTTTATGCTAAAGACCTTTTTATAGCTTAAGATTTTGTGTTATTTGTATACTGTTTTTTTCTCTCTATACTGTATTTTTTATACCTTTTTTGTAAGCTGTTGAAAACTGCTGCTGGAAATTTCAATTTCCTTGCGGCAGTCATCCCAAAAGGATCAATAAAGTCTAAGTCTTTTCATCTATTCGTTTGGAAGGACATATCGGTTTATCTGGAGAATACGTTTAACCGACTGAATGGTGTACGAACCAGCGTCTGTATGTAAGGTTCAGATAGTGACTTCATACTTCAGAGTGACAGAAAAACACGCAAAGTGCTATGTGAAACAGGTCAGAGGCTCTCTGTGCACAATTCCAGTAATCATGCAGACAAACACACCCACCCACCAGCATGCTTCCATTTACCTGTCTACCCTCTGCAAGACAAATGATAGGTAATGGATTAAAGAAAGAGAGAGAGAGAGACGGAGGGAGCCAAAAGAACAAGACCAGGATCCAACTCTAATACCTTGCTGCACCAAGCATTATAAGATTAGAAATTAAGGTCAGCCACTGTTTGTTTAGTTGCAATGGATTAAAGTCATAACATCTCATAACTCAATCCTGTCAGACTTGCGTAAGGCAGCACTTTGAGTAAAACAGGATGAAGTGTTTGCACATGAAAGCACAACGTGAGGCGCCACGTTGAGGCAGCTTTCTATGTGACTAGGAACGTTTATTTCCTGTTCAATAATAGTAAAAATGAATGTCTTGTTTCATGTAATAACTGTGACACAGTGTATTAATCTGGTGTTGAAGCACGGTTATTCTACACTTGGCGGGTAGTGGTTATGTAGTGTAATAGAACTTGACTGGCTGTGTCCATACAGTGTTTGACAGATGATCCTCTCTCAGGTACACGGGCTAATGAAATCATAGTTATTTCAATGTCCTCCGCGGACACCATTAATAACAGTATAGTACTGTGCACACACACACTCACATTTTATTGTACACCTAAAACGTACTCTTGTGACTACATTATTAACTCCCAAACCCAGGCCCAAGCTAAATATAGTACCGAGGCATTGACAATATGTTACAGCCGGGCTGTGTTGACAAAAATACTATTAGGAATTTGTGCAGTATATTGGCAAAGTAAGTTTTCTGAGACATTCCACAATCTATTGGTGCTGCGTACACTAACTTGTGCTTCTCTCTACCTTCAGCTGGTGGAAAAAGAACAAGTATTATAATTGGGTAACCATTTATAATAACCCTGACTGATAAATGGGAAATTGGTAGTTAACTCATCTTAAGTCAATAGTTGGGTAATTATAATTAATAATGTCTACCAATTATCAGTAATGCTATAATTAGGCTAATGTTATTTCAAGAGTTTATGTTGGCCACATAACATTTTATTTACTATATTAAATATTTGGTAACCGTGCTTATAGTTAGTAGAAGTAGTTAGTAGAGTTGTGGAGAAAAAATCACTGGAACAAAGAGATGGCCCATTCCGAACAGACACTGCACTAGTTATTTGGATGGCTATTATCGAGTTGCAACTGATGATTATAATACCTTATTTATGGTTAATAAATACTTTGTAAAGCATCTATAAAGATTATAAAGATAGCTATTAACAGTTCACAAATAATCAAATAATCATCAGTTATAGATCACCAAAAAAAGCTTTAGTGTGAACAAATTAATGTTACTTGATCTTTTATAAACCGCTTATTAGTTAACTAATTATTAAATGGATCAGTTGCAACTTTATAAAAGCCATCCAAATAATGTCTATAGATGGGTTTAAATAACAATTATTAACCAATGACAAAGTATTAACTACCTAATATATAATCTCATTATTGTACTGTCTATTAAACTAAACTAATGATAAAAAGACATAAATCATAACATTAAGAATAGTTACTAAACATTATAAATCATCCTTTCGTTGTTTACGGTAAAAAAAGTTTTATTTTCAAATTTACACAATTTGAATAAACTATCATTCACCATGTATTAATGATGATTATAACAAAGTGTTACCTATGATCATGAGTGGACAAGGTTTTTTGTGACATAGACTATTATTCAATTATTTTTTCACAAGTTGTTAATTAATATGTTGTGATGATTATAGAAGCTTTCAACGCTAAACAGACTCAGTAGTGTGGTAGTTTACCAGAGATCTTCTTGATCTTTGTTTCATTATTTTGAACTATCTTGGTAAATGCTACTACATGTACACACTCACTCTCACACATGCATGTGGACATAATAGATCAAGTATTTAAAAGTTTTCATTGTAATTGTATTTTTTATAACCCCCCGTCCCGTCCCGTCACAGAATTGCCTGTAATTTATGAGGACATTGTACTACCTTACATTTCAATGTGGAGAAAAACACGATTAAACCCATCCATCTGAAGCTTTTTCACTAACCATAAGCCTATCTGGAGATAAGAGGTAGGACTAGAGTCGAGATGCTGGTGGTCAATGGAAAATCAGTTGAATCTCCCTGAACATCCTGGAGGTAATACTGGGGAGGAAAGCAGAAGGTCTTAAAGACAGACTGACAGAATTGCAATGAAATTTAAAGAAGAGCCTCCAAGAATCGACTAAGGGTGCTAGCTCCGATACGGTAAAAAAAAATGGTAAACTGTAAATGTTAAGGGAATAAGATTTTGTTTGATACATGCATCCATCGTTTTCCTGTGAATCCCTTGTGCTTTAATAGACAATATACGTCCAGCATAGGAATGGCGAACTCTGACACCACACTATCTGGAGAGAGATGATTACCCAATAAACTGAACAGCTATTGCAGAAAAAAATGCAGACCATAATTAATACACAAAATGGGGTTAAATGTCGTAGCAGTCTTAAGGGTTTTAAACTTTAGCCGCCACCTTTAACCAAAAACCAAGTCGTAATCCTAAAATGTGATAGTTTATTTTGGGAGGAATGCTTTTTGTCCATTTTTCTGATGAGCTGCCTTTTTTGTATTTCTTTAAACCAATAACAATTGCCTTGGGGGGTGCTAAGCTCTGATTAGAGCGCCCTTTTATGCTGCCCTTGCAAAACAAAATGGATACAATAGAAAATTAATCCCAACAGTCTACATGTCAGACTATGTAGGACTAATGTAGGCCTGTCGTACATATGCTTCTGCTCTTTTGTTCACTTGTTTTTGGGTGTGGGACTTTTTGCACATTCAGCCTTTTCGTTGTCACCCCTGTATTTTTGAAGAAGCAAGTGTGTCTTAAGTGCCTTTACTAAATCTTCTGTTTAATAGCTGCTGCTGCTTTTCACTTCCCTTAATCTTGGGTGTAAATATTGACGTGAAATCAAAGCTGGCAGGAAGCTGTTCCATCCCGGATTCATTTGGCTGTTAAAACTGTTTTGTCCTCCAGGCCGTAAGAGAAGGAGTGTAATTATATGGCAGCCAGCCAGCTATGGTGGGATGGATACGGACATACAGTACACTCTGCCTACTAGAGTTTTAAATTAACGGCATTTGCCATTTTTGTCTAAGCCAAGCCAATATTTGCAATTGATCAATAATAATGAGGAAACAATCAGAGAAATCCAGTATTTTTTTATGAACTCTGTCGCACTAAATTTTAACTGGACGCTGAATAGATTTTACATCAAAAGCGATAGCAGGCTGTTTCTTTTTATGGCAGGTCATTATAATGTACATTGAGGTGACACATGTGGACAGGGGGAAGAGAAGGGTTAATGAGACACACATCCAAAGGTTTTAGGGAGAAAGTTGGATGTCAGACGAAGTGTTGCATCTTTTTGATGGCACATGTCAAGCCAGGACAGTTTGAGTTATGAGCTATTAAAAATATGTAGATGTGACAGGACTCCTCAAGAGGAAGAAGGATGTGAATTCTCTGTTGGTTGATTTGCCAGATCCATAAATAAATGAACACATGAGTGAATGAGTGAAGGGAATATCAGAGGAGACACGCTCCATGATCATAGAATGAAAAACAACCTCAAACGGTATTATTTCTTTGGGCCTCAGCCGACTATCCTCTGATTGTTTTCCAGCAGACGTCCCTCACTGAACAATGTCAACTTGGACAGAATCAACTTGACAGCAGTCTTGTCCACTGGACGTTGTTGATGTCATGGTGATAGGTAGCCAATCAGACAGCTACTCCTCTGTGTGGATGTGTATCCCCACCAACATGTCTCCATAATGGTCAGTGACCATGTTAGAGTTTTCAGCCCATTGGATCGATGAACTTTAAGGGTTTTACATAATTGTCTCAGTAGATTACACGTTTAATCTTTAATCTTCAACGCTTAAATAATTAGTTACATGTTTTGCAAACTATGTCTATTTTGCTCTTTTGCTTAGAGTTAAATAAGAAGATCAACACCACTCTCAAATCTGTCTGGTAAATATGAAACCACCAAACAGAGATTTCCTGCAGTCTCCGTCACTACTCCCTGCCAAGAAACTGTCCACCTCCCCTTGTGAAAACCATAATGTGTCGTATTTACACTTTCGGTTTTTGCACTTAAGAAACAAATTAAATATATTGTGTTAGTAAAATGGTTGGAGCCAGGCTAGCTGTTCCCTGTCCCCCATTTCAGTCTTTGAGCCAAGCTAAGCTAACCATTTTCTGGCTGAATAGTCTTTCATGCTTTTAGGTTGTAGAAAGTCCTCTCTAGAAAAAAATGCTTTTTTGGACAAAGGGTTTGCAAAAATACATGTTTTGTATATGGAGATCAAAAAGGCCTACAATGGTTCAACCAGACTGACAACTGAAAGGTCAGAAAGAGACAAATGTACCTTTGAGCAACAGTCAAACATGAAAATAAGTAATCATTGGTAAAAGAAACGAAGCGTAGCATCAAAATGTGTGTAGATTTAAAATAGGAACGGTTTCAGTGTCAAGTGCATAATAATGCCTATATCAAGCTGGAATTAACAGCTTTTCTTTATACTTCACAATAGAAATAGAAGGTGAGTCTAGGGTTAGCACTTTTGGAAAAGGTTAATGAATATTATCTGAACATACTATATATATGGACACATAACAGTTTAAACCAATTTAATTTAACCTCTCAGTAGACTGCCCAAAGACAAGTGGCTTCCCAAAATATTTAGAGCCCAATTGAACAGTTGTGGTCTGAATGTTACCTATTCATTTGTATTGCATGATTTTAATAATCTACTGTAAAACATACAAAGACAACATGTTGATGATATACACTACATATGATTGAAAAACTGCATAAAAATGTGGCGAGGGTACTCAAAATATAGGGGTAGTAAGAAGACAACTAATTGCAATGAGCTGAAGAAGTGGTTACCTGGAGAAATAAAGTAGATTTACTAGAAACACAAGCGCACACACAAATTCATTACTTTAGAATGACCAATAAATATTGATTGGAGGCCTGTTTTGGTCACTGCGTGACCTGATTTTGCTGTTTGCTCCGTGATGTGCCGCAAGGAAACATAATTAACTGGACATTCAGTATGGCTCTCTGGTTTTCCATAATGTAGGTTCAACTATATTCATGTGAAATGGAAACTAGTAAATTATCCCACTCTTAGCATGTTTCCTGTAGTCAAATCACAGCTATTTATCATTCCTCACACTCTCTTTTTAATGCTCTTGCCTGTTTATTAACTTTTCAACCAAATGCAACAGCCTACATGTAAAACATGCAAAAGCGTTGACTGGATACACTTCATGATGATGCGTCTGATTTTCAAAGAGATGCCAATATAATTACTTTTACTCCCACATTAATAGTTTTTGACAAGCAGCTACCTTTCCTTTCATCTTGCGAGCTCCACCAAATATGTGTTGAAGTCAAAAAGATTACTTGCTAAAAAGAGAGTAGTTAGGCTTGAAAGTGAATTCACTTATACAGTTATGTGAGAAGTTAACATCTGCTTTTCACTGCATTCGAACGAAAGCTGAACCTGTGCTTGTAATGGACAATAAGCTTGAGCTATTAACATTTGAAGCTGACAGAACAAAAAGGGGAATAATTGGAGCTCAAGTATGTTGCAGAATGCTCAAGTGTGCTCAATTAAGCTATCCTCAGATCTCTGTATGACTGTCAGAGCGAACGTGTGAGCAGTCCCAGGAATCTGGTGCGGGCATACGCATTACACAACATTTTATTTGTTTAAAATGGCTTTATGCTACTGTCAGCTAACTCAAGAAAATCAGTTGATAATATTGACAAGGCCAAACACATTTGCAAGTCAAGCATTGCACAGCATATTCTGAAGTCAGAAAAAAAAGCTTAAAAATCAAGACGGGTGGAAAATCCATTTCAGGCTCATTTGTTGTCATCCAGTTTTATTATTTACCCTATAATTATGCTTTGCTTCCTCATTAGGGTGTGTGTGTGTGTGTGTTTGTGGGGGGGGCGGGGGGGCTGTTTCTCGATGCCTTGATACAACTGCAGTAATTTGAAGATATTTCTCAGGCCCATGATGTTAGCCCTCTCCTTTGAAGCAGGGATATTGATAAGCCTCTCAGTGGACCAAGATAAGATCCTCTCTTTGCCCCTGATTATAATGATTTATTTTCATTAACATCCTCTACACACAAAAAAGCGCTGGCTGAAAAACTACTTACGAAGTCTCTTGTACACTAAAACCATGTATACCTACAATATTTTTATGTTGTTTTCCTCCAATATCTATTACTTCAGGCCTATTAAATCCTCCCTCTTACCCTTCTCTCTCTCATACACTGCATCTTTGCTCGCTGTTTTGATATGGATGACATAGACTTTTGACCGGCCAAAAAGTGTCTCTCTAGCCCAATCTCTCTAGAGCTTTGTGCAGTACAAATCAGTTTGAAAAAGCCTTAGGAAAAGAGTTGTTCAAGTCACACAGCACTTTGTAATCTCATCCCCTTTTCCCAGACACTACCAATGGCTTCAGCTCAGTAACAAGCATATCCAGTTTCTCTGAGACAGCATATCTTACTCCATCTCCCCCAATTCTGTTCAACTGAGACAAAAGCAAGGAGTGAAACCGCTACTAAACAACAAAGTCAATAAATAGGAGTGTTTTTGGATGGGCTGTTAAAATCGGGCTGCTCACGCCCACTATGAGCTGGCCTTGTCATGGGGATTTTTTGTGAAGGTGACAGCGCAAAGCTTAAACATTAAAGTCCCCCATCCAGTTTCCTCTTTCTTTTCTTCTTCTCTGTAGTGACATTAGGAGTGGCTGCCAATCTGAGAGGAACTAGTAAATAAAACCGTGGATTGGAGGGACATTAATGTCCAAATTTGGAGTTTTAAGAGTTGCACAGTCAAGGTTAAGACAACGTTTAGTCAAAGAGAAAAAGGTAGTGCATTTCGTTTTCACGCTTTAAAACAAACAGTTTTCTCATGGAAAACTCTTGACAATTTCCGACAAATCAGGTCCGGATGGTATGCAAAGCTTCCCTTTTACACATGTAGCACACAACTGGAGCCTACCGTTAGCTGTATTTTACTGGAACAGAGCTGTAGGAGAAAGAACACCAACGGGACTTAATGGTGCATTCAATTGAAACTCGTAGGCTCATTTTGGATTCAAGTGCACATCAAGAAACTCAAGCTATTGTTGTAAAGTACCCTTCTGCCATCTAGTGGTTTTTCTAATGGTTCAGCTATTAACTGGTGAAATAAGTCATTGGTATAACATTTTAATTTAATTATTGAAATTTGACCAAACCACTTTAGCAATAATCAAGTCGTTCTTTAATGCTACCAACTGTCATTTTGTGCTCTTATTTTTTGGTTTAGACACTGGCCCGTTTTATTGTTTTAGTATCGGAAAAAACTCAAAGGATACCCAACACTACTGGGTGGAGCATGCAGCAGGGAGGACATGACGCTCATTACCGCATGGTCATGTAGCCAGTTCGTTGTTCGATCACAAATAATCGAGTCTCTTGTCATACATTGAATATATCTGAGAATTTTGCCGTTGGCCATAACAGACAGATGTTCTTGCATCACATTGTTCCGTCAGTTAGACATTTTTGTCAGTGTCTTTGTGTAAATGAGCCATCTTCTTTACCCTCATTGTTTTTTTTCGGTTTCAGATAAGCTGTAGGATTAAAACGTCATCAACCTTCACAACTACTCGCTGTGATTTCACTGGACAATGACCCACTTAATTTACATATGGGCTTAATCAATAACAGACTTTGTTCTAGGGAACTGGCAGCGGGAAGTCTGTTTGACTTCTGTTTTATTGTCCAACCGATTCAAACGTTGGCATTCTCTGCATTCTCATGTCTGGATAATTTCAGGTTTGCAGTGCATGAGTGAAATGGGCTAGAATGTTACTATATGTAGCCATAACTTTTGGGATGGTTGAGTCTAACTAACTGGAAATCCCCACTGGAAGCAAGATGTGAGCGGCAAGCTAGCGTTCTGTGATTCCATCATTCCATCCACACCGACATCGACGTTAACATCTCTGCCCGCCTGTTAGCAGCAGCTCTTGGGAAGCTGAGTGGAACTCTAACCTGCCTTCACCAGGCTGACTGACAGCAGGAATGTATTGAACCAAAACAGTTTTCATGTTGGCTCCTTCGGAGTGAATCAACAGTGTTTGTATCTTTTGATTCATTGATTTTATTTCCCCGCCCACTGTAGCGAGTATGAGGAATAGGCAGGTGGGGAAACAGACAGACTGGGAGCCCTGATCAATCAATACAGTTATGCTTAATAAGTTAAAAACATGGAAAGCTGGGTATTTGTATGATTTAAACAGCTGTCTAAGCACATTACGCTTCACTAAAAGTGACAAATAGACTTGAAGCGCAGAGAAACACAGCGGTCAGCATGAGTCTGTGGATGGATACATTTAATAAAATAGAAGCGTATCTGTTCCATGACATGCATGGGTGACAGACGTCATAAACGCTTCTAAAAACACTCTCAGTGGGAACCGTCTGTAACAGGTTGTACAAAGCTAGAACCACATTTACAACAGTCAGTTAGCTTTTCCAGAATAGTGACAGAGAATTAATAGTGTGAGCAATATGGCAATTCAAATTCATTAGTCGACAACACAATGTCAGTGGTACATAGCAACCAATTAATTATATTTTGTACATTCTTGTTCTTTGAAATGTTACATTTATAGAGTACATTTGAACAAAATAACCAATGGCTGCTCAATACACATTACTTACCCGATTACCCTGCCAGTTACTGTGATCAACCACTCACCCCACTAGAGCCTGGACAATGTTGATATCATTCCACATTAGCCAATAAGGTCGTCAAAAGTCATAATTAACTAAATGCTCTATTAAGACAATAAAATACAAAAATTGCATCATTAAAGAAATGGAAACCACAGCTCCATATTTTGAAAAGCAACTACAATACCAAAACCAACAATTAAAGTGATTCAAGTTTGCTGAGGTCAAAGGACACCAGCTCTAAATAATTATGTTGTAGAGTACATTAGACAGTAAGAGAAATGATTCCAAATGTGAATACAATTGCTTTTACTCTCAATCTTAAGGGGACTCATCCAGCCAAGTTTGTCTGATCCAGAAGTGCTCAGTGACAGCTCTCCACAGTGATGGCACTAGCCTCAGGGTGCTCAGCCAAATCCTAATAGCGCTGATCTCGACAATACACTGAAAAGACACTTTGATACAAGTGTGGCCTTTTAAAAAGATGTTTACAAGAAGGGTACCAGGTTTTTCAAAAAAAGAAAGAAAGGGGAACGATGAGAGGAAATGAACTATGGTACAGTTCTATATCTAGCTTCTGATTAGTTTCGGTTTCCCTAATTGGGAGAGTGGCCATTAATGAGGCAGAGACGGACACATGTGTCTTACCTGGCATGTTCACAGGAGACATGAGAGAATACCTCTTCTCTTTCTGTTCTCGTCTCTTCCACTCAACACAAACACATGTGTCAAAAGGATTCACATTCATTACTCAGGTAGAAGTATAGATACTAGCGTTTGAAAAGAGTTCTGTAGAAGTTGAAGTATCAACTCAAGCTTTTTACTCAAGTAAAAGTGTAAAAGTACTGGTTTCAAAACTACTACTAATCAAAGGAAGAAAAGGAAAAAATAATAAACTCTTTTTTAAATTAGATGGCGAGTTTTGAAAACAATTTGCTCGTGCTACTTGGGTGCGCAGAGCTCACAGCGCATTCGAAAGGATCTGTTTTGCATCCAACCATTTTGAAAAATTCTTCCAGGTACGGCCAGGGATGTAGAAGGGTTGGCTGGTCGTCCTGGCAACCAACCTCCTCGCTGCTGCTTGGTTGGGACATTTTGCTCAAGTTCTCCAGAGTCTCTGCCACATCTCCGTACTAGGCTACATACGTTTGCTATTTCCTTGCTGGAGTGTGACGTGATTTGTGTCATGTGCAGCCACATAAGCACCGAACCAAAACCAAATTCACTCTATCCGGATGGCGCGATTTATCTGGATAGGGTTTTGTTTTTTGAGTGTTTTTTTGTAACAATGACAAGCTAGAATGAAAACAAGCCGAACTGAAATAGGAGTAACGAGGCTATTTCTAAAATGTAAGGAGTAAAAAGTTCAGATAATTGCATGAAAATTAAAGGAGTAGAAGTAAAAAGTTAGCTGTAAATTAATTACTCTAGTAAAGTATACATCCAAAATTCCTACTTAAGTATGGTAACAAAGTATTTGTACTTTGTTATTTGACACCTCAGCACGTAAAATTGATAAAACGAATATAACAGGTGCCTCATTAGGGGAACAATCCTCTCTCTCTCATCGGAGTTTCAGGATGGGAACACTCCACAGCGGCATTAATCTAGCAGGCTAATGAGTAAGAGTATCCTTTGAGTTTGCCTGCTCGGATCAGAGATAAAGCATACCTGCTCTCTACACCGGCTTTGAGATCAAGGATTAGGAGCACTGATTTATAGATTTACATTCCGAGTTGAGTTGAGAATTTGAAGAAGTGGAAGGAATTGTTGCTTCTAAGATGAATCAGGCGATAATATGTCAATGATACGTTTTAAAGCTGGTTGTGCTCCCCCCAAGTGGCCAAACAAAATCAATCAATCAATGAGTGCAGATTAAAAACCATGGAGAAGTAGGTCACTGCCATTTCTCAACAAAAAAAAAAAAACTATTTTAAGAAAATACTGTATATCTTAAAATGTTTACATTTTCTTTAAAATCTCCTACGGTCCCTTATACACTGTTATTACAAGAACGATCAGTAACGCTTTTACCACCTGCAAACAGGATCAATCACCGAATGCTTTCATCTTTCCTCGAGCATCTTGGTAAATCTAAAGACGGCCACCTCGACTGTTTTTAGGTTTTTTTTGCTTGCCTTTATCACCTTACTGTGGGTGGAGACAGACATCATTCAAAGTTCGGAGGCTCAGCTAGACGATCGGGAATAAAGAGAGTGTTCAGATTATCATCAGCAGCCTCCTGGGGTGCACTACACATCACAGGCAGGAGTAACACATAGTGAGTGGGGCCGGGTAACATGAGTACGAGCCTGGTCATCAGCTGAGACAAGGGTTAAAATACAAACTCCCTTTTTTATTTATGATCTCCAGGAAAACGGGGGATTTTTTTTCCAGATGAAGTCAATCACTGTGACATGCTTCTGCGCTACAGTCAGTTAAAATATACGAGCATGATGCGCCTCATCGTCCAGGTCTGTCAATCAGAAAGACACTGATTTAAGTGAGATGTCAGCTCATCTGCTTGGTATTCATGCAGTCCCTGCTCCAGACAGTATGTTATCCAATTGCTTAACATCACTCAAAGGTGAAAGTCACCAGCATGTGCTACACCTTACTTGGGTTATCTACATGATCGCTAGCAAGGAAAACATTCAAGCTTACATTACCCACTTTGACTGATTTTTCTGCGATACCATTTACTACCAGTACATCTAATTCCAGTTGACACCGACTATTGGACCTTAGTCTCTTTAAGCTGTGGTGACTGCTGCATAGCTCTCCCTTTGCTCCTCGCGGCTAAAGTCAGCAATCTGTAATCTTTTGTTCAATCACCTGAGAGAGATTGGGGAGAGAAAAAAAGGGCAACATAAACAAAGCGATTGAATGCATGAGCTGAGTGTGTGGGAGTTCCTGTGTGTGTTTTTGAGGGTGAGCAGAGGTAGAAGGAGCTGATGAGCGTTATGGTTTGCTGAGAATAGCCCTCAGCGGAACACTGCAAAGTGTGACAGGGCTTATTTCACCCCTCCAAAAAACTGACCTGACCTGAGCATTAAACACTATTATTAGTTCAAACAATTCACCCGGTGGTGGCAGCCTATCTCCATGTGTCTACTTGCATCATTTTTCTTTTCCTCTGTTTTTTATTCGTTCAATTCCACAAAGTACAGCTAGTTCCTGTTAAGCCTCTCGGACACAGCAGGAGATCATCATGGCAATGGGCAGATGCACAGAGTATTATCGAGATGCATTGTTTAGTAAGGTGGCTGTTTTTAAATCAGTCTGTTGTTTTTGCCTTTGAGCTGATATCTGTGGAAAAAAAAGATTGTTAATTGAAATTCAGCAAGAAAGCACCCAGTGGTGCGTAATAACATGTACTCTTATGAGTACAGAATGTGCAACCATTCCAAGCAACACTCAGCCCGCCAAAATATACAGATACATGTGTATGCAAATACACACGCAGCTTTACATAATGCAGAGAAGATATCTTAGTCTTCAATGAGATGCTGAACAATGTGACTGTATTAAAGAAGAATCATAGGCCTAGATGGGCAGTTTGCAGTGTAACCACAGTGCTACAGTATGAGTTTGTATGCTAACTCTCAACAGATTTGTATGTTGCCTTCATGCAGTTACGTGCCCTATCATCAACAAGACATCTGCTGTCAGAGACTCAGCAGCATTTGCAGTAATCAGTGAGCTGCCTTTTCCACCTCTCTCTGGGCAGCCTCGATAAGGAGAAGGAAAAATGTGGTGTCATATTTTTTCATGACCAGCTTTTCAATTCTACATTCTTCGGTCCTCCACTGAGGCTGTGCATGTAAAGCCCACTCTACGACCACCCTAAAAGACACATTAATAGTGATTGGCTTTCTTTTTATTCTTTCAACAACAAAAAAAAGAGCAAAATCATCATCATTATTATTTTAGCTTTTGTCCATAGGAGAGCATGGTAGTGAATTAACCCTTTTTCAACTGTTATTAGCGTAGATGAGAATCCCCTCTGTGGATAGGCAATCCTTTTGTACGCATTACAGGAGTGAATGGAGGGCGAAAAGAGAGATGTGAAATTGAAAAATGCACAAAACTTGAGACAATACTAAAGTAAACTCAAAGACTTACGCTGAATGAGGTAGCATAATGGTGATTGAGCTTGTGGCCCTCTGATGAAAGGCAAAGGCAAGGTGGAGGCTGGGTGTGTGGCGTTGAGCAACTGCCACTTTGCTCGTTTGAAAGCCATGATGTCTCTCTGTCTCATGGGTGGGCTAAATTCTCTGGGTTGGCAAAGCAGAGAAAGGGGAGGTAACCTTGCCCCTAATGACCTCATCGGGAGCAAGATTCCAGATTGGCTCATCTGAGCTTTAATTTTCTCAAAGGCAGAGCAGGATACCCAGGGCTCGGTTTACGCCTATCGCCATTTCTAGCCACTGGGGGACCATAGGCAGGCTGCGGGAACTCATATTAATGTTAAAAAACCTCCTTGAAGTGACATTTTAATGCCATGGGACCTTTAACAATGAGCTACAAACTAATCTTCATTAAAACAAGCCGTCCTCCAACCTGGAGAAATATCATTGGCCTCTAGTAGCAGCCAGTGGGAAGACTGCAGTAAGACGAGTACCTAGGGACCGTCTACAAACTACAACACAGACACAAACATATTTATTAATTTAATGAGTAAATAAGGTAGTGTCTCCAAACTTACCTCAATTATAACTTGTAAAATACTTAGAATACTAATCTAATAAAACAGTAATTTTTTGCATAATTTTATCAATCGTCTTTTAATTAATAAACATTCACAGTGAATCCTTATACTGTTATGTATAAATCTGTGGATGGCTGTCTTAGTGACTACTGCACCTTTTAGGCCAGTAAGCCCATCATCAGTGGATTATATGTTATGTTTAAATTTTGAAAAAACTTTCAAAACTTAAAAGTGCCCTGCCACACATATTTCATTACTTTGTGGGAATGTTCTATCATGGACTCAGTTTTTTTTTTTGCAAAGCCAATCTCCCGCTCCGTAAACCACTGTCTGATCATGAGCCAGTAAAAGTAGTTCCCTGCTCCACAAAATCCTGTACTGTGTGACTGTTTACATCTAGAAACTGAGTATCATGAAGAAAATTCCGATAGCAGTTGCTCATACATCGGTCTCAAGGTTTACCAGTTTACCAGTAAACGCAACATTTTGTCCCGTCTGTGTTGTTTTTCAGACAACAGCAGTGACCAGTGCTAGTTAGTGTCTGTTAGCTCACAGGGCTCTAGGGTGCTAGTTAGTGTCTGTTAGCTCACAGGGCTCTAGGGTGCTAGTTAGTGTCTGTTAGCTCACAGGGCTCTAGGGTGCAAGTAATATTTTTCCTCTAGGTCGCACCGGTGCACTTAATGTCCTTGCATCCGCTGCAATGTTGTTTATATCAATATGGTTTAATTTTGCATTACATGACCCATTTCTTCTGTAAAGCCGAGCCTGTGTTGGATTTCTCCTCTACTCTCTCTCGTCTTACTCTCCGCGCATTCCCGCCACACAGCGGCCGCCGGTCCACACATCTGACATTTGTCCACAGTTTTAATTGTTAATAACACAGCTGCATATTGTTAAGCATGAGAGAGAAAACCTGTATTTGTACCAGTGTTTCCGCTGGTAACTATGCTATTGCAGCCGCCAAGGCGAAAATCACAGAAGAAGTTATTAATTGTAACTAACTTCAGTTGGTAGTTGGAGTGTTAACGTTTGAGACGGAGCCTGACGGACCTGGGCGAGAGATGTGACCCATGGCCAGAATATCATAGTTCATAAAAATGCAGCGCAGTGACGATACAGACATTTCATACACACGATGTGTGTAACCATGCTGACCTGCCATTCGACCCGTGCTGGACCCATTTGTAATGAGTATGGTATTCTGCTTTGCCTTTGAGAAAATGAAAGCTCAAATGGGCCAATCTGGAATCTGTAATTCTGCACCAAGACTGAATTTTGGGAAAGAGACTTCAGATACAGTATTAGGGCACCATTAAGGTCTATATAAAAACATCCGAAGAGCACCATCTCATGGGCTCTTTAACAATAATTTGGAGTCCCCCCTGCAATGACTCTGAGGACCCCCTGTTGACGATCTTTGGTCTCCACGACAACACACAAACATTGTTTTCACGAATCCTTCATATTGTCCAGAGTTTTCCAAAAGCTCTGTTCACAGTGGCCGTAAACACTGTTTGCTTTTAGACAAAAGGCCAAAACTGATAGAAAAAGCTTAAAAGTTTAACCCGAAAACCCATATGACCAATAAGGAAACGTCTGTGGCACAATCCAATATGCTATTAGCCCAATACCATTAATTCTTTTCTGTTTAGCAGTGAACTGTGTGGTTACATAACCACAAAATGAATGACATTGAAATGAAATTAGGACACTAACAGACTGGGACAAACTGTATGTTTATTTCCAGCCACTGCACTACAGAAATGCCAACCAATCTGCCATCTGAAAAGCTCACTTAATGATTTGTCCTTCACTGGTTGGTTACTTACATTCCAGTTTGGTCTATTTATTACATCCTGGACATCTGCAAAAAGATTGGAGTAGGTTGTGTAAGAGGGGCTTGAATAATGTTATCAAAAACTGCTGTGCAGTGTTGCCTGCTAAAGCACTGCACTTAGAATGATTAGTACAGCACACTGAAACACAACTACTTATTTCCCTGTGTGATTATACGGGGTAAACAACTTAATCTGCATCAGCAGTACAAATGTGTTTGTTTAAGGAACAAACTGCGTATAATTCATGATAATATAAAGCAAGGTTTATGTAAAAAAAATAAAAAGCACAGATAATATGCCTAAAAGTAAAATAACTTGACTATGTGGCTACCTATGCGTTTGGGTGTGTGCATGGCGTGCCCATGAGTCTCCTAATTGTAAAGCTCCATGCAGCATTTTTTCTACCGCTTGGTTTGTCAGACATAACCTCCTCTCCCTCACCTGAACACTCACTAATCCACACACACACACACACACACACACACACACACACACACACACACACACACACACACACACACACACACACACACACACTCACACACTCTTGGTTTACTGAAGTACTCGGTGGCTGATAAAGCAGACACAAGCTTACAGTAATAGAAGCCTATCTGTGGCAGTCGTTCACCAAAACAGCTTTGGATCTGGACGGCGTTGATGTGACAATATCCAGCCGCCTGCTTTTGTCTCGTGTTGACTCACAGTCTCTCCTGCCTTCCCTCTGTTTCTTTGCCTATTTGTGATTCAAGCAAGGACATGCAACCTGTTTTTTCTTACATTGAAATGGAAACAGATAAATGTGGTAACATATTTTACTGCTCCTCTTTTTGAACAACGTCCTTATTTTTTCCCTAGTTGTTGACACTGTTTCTTTAAACTCACTTCTGTTTTTTTCTCTAAAGGCTTATTCTTGAGAAGTCTTAGGAGTGTGTGTGTGTGTGGAGGGGGGGGGGGGGGCAGAGTTGGGGGTATTTACGACAGTCAATAATGCACATGCAGTGCCTCCTGTGACCACTTACTGTCTCTCTTTCCCTCTCCTCCATTTCAACAATAAGGCATTCACTTGTCACACAAATCCTCATTTACCTTGAAGCAAGATATACAGTTTTCATTTCTGTTTGTGTGCAGTACTCACAGTGTTCCCGTAATATATTTCAAAATTGTGATATCATACGTGTGTGATCATTTTTATTTGTGTGTAATGTAATTCTGCTATAACAGCGGGAGCTGTAAAGTGTGAGTTATTAACATAGCAATGAACATTGTTTGTTCTCCTTGACATGTAGTTCTCAAAGGTAGCGATGAATGCTAAGATCAGCGGTGAGTGTAAGTGTTACAGTTAGCTTCTTTAAGTCATTAGCGGAGATCTGACTTGAGCAGAAGAACAATTTTAATGAGGATTAAGATAAGAGAGAAAATTTGACATGAAAAGAAGGAAAAAGGGAGCATAGGCACAGAAGACAGAGCCTTTTTCTGAGGCATCTCACTCTCCTTTTGGAGGATTGTGGAGTGACTTTAATGGTCCTTAAAACCTCTTTCCTTTTTTTGGAGTTTTAATTAAACGTGCGGCCTTTCTTGGGCCACAGTTAGATTTCCCGTAACAAACAGCCAATTTATTACAGCCAGCAGAGCGGTGTTTCCTCGGGAGAGAGAGCTCTTCATTGAATGCTGCTGCAGTCTCTTGCTTTTTGCTCATTTCCCGACAGCCAATGGGATACGACTATCATCACTATACACTGAGGATTCTTTAATTCTTAGTTATAGTATAGTTTTACCTTAGGTATGGTAAGATTATGGAACAAAAAAAGTATTGTCTTTTAGTCAAAGATAACTTTCTGCAAGAAACTACTAAGGAGGTAATACTAATAGCTTTACATTTGACCTTCTGTGAGATATTTAAAATGACCGGGGCATGAATGCATACAACGCATAAGTCAATGGAATACAATATATATTGTACCCGAACAGTATACTGTCCAGCTACTTTAAAATACACATCAGTCAATACCATTTACTCTTGCACTACCTGTACCACAACTCTGATCAGTAGTACAAATTTTACCTGTATACAAATCGTTTGTTCATCTGTTGCCTGTATACAATAACTACATGTTTACATTTTTTATAGTAGGTTAGCCTGTTATTTTTCTTGAGTTCTATGTCTCCATTCCCAATTTTTTGTCAAAATGCAAGGCCAATAAAGTTGATTCATTAGTCAAACTGTCTTTTAGTATTAAGAAATACAGTCCTCAATGACAGATAAGTTTAGAATACCTGTGGACAAACTCCCCCGTGGGTTTAGGACAGACCAGAGCCGTCCTTTACTGTGGAAATGTCTGAAAATAGGAGCAGGAGGGATTTAAATAATGAAACTCGAAGATGACACCAAGTCACGCTCCCAGGTGTGACTGCTGTGTGTGATGTTAGATGCCGAGCAAAATTAGTTTAAAGTTGGATTGAATCTGTCTCTAAAGGCACCACTGAGTGATTATAATTCTATTAAACTAATTTTAGCAAATGATATGCTTCTGAGCTTTCATGTCATCTGACATCTTACAAGGCTTAACCAGTGCAAAAAACTGACAATCAAGAGTGTACAGTGTTTTCCATGCAAACTAAAGGGAATTCTACTGTACAAATCCACCTACAAATGTTAGAACACTTGTCATCATTATTACAAGTTTTAATAAAAGAATATTTGTGTCACACAACTGAAATACACGAATGAAACTAAGCAGACCAACTTTTAAATAATCAGACAATTGCACATGACAACACTGTACATGCAATTTTAATTTCAAGTGGTGCGCCACTTCAAGGGTAGCGCTTCCTCCGAGTTGTCTCCATCGCTCTCTCCAAGAAAAACAATAGCAGAGCCAGCACGTGTAGGTGGCTTTACATTACCAGTAAATAATTACGTATTTAACATGTAGAAATTGGAAAATTAGATATGAGCTAAGTTAGGCCTGCACAATTATGGCCAAAATGATAATCAAGATTATTTTGATCAAAATTTTGATCGCGATTATTCTTACGATTATTTGTTGATTTTAACCAAAACAAATTTTATCGTCACATAGGCATTTTATAACTGTGAGAGGGAGTGTGATGGACGCTACTCACAGAGAGACGGCTGATCATTATGAACGGGTCCAGCACAGCACGAACGCCGGATACAATAGTCGTGTTTATGAAACGTCTGTATCGTCACTGCGCTTCATTTTTATGAACTATGATATTCTGGCCAAGGGTCACATCTCTGGCCCAGATCCAGCAGGCTCCGTCTCACACGCTGTCACTCTACCAACTGAAGTTAGCTGCATTCAATAACTTCTTCTGTGTTCTTCGCCGTGGCGGCCGCGATAGCAGAGTTACCAGCGGAAACACTGGTACAAATACAGGTTTGCCCTCATACTTAACAATATACAGCTGTTTTAATAACAGTTAAAACTGTAGACAAATGTCAGAAGTGGACCGGTGTAACAACAAATTCTGTGACCACCGTAATTTGAGACTGTAGGGGGCGCTGTTGCCACTGTGCAGGTTGATCTTACCTGGCACGCTATCAGCGTAAACTGCAGGCTGTTTATAATGAAGGTTCAGCGCCGAGAGTTTAGAAATGTTGTTGTATATACATACTTGAGATATAGGCTGTATTTGAGTAACTAGTGTCTAATTGTAAATCTAAATAAAGAAACTATGATATATGTTTCTGCGTGTGTGCGTGTTTATTCTGTTGGCCCCTAATAAACATCACAGAGCAGACTTAATCATGAGGATGCAGGTGATATAAATAATAATAAAACTACGTCACTAGCATGAGGCTGTTACCTAATCTACAAGAGCTGTGGGAGGAAATAATCAATAACCGAGTAATAATTTGATTGTAAACTCATTGTGAATTGTCCCCATACATAAACTCATATATATTTGAACATTTCAAAATTAACCTGTCACAACAACCAAACCATTTCAGGTGACTTATTTTATCTTCATGCTTTATGTATAGACAAAAAAACAATAATCACTCTGGTCAACCTCTGGTTTTGGGCCCAAGGGGTCACATATTTTGACAGCTGTTAAAAATATTAAAATTCGATGCCCTATGCTAAGTTTCTATCCACCTGTCAATCGAATTATCTGAAGTTCAGTAAAAACGCTCATGCAAATAAAGCTGGTGAGTGTGTGATTCCATCCAATGGCTTTAAAGTGAATATAACCTGTGCGTAATGACGTCACCTGCTGTTTTGCAATAACATTGGTATATCAAATAGATTTGAGACATTTTAAGGTGGTTCCATTCATTTTCGCACTGAATTGCACAACATTCAAGCAAACATTTGCTAACAAAGTTTTGCTAGACAAAATGGATTGCGCCGTCTACCAACAAATGATCAATATTGCACAAGTTGTAATAGTGCTTATGTGCCAGCTGATAGCGACATATCAAGCTGTAGAAAGAAAACAACAACCTTTGATGATGCAGATGCAACTTGCTTTTTATTTTCCCTCTGTCACCGGCGCAAGACAAATCTTTTTTTGAGACATGTATCGCTGTTTGAGCGCCTTCCATTTACTCCGGAGAGCGTCCCACGGCTTGTCCTAACCTTTGTTGGCCATTTTCTTCATGAGTTCCTGATAAATTAAATTAAAAATGTCCTGTCTCCTTGTTTGTCTACTTACATCTGTATCGGTTGACACCCGGCATGTGTGCAAACAGAGTGGAAATACTGGACGGAAGTTAACTGAAACTTCTTTGTTCTTCTTTGTTTGTATGGAGAGAGGTCCGGCAATGCGAGACTAGCATTATGTTAGCCCCAGTGTTGCCTGCAACAGCCATTCAGAAGTCCTCCTCTCGTTATACCTCCATCCCCTGCACCAAGCTAAGCAATGTCAAGCTGTACACAGACATTGCTTTAGCGGGATTAATTCATTTCTAGTTGTGGTTTATTTCATGGGAATTGTTGCTCATAATAAAAAGTTACAGTAGTATGATACCAGCCTTAGCCTTTAAATAGATAAAAACATACACCTGTCATGGCCAACTTTCAGCTCTGGCCGGTTTTAGAAACGGGTAACGACTAAAGGCCAAGACTGTAGACTGTAAGAGCACTGGCTCTGTGTTTCTTTTTGCATTATGTTGTCCTGTTTGTGTTGTGTCAGCTGTAATGCCATGTGCTTGTTTTGACCTTTTAAACCTTTGTATTTTGCTTGTTAGGCCACTGTTGCACTTGTGTGCTTATTAACAGAGTGGTTTGATGCATATGAATAAACCTAGTATGCCAAGGTCTCTACGTAAGCCTGTAAAAACTATTTTTTGATTTTGTTGTATTGCATTAGTGTTATTCAAGCACCATGCCATTAAGACCTAAACCCTTGTGACAGATTTATAGAACTAAACCCAGAATATGAGGAAGTAATTCATTGGAAAGGCTCACAAAATATCTTCTATGCTAGCTTGTCTATCAGGTTTTGAGTCTTATGTTTCAAGGACTGTTGCATTATTGCAATTTGAGTATCCCAGAATTTGTAGTCTTTGTGACAATGTTGTCATAAGGTAACGTGTCAACGTTTGAGTGGACTCCAAGTCCCATAGTCACAGCTTGGTATTGTATGTAAATCTCAACTGCACAAAACATTTTTCTAAATAATTTTGTTATCAGGTTATGAGTGTGACATTTTTATAATCCAGTGCTAAATAGAAGCAATCAGCCTCAAGCCTATCGTTGAGTTTATTACGTTTTGTGTTGGCTTTTAAATAATCGTCTGCAGTAAGTTGTTATTAATATTGTTAAACAACTGAATGCTATACAACTTACTGGAGACAACATTTGTCATTTAGGTAGCGATCTCTCAGCAAATGTTCCTCACTGATGTGTTTTATTCTCTAATGAGAGTAAAAAAAGTAAAGGTTGTGCTGGTAACTATATGTAAAATTCACGTTCTTATACCCGTGCTGAATTTAATGTCAATGCGGCCAGTGGTTGTCGGGATATTTTGTAAACCACACATGGATGGGGCAGCCTGTGGTGCTAAAACAGTTTCATACGTTTTTGCAACTCATGAACACAACGCACATAAATGCAGGATAGAGTGATTTGTATCTGTCTCTGCCTCTAGTTTGTAACTTGTATTTTATCATTTTTAATCAGCTAAGTATTTTTCTATGGTAATATATTTTTATAGTTTTACTATGCTGTTTTACACAAAATCCACAAATGCAGTGAGCACTTGACTTGAATGAAGTCCCATTATTGGTGTCTAAACACCGAGTGATTTGTGTCTGTAAATTAGACATACAAATTAGATGCACAGATCCGACACAGATTTACAGATACAAATCACTCCGGCCGTTATTTTTGCATTGTGTTTACGGGTGGCAAAACCCAGTTTAAGCACTATACAGCCACCTGCTGACAGATGCATTCACAGGGTCCCACTGCTAATGGGGCGAAAAGCAACCTCCATAATTATGAGAGACAAAGTCAATAACCACATTTAGCAACGGTACATAAGAATAATGATATCGAGCTAAAAAACTAGATTTTTGTGATTGCATGTGCTTTATGTGCATTCAGCAACATCTGACAGCTGGTTCTTCACATACTGGTTCCTAAGGTCTCCAATTTCTCTTAAATCCCTGCAAAATGAATTTATATCTTTCAACCACATTTTATTTCAGACTACCATGATAATAATATATAATATATAATAAACATAACACAATTTCCCGGTCAAACTAAGTAAATATTCTCTGTTGCATAATTTTGTTTTGTGAGTGATTGATTACTTATCTAGGCCTGACCGCTCCTTGTTTGTGATAATGAGTTTTATCAATAAACATGACTTTGTAAGGGCTCTAATTAGTGTTCAATGTGTCAATGTAAAGCCATCACACCTTTGTCTCAACCACAAAGTAATTAACAGCTACTAGTAGACAACATTGTCTCATCACTGTTTTTCTTTAACACCTTCCCATGACACATATTGCACACCTTAACAGCATTTATGTCTGCTCTACAGAAGTATAAAATCACCATAATTGTTCATAACAAATACAGTAAATGCAGTGTGTTTGTTCTAAACACCTAATAGCTCCTAATGATAACAAATGAAAGAAGAAGAACTGAAGTACCCACACTATGTTTTGCAACCACAGTATGATTAGTTGGTTTATAAAGGCAAAAGTAAAGTATTTGCTGTGCCACACTCACCGTTGGACATTAATGGTTTTCTGAGTGTTGGACACAGTGATGTGGGTTAGAATTTTTTTTTGAAAGAGCAAATACCATTTTGACCTTTAACTTCCAGTTGTCCCGTAGCTTATACTCTCGGCGTTTGGTCTGTTTTTTAAAACACATAGAAGTAATAAAGCTGAGTGTATTGAATTGACCCATCTCTCATATTAAATGCACCTCCCTCACACAGATTTAACCCAAATGGTACCAATGCTTTAGTAATACCCAGACTTAATCCAGTGGGATGGTGGTGATTTTCAGTTCCCTCTCACATTTGGTTGCTGTGTGATTCATGGAGGAGCGCTGGCTTAATGTTTCGTTAGAGTTCATATCTTTCCTTTTATCTCCTCTTCATGTCTGTCTGCAACATTGAAATGGCATCGGTTTCTCCGCTCTACAGTCTGAATATAACTGATTATATTAATTATGATTTCCTGATATAGATCATGTTGTTCTAGTGTGTTTTTCTTTCTACTTGAAGAACAAAGAACGAAATTCTAATGAACTTGAAGAATTGGATAAAGAAAAAGAAATGAACATGAAGTGAAAGTTTTGAAACTCTTGTGTAAAGTAAAAAAGTTCATATGTGAATGAGAGAACAGGGCAATACCAAAGAAAAGAGTGTGTTTTCAATCTCTATGTTAAAAGAGCTGACACTGGAGCAGCAGAGCTGGAGTGGCTCCCAGCCGATGGAGGATGAATATTTAATGATCCCAACCAAGATGCAGTAATTACAAGGGCAAAGGACTGTCACACAAGAGCACTTTGTGCAGAACACCCTGGCATCTGTCAATTAGTGCTCTTTATGGTCCCTGTGCCTCAGGTGTGACACTGTATTTGTTTTAGGTCACAGGGAGCGGGGGTGACAGGAAGCCTCCCAGACACTGCAGCCTAGCTTGTTGTGATCCTTTTTGCTGCAATGTGTCAGAAACAAAGCATCTTGTTTTGCTGTTAACCTGGGACAACAAGACGGAGAAATCTGACAAAATAGGAGAGCGGAGTGAAAGGAGAAGATGGTTAAAGGTCCCATGGCACGAAAATTTCATTTTGTGAGGTTCTTTTAATATCAATATGAGTTCCCCCGGCCTGCCTTTGGTCCCACAGTCGCTAGAAATGACAATATGTGTAAACCGAGCCCTGGGTGTCCTGCTCTGCCTTTTCAGAAAATGAAAGCTCAGATGGTCAGATCTGGAATCTTAAGGGGCAAGGTTACCTCCGCTTTCTCTGCTTTGCACACCCAGAGAATTTGGCCCACCTATGAGAGAGAGACATCATTGCTTTAAAACGAGTAAAGTGGCAGTTTGTTAAGGCACAACCCCCAGCCTCCACCTTGGCCCCCTCTCTACTCCTCAAAAGCTACTGACACAGAAATGGCACGTCCTGAGGAAAGTTCATTGTAGGACTTGCTCTAGTGGCTGTAATTCTGCACCAAGGCTGAATTTTGGGAAAGAGACTTCAGCTATGGTATTAGGGGACCACTAAGATCTATAAAACCTAAAAGAGCACCATGTCATGGGACCCTTAACATTTTAGTGGCAAATTGATTTCCTCACAACATCAATCAGTCAGTGTGAAGATATCATTTTGACAGCGCACTCTTGCTATCTTCAGCTTAGTGTTGTTACAGGTTTTACAGGAATTTGTTCTTGACATTGGGGTCACGGCACAGGTAGCAGGAAGAACACAAGAGGTAGAAATTCTGCTCGGATATGGAAACGTTTAAAGCACATTACAAAGCTAACGTAAAGACATATTCTGAACGTCAAAGCACTCCCACCCACACCGCAACCTCACCCGTCTCATTTTCTACAACTCTTGAATCAAGATTAGTATAGCATTATGATTATGACATGGGAAACAGTTTTTATAACAATTACAATTAATAACAGTTGTAATAGTCAAGTCAATTGTATTTACTGTATATAGGCCAATATCACAAATTTGCTTTAAGGGGCATCACAATCTTTACAGCATAGACACCACACACACCTCTGTCCTTTGACCTTCGGGTGTCAACAGCAACCCAATCGTGTAGACATACTGCATAACATCAGAAGGACACGTCCCCTTCCAACGCCGCTCCTCCCTTCGCTTCACTGGTTACCATTGCTGCCTGCATCCGCTTTAAGAAATTAGTATTTGCATACAGGGCCACGAACAGATCAACCCCAGCTTACATCCAGGACATGGTCAAACCTTATACCCCAACCCGCCCACTCCGCTCTGCATAAGCCAAACTGCTTCCTGTCCCCTCACAGCAAGGGACAACTAAGCACTCAGTTCCCCATCGACATCAGGACGGCTGAAAGCCTACGCATCTTCTGACAAGGCTGAAATCACATCTCTTCCAACTGCACCTCGGATAAAATAAAATAATAATAATTATATACAGTATATATATATAATTTTATTTATTTTATAGCCACTGGAATGGGGCACGATAGGATAAGCCCCTGCCCCCCGCTAAACTCTGAGGACAGACAGGAGCCCTGTATTATGACCCTGGATTTCCACCAACTGCTTATCGGCACCGCTGCGTGTTGGCTCCGTGCTCCGCCGTCCTTCAATACCCACGAGGTTCGGATTTGTTGCGGAATGGCTGCGGCCATGACTGACATCGTCACGTATGGTTGCGCGTTATAACTAGATGTAGTTTCTATGAACAGAACCACAAAACCTCTGACCTGTTGACTTCAGGCCTGCTTCCGCCCATTATGACATTTTCAAGCTGTAGTAGGGGGAAATATGATCCGCCTTGAGCACGGTGTATTTTATTTTGAAAATTAACCAGATGGTTTATTTTGTTTCTGTGCTCCTTATTCCCCGCACAATCTGCCGTTTGATGACTTGCTCCGGAGCTCTCCACCATCCGGAAATAATAGAAGCTCTGCGTATCTGCTCCGGAGGGCTACTGATCGCCTGAGTCGGAACGCCGCCGTTCCGAAGTCAGTGAAAATACACACATTGACTTTAATGGAAACCTAATGAGTCAACCGCCATTCCAGAGCAGATCCGCAGCTGTTCTGCAGTTGGTGGGTGCGAAAGGAGAGCACAAGATGGAATTTTAAGTTTAAGGAGGTGAGACAGTCATGAATAGGCATGCCCATTTAGAAAGGTGTAAGTCCATCTCAAACGTCCTGGCCAGACTTTATTTAGTGATCTCTGACTGCTTCATCCAGCTTGGATGACGTTGCTAAAGCTAGTGGTGGAGCTGTGTTCCTGGACGGGGGTAGACAGTAAATAGGTCCTAGTCAATAGTTTGTGACTCTTAATTGACGTAAGGTGACTCACCATTACATAACACGCTCATCCTAAAACAGTTTTCATCTACTTCAGCTCAGAAGCCTTTATGTCATGGAATTTACACACAGTGTGTGCATGAATGTAAATGTCTCTCTTACCATTTTGAGTCAGCCTTTTTCATAGTCTCAAGGTCTCAAATTTTATTGAAAAAATGTACTTTAGGCAGGCCCTGTTAACCACCTCACAGTGGGCTTTATTGTTATACTGTATGTGCTGGGGAAGACCATGAGAGGTCTGCCGTTTTCACCCAAATTGCCTGATTTAATGGTTTGGTTTTGTGTTTCTTTAAATGTTATGTGATTTATTTTTCTTTTTTATCAAATGTTTTATTTATTTTAAAAAATTGAAAAACCCTCAAACAATTACATTGAAACAGAACGCGTCCCAGGGCCAGAAAGAAAAAAAATTTAAATAAAATAGAACATAGAGAGGAAAGACGGGAGGGAAGGAGACAAAAACAACATAAGCAGAAACAGACACACACAAACAGACATATACACAGACAGATACAAAACTAGGAACCAAACACGGCCACGGTCCGGACTTCACAGCCTCAACAACTTCCACCCAAGTTTCCAGAATCCTTCCTGGCGCTCCATTAATGCGCGCCGTGGAAAGCTCCATATACACCACATCCAGGTACGCACTGGTCCATGCATGGATTGACAGGTCGTGGGGTGGTTTCTAACGGGTTACAGTCATCTTCTATGCAGCTGTAAGTCCAGCAAATACAGCACGTTTCTGAGTTCCAGAGAGATGAATGATAGACAGATCATTGAAAATCTAAACATTGACAGTAACAGGCACAGTAACATGAAACAAGGCAGACATTTTGGATGCAATACTGCTCCAGAACCAACCAACAGGAGAGCACTCCCAGACCATATGAAGAAATGTACCTTGTGCTTTTATTAGCCAGAAAGTGCATAAAGGGCTGTTTTTTTCATGTGCTGCATTTTCACCGGGGTGAGATGACCTATAAATGAAATTGTAGTAAATCTGCTGATGGTCTGGATTGCGAGATACTCCTGGAATGTTAGACCGTACTGTACATCATGCCAGTAGAGATTGCTACTCAGGCCTTGGCAATCGCGTGCACAGATCCTCTCCATAGCAAAAGCAAAGCAGATATCACCTAGAACTCATAGATACTTAGATAACATCCCACAGTTTTGAGGCTGCAAAGTAAATCACTTAAGGTCAAATCAGTGTCCCAGCTAAGGCCCTAAATGACGAGCAGAGATCTCCCCGGAGCTTTTAGGATCGCCTGCCTAGTTGTGTAGCGGAGGACGTTGAAAATCAAAGTGTGATTAGTAGTGGTGTTGTTCTTTGGGCTATCACTGTAAATTCAGTAGGCTCTCATTATCTCTATTGGACCTCTGCTAGATTCGGGAACCACCTAGGCAGAGAGCGTGAGAGACACTGGATATCATTAGCACCTTCTAGCCCGACGATGCGGAGATTGTATCTCCGGTTTCTGTCCTTCATGTCTGCTAGCTTCATCTCAGTCTTCTGAAAAGCGTGGCCGAGGCTGTTAAGAATACTTGCGTTGCTCTCCACTGTAGTTTTTAGGTTGTTCACATCCGATCTGATAGAGCCAAGGCTTGTAGTCAGAGATGCTAGCTGGGCATGGATAGCAGTTAGCTTATTGTCGTTCTTGAGGCCCATCTGTTGAATCCGAGACTGGATCTGAGCAAAACGTTGTTTGAGGTAGCTTTTCTGTTTCTCCAGCAATGCCTCTGCACTGGCGTCTGTATCGCCGCGCTAGATTCTGTTCTTGTTTGCCATTTTACTTTAACTCTGACAAGCACAAAGTGGTAAAATATTGAAGTTGGAACCATATAAACAACTATTTGACAGAGTAGGGCCTGGAGCTAGATCTTAAGCCGCCTCTCTGTCCAGCCGATCACGTGACTCCTAAAATGGGATCTAATCTTTAAAGAGTAATTACAGTAAAAGAAACCAGGCGCACACACACCATCCTATTTGTGTGATAAATCAATGTCATATTTCCCATCAGAGATTTTTACAGTTAAAAGTATGCTTCAGTTTAAATTTGGGTGCTAGTAATTGTGGTCTAGCTGACATATAAAGAAGATTTTGTGCATAATTGCAGGATATATAGCGTTGTTGTTTTTAATTATGCCTGCCTTGGCAAAGAATAATGATTTACTTCAGTGTATTTATAAGGACAACGCACATTCATCACCATATCTGTTAATGTGCTCAAGTTAGAAAGCCAGCTATTTTTCGACTGTAGTCCTTTGGCGAGATGTTTTGAGACCAGAGCAGAAAACGACAAGACATTAGTATGGGTTCAACAAGTAAATGCAATGCAACCATGACTTTTTCTTTAAAAAATTATATGACAACTTCTAAACTAAAGCCCGCCTTCAGTACAATAGTCTATTTTTTGTTGTTATGGTCAAAGGAGCAATCTCAATCTGATTTTCTTAGGAGAACAAGTAGATGGTATAAGTATACGGCTTTCGAGAGTCTACATGAAGAAATGCCTGCAGGATAAAAGTCCATTCTTCTATCAGTTAAGAAGAAAAAACATGAGGAGACACTTAACAATGAAAGGTATTTTACTCTGTGTGTATGAGGACTGTGACGTCTGTGCATGGGTTGGATTTATAGGCCGTGCAAATACAGTGGGTACGGAAAGTATTCAGACCCCTTTAAATTTTTCACTCTTTGTTTCATTGCAGCCTTTTTCCA
>NC_048413.1:9536004-9557221 GCF_013103735.1 Etheostoma cragini
TTGGAAAATGGCTGCAATGAAACAAAGAGTGAAAAATTTAAAGGGGTCTGAATACTTTCCGTACCCACTGTATGTTGCCCATTTAACTTCAGGGTGCAATATATTTCAAAAGCATAACCTCAAAGGATGATTTTTGATATATATATATATATATATATATATACACACACACACACACACACACTTACACTTACACACAGTACATACATACATGGGAAAAGTAACTACATATATATACTGTGAATCTTTTTTTTTGTAGTTATCAAAAAAAAGTGAATTAGAGGTCATTTACAAACCTACGATATGATCTGTTGTACTCTTGTCTTTACACCAAAGTCACACAACCACTGCATGAAAATGCCCCAGTTTCTACAAACGAGGCTTTGCATCTGTAACACTGTGTGTCCTTGTTGTAGTGCACTGCTTTCGTGTGGCTTCTACATTATGCATGAATACATAAAGATTTCATTATAAAGCAACATTATTCTATGGATGACTCATGTTTTATTCATAAGGTAACCACATATTAAAAAAGCAATAAGCAAATATCAGTGCTATATTTGATATGCTACTTAACATGTATGCCCTTATTATTAAAGCAAGTTAGGGTAAACTCGAGAGGAGATTCTTCTACAGGTGTATCAATGCGTCCTTGAATTGTATGTATGTGAGTTATACACAAACACATACCGTACTAATGTGTGTACACACAGGAGTTCATATATGTTTGCTTTATATATTCATTCACCTCGCCAGTATCAGTTTCTTCCCACAACTCTACATCCTCCGAGTTCATTTTTAAAGTTACAGTGTGTGTATGTGTCCATTGCAGTGGAGGTTCAACATGAGTCCAGCCTGTCTCCTGGTCTCAAAAGGTGCCGTGTGCATAAAACAATAAGAAACAGCGGGCTGTCTACTCATAACTCGCTGTATGGGGGTCAAACTAACTGTCAGGGCTACATGACAGCACACAGAGGGGAATGGGTGTTATTCCGCTGTTAACTATCAAACTGACCTAAGTTCAACTTCCCAGGTGGGCCGCCATGCACTAATAAGTCTAACCAATCGAGGTTCAGAAATTAAGTAGCTGGAGTCACAGACACCAGCTGGGTTAACAATCCCTGCCAACAGTGTCACTGACCTGAGTTCAGCCATAGTTACAGGTGCCAGACAGGTTAATCACACCACAAGCACAACAAAGAGACATATTATTGACCTTATGCACACCTGGCCTGTCTGCTTTCACCGCACTACAAACGTCAGTGACAATAAACCTGAGCTAAGCGTGTGAGAACTTCTAGAGTTGCCATAAATACATTTTATGTCCCTCTCGTCATCTACGTCATGGTGTCATCTCGGTTTGTGTCTAGCTGTGTGTGGGGACATTATTATAAAGCGTACATCTCGCTTTTACGTCTGATTGGTGTTATTGATCTGTCTAGGTTTCAGAAATCTTTGCAGCAGCTTTTTGCACATGAATGGAGGAAAACTAATTCACTTGACACGACTACACCGCGTCAGTATTTTAAGCCTATAGTTCATATTAATATTTCCTAGATGTTGTTGGAACACAAGTATGTTTACATACAAGTGTTTGCTAATTGCTGAATTCATTATCTTAATTAGTCTTTTAATTACTGCATAACTGCTAATGTATAATGGTGATTAGAGCAAGGTAAAGGGAGCTCTAGTGTATCTGGTTGCAATTTACCAAGGCTGAAATAGATAACCCTTTTTTATGTGTAAAGACAATAGGTCAGCCAAGTTTGTGAGAGTTTATTTTATTCTCTGCACCCTGTAGTACAATTCATCTCCACTATTTAAAAATTATATATATAATTCTTATATTTAGACGCAGAAGTGGGAGACAGAGTTGACAGGAAAACCAGCTGGGTCCAGATGCTTAACTTCTCTTAGCTATCCCATAGTGTGCAGCATCACTGACAGTGCCCTAAAACAGCCCAACTGTATACATAATTCATAGGAATGGATCTGCAATATGTGTAAATACATTCCTACACACATATACACTATGAGTAGAGGGAGTTTGTGTAGGATATATATATATATATAATCCAACCCAGGGCTGGGGTGAAGTTTCACTTTAATTCCAGACTAGTGTGTTATCAGAACAAAGGTTAGATTCTCACTTCAACGTGGCAATACTGCAGAAAAACAAATTATATCCGACTTTTATTAGGTGAAAATAAGACCTCCAGAATTTGAGAAGAAAAAAATAAACCATCTTTTTTTGGTATTATTTAAAAGCTGTTAAATGTTACTATTTGTTATTTCACCCCCCTTAAATACATAAAGGGCAAGAAGATTAATACTTTAGTACAGTTGTATCTTTTGATTGATTGATTTGATTAATTCAAAATTATTATAGAAAATAATTATATTACATATAAACTTTTTTACTACTTTTTTTTACAAGTGGGAGGAAGGGTACAATTATTTAATCCCACCCCTCCTCCATAATTCAGTGTTAGTTAGTTAGTTAACAGCTTCCACGCTCATAGTTCCTTTTTTGTTTTGTTACCACACTGTAACCAGAATTCCTGCTACTTCTTAGTTTTTTTCTCAAAGCTTGATGTCCTTGTTAGGTTACACTCTTAATTATCTGGTTTATGATTGCGTCATTCTTTATTTCATAAAAACAGACTATAAAAGGTCTTGATCGTCTAACAATAACTGCCTACTGTGTTGTAAAAAACAACCTGAGAAAGCCTTTTCCAAAAATCCTCAAAAATTTGCAAATGTGAGCTGAACTGTAGTCCCAGAATAGGCATCAAACTTCTTTAAGCATCCTACATTGAACTTTGAGTGGATCTTCAAAAACACGTTGTATATTCTCTGTTTGCACAGGTTGCTGTGTGTGTGTGTGTGTGTGTGTGTGTGTGTGTGTGTGTGTGTGTGTGTGTGTGTGTGTGTGTGTGTGTGTGTGTGTGTGTGTGTGTGTGTGTGTGTGTGTGTGTGTGTGTGTGTGTGTGTGTGTGTGTGTGTGTTGTGGTTTCCACTGAAGACATGCCGGATGCAGAGTCAATAAATTGCCTGTAAGTGCCGTAATTAGCAGTACTTCAGGTGCGTCAGTAGGTCGTTTTTTCCATTTGCAGAGATTTTGTAACGTCTGTAATGCTTCAGTGCATTCCTACTGTGGAACATAGATCGACATAAATGCTACACCAATCTCAGTACCGCCAAAACGTTGATGACTCAGCTGATAAACAAGTCCAACAGCCCCAGCAGGAGATACGGGGATAAAAGCATTAAGTTGAAGCATATTAAGTTGGAGTTGGAGAACTGGGAAAATGAAATTAGACGCACGCTGTGATGTTACTGCCCAACGTTCAGTCAGCTGGTACAGTTCATTATACAGACAACATGAGAACTACACAAATTAATACATATACTTTGTCATCAAGATTTAAACCTGTTGTTTGTCAAGTTGTGTTGTGGTAATAATAATGATAATAATAATATTAATAATATCCACTCATGTAAAAAGCTGAAACCAAAAACTCTTTACCTTTTCATTGAAATACAGGTCAGAACACAGACTTTGTATGCTGTTATCATCACATCACAAGATTATCTCTGTAGAATAGAGCATTTCCGAGGACCATAAAGCACCAGCCATTCAGCATTATTGTATTGGGTTTTTGGTTTAACACGTTATGTGTTAGACAGGAAAAATTTTAAAGCTCTCTAATATTGTGAAAACCGCAAATTGTGTTCAATTGGCCTCTTGTTTGGTCATTTTATACAAGCCCAATTGAAGCTGCCCTTTCTCCACTTTGCCCAGATTTCTTTTTCTTTTTCTTTTTTTTTTTTACACCAAAATGGAAATAGTCCTTCAAACCATACGACCACATACTGCACGTCGATTGTTCTTCCCCTCTAATACGACCCATGCAGTGGCAGGAAATACGACCCACAGGAGCGTTTTCCGTCCTCGTACCTAAACGTATTACTTGAGGTATTAAACATGTTGTGAAGCGTTGTTAAGGCAACAACACTTTAGTTTAGTAAAAGTTAAAATTACTCGTCATTTACTTTTATTTTCTATCAGGATGCAATCACCAGTCTCCTGGGGGAAAGTCCTGTGTTTGTGCGAATGAGATATTTTTTTTAACCTTATTTTGTAGAAATTGTTTGTGGTGTTGCTTTAGACTATAGGACATACTCACAACATGTCACATAGTTATGGCCAAACACCGTTGCTCTGATTACAGTTTCTGAGTTGTAGACATTTCTGCAGAGGAACCAAGAAAGAATTCCAGCAAATAATACAGAGCACCATTTTTATGGTTCTGGTGTTCATAGTGATAAAAACAGAAACAACATAGTGTGTAAGTGCCAGAAATGATTGTTTTGTGTTTTACCTATTTCCAACAGTAACTTAGCCGTGTCAAAATACAACCTTTCCAACCTTCTAATGCGATGGCAATGACAAAAATAGAAAAAAGCAATCATAAAAAAGAAGTCTCACTTGGTTTAAAAGTAGTGAAGACAAAGAGTGGAGGACAAGGAGAGTGAACTTAAGGCTACTGTCCCCTTTATTCTGTTCTCTGAACTGCGGACATTTTGGTGCTATTGGTAACGTTATCATGCACTAAGAAGATGTGTCAACACCTTGGAAACCTGTATTTCAGGGTTTACAACCCAACATTATAAAGCACAATGCCAGCATTGCACACCATCGCCCCACTTCTACCCAAGGGTGAAATTGCCTTTTCATACTTTTCATTATACTTGGTCTTTGAAAAATGGCTCTCACAATCTGCGGTAAGATAGAGGAAGTTCTTTTTCTTTCAAAGTGTGTTTTAATGATGTGCTACTTGATGGAGTGTTTGAGCCCTTGGTTCCATAATGTTTGTAACACTGCTTTATGTTTGTGTTTAAGTTCCATGCTGAAAGGTTAAAGTAATGATTGAAGGATCTTTTTGTGAAGAGACCTATCTAAGAACACCTGAGCCTCGTGATGTGTTAAAGAAGCGCAATGAAGAGACTCGGCCTATACTGACAAGGCTTTAGTACAGCAAAATGAAAAACAAAGCGCCTGGATGCACAATTAAGGTAACAGGCATTTACAAATGTTATGTGCCTGCAACTAGAAAAAAGAAAGTGCTTTGATTGAGTGAAGCTATTTGTTTTTGCTACTTTCTCTATTGAAAGCATGTAAAACAAGCTATTGTGGCTACTGAACACACTCCATAGTTGAAGAAGCATCCGACAACAGACATCTTGATCTGAGCACCAGCTACCATACCAACCCACACAAGGGAAACACTCACCCGCAGTAGATCTTCTTTGTGTGCATTAAAGAAAGTTTTGCTTTTACCAAAGTACTTTCAGGGAATTAGAGTGGGTTGACACGGATTAATACAATTTCCCCATGGAACACAAACACACATTTCATCTCTAATTTAAAGTAAGGGATCTTAAAGCTCACTTAGTGTTCTGAAAAATATAGTGTCTGGTTTAAAATCCTACATGTAAGTGCAAGCAAGTCTGAAAAAAGGATGGAGAAGTGGCACTGACATGATTGTTGGTTTCATACCCAAAAAGTAAGTAAATAAAAAGACATGAGATTATATGTTTTATAATTGCAAAGCATTCCAATGCCACTCAACATTTCATGCTGATTTCACCACTTGAGTTTTCAGGTAGTTGTTTGGAGAGTTATAGAAGCATTTACTGTTCGTCTAGAAGTAGACACAAAAGCTTTATTATTACATGAAAAAAAGTCATTTTACTGTAAGACATCTTGAATTTTTTCTTTGAGTGTTTCTTTGAAGACATGTATATTCTCAAATAAAAGGCTTATAGAGAAATCTGTTGAAATGGTTAAGCAAGGACATTTTATTGATGCTTTACAGGTCATGTAATGATTTGAATTCCTTTAACTCAGAGCTGAAAGCATCTGGGATGTCAAGTGGACTGTCTGTGTTTTGCTGTGTGGCGTTCAAGCCACTGCGCTAAGGCGGTAGTAGTGTCTGCACATGGCATTGCAGCCATGTGTTCACATTTTGACTTGGACCTCTAAAGGGAGTGTGCACAAAAAATGAGAAGTACTTCGCTGTAGGTCGGTTGTCTGACAGAGCTGAACCCATGTGTGAGAGAGAAAAGAGTGACTGAGGTCATGTTGAAGTATGTAATGTGGTGGAGAACTCTCCCTGCCAGATACATTATGGTCTATGGTAATATACTAAAATCAAATGGCTAATAGCTCATATCAGCCTGAGATATCCCAAGCATACTTTTCTCTATTTCTATCGTCCAGCTAGTTAGGCCAGGCCTGTTAGTCTGGGAAACTGTTTGGGCAGTGAAAAAGAAGTGGGGGTCAATTGGTGCTGGACCCTGTTTTCATGTTCCTTTTGGGAATCCTGTCGCAGTGTTCCAGGCCGACGCGATTTAAGTGGAGAGTGCGTCAGACGACCAGAGGCTTTGTATGAACCCCAATAAGTCTGCCTCATTTAAAGGGGAATGGGGACTCGTTCACTGGGAATAGTTTAATAATTTAGTATGGCCTTAAACTAATCTATTTCAAGCACCCAGATGGTATTTATATTGAGCAAATGCTCAGATAATTGAATGGAATAATTTACTCACTACTGTTGCTCAGTGTCAGAGAATCCCCACACTGCACCAACCCTGGAAAAGACATAAAGTCAACCACTAAACCAAATCACAGGAAAAGTGTTTTCAGAAATGAACATGCTGCCGTGAAATCAAAGCAATTGAAAAATCATATTGAACAGCACCGAAATCTGGTTGCAATCAGTCTATAGCTGCGGCTGAGTATTTTTTCATTCCTTTTGTGCATTCATTGTACCTGGATTGGATTTGTATGATTTATTAGTGTATGTAAATTGTCATGCGTACGTATGTGCATGCCTTTGTGTGCTACTTGCTTATTAAATTTGTCTGTGTTTTGGGTATGAAGGGAGCTGTATGGGCCATCTGCCCAGTGCTATTTCGTCCTGTGGGCATGACTGAGCCGCCACCTGGGGAGCTGGAGTGAGCGGGAGCTTGGTGGAAACAAGTCCGGCTGCTCTGACCCTTTGGTATGTGAATGTTTGCATAAGAGAAAGACCGGAAGTTGGAAAGAGAGCGATGGTGTGGCAAAGACTGAAGAGGTAGAGAGAAGGTAGTGAAAATGAGATAGGGAGGGATAGAAAGAGGAGATAGAAATACGACGGAGAGGGAGAAAGAGGGATAGAGAAATAGAGGAATACAAAGAGATATAGGAGGAACGGGCAAAGTGCTGATTTTTAACAGGCGTGTCCCTCCATCTCTGATCAAAGCGTCCTATCAGCCTTTGGGGCATCTCCACTGAGCTGCTAAAAATCCTCCCTGCCTCGGAATCAATTTAGCACCTCTCCTCTCGTAGCCCTAACATAGTTGTCCATTAATAGGCAACAGCACATGCATCATGCCAGCTGCACATGCAAGCACCTATAAATGTTACCATGGTTTCCAAGGTGCCCACACTGGCAACTATATATGATAGAGCTTTTGGTTGATGAAAGATAATTGGAAATGATTTGCAGTTGGTGGACTGGCCTGTTCTCATAGTCCAGCTCTATTAAAGTTAGACGTGTGATAGACAGCTGATGAAAGCACATTCCCCTTTTTTAAATTCACTCGCCATGTGAATTTCACAGGCTGCGGGACCCGCTGCTCCACATTGTTCAGCTGACCACTTTGCAGCTGGCTTTGTGGCGTCTGAATATCCTGGGGCATCATGCCACTGCTATGTCACGGGGGATATCCAGCTGCACTTTTCTTTCCAGTGTGTCTCCATCAAAGATGGGAAATCAAACAATAGTGTACTGTATTTGTTCCAAGGCCACAATTTCCCCGATTCCTGTCTGGTTCATTGTTCCAGAGCTGTCAACGAGTCTTTGAATCCATCATCAACCTTTGAGGGCCTTGCCTCCTGAGTCAACCATGGGCAATACCACAGGATACAGGGGCCAGGACGAGGAAACCCCAGCAGTCACATAATCCAGAAGGAATAAATGGGATCATATCCTTGTCCCACGTAAGAGTCTAATTTCCAAAAACATATTTTCTGACAAGCTAGTCCAGCGGGGGACCAGTGAATCTCCATTTGGGGTGTGTCTTGAGTTACTATTCAGACACAAGGAGATCCCTGGTGGCACATAGAGACAGATTAATGTAATAGTTTTATAGAGATTAGTACACACTCAGTGGCTATACCTTTTCCCTCCTTTGCACATTTACTCTTTCTTTTTGTCAATATAATTTGCATTAATGTTCTCAGAGAGAAGTGGAGACAGGAATACAAATGTAGGCCTAAAACCCAAACTGCAACCAAATCACTTCACTCAGAGAGAGACAGACAGAGAGATCCCTAATAATTTTAGTGTGTGGAACATACTTGGTATCCCGGTGGCTAATGAAAGCATCATTATCAGGAGAGCAAGAAGACTGGGCGCATAAGAAAATGCTTACAGACAGCTTAAAGCGATGCCGCCTGTCTCCCCTACTTTCTTTACCTGCCATTAGACCCTGGCTGTCTGGCTATTTACTACTCCCTGGGCTTGAGTTGATTTGAGTATTTTGAATTCAGTAATATAAGAGGACATAATGAAGCACCTTGTACACAGTACAGTGGCAAGCCTCGATGGGAGTTTGGCAGATAGATGCTGTTTGCTGGCTCCCATTGCTCGTAGCTCCTTTAACTTCTGCTGACAGATTGTGATAACTGCAGTCAATGTGTTTGTGTTGGGCAGTTCCTCCTTAAAAAATGGCTACTCAAGAGTTGCAAATTCAATTTTATGTGGTATCGGTATACTGTAAAATGGGATTCATTCTGTAACCGAGCAGCAATTGCACTGCCTTCATAAACTTTTAAGCTGACAAATGTATCTTGAAATAGAAATTCCAATTTAGATTCTCCGTCATTACTGTCAAATGGAGTCCAGATTTTACACCAGGATCAATTCAAAAGGTACCCAGAGCTGGAGTGCCTTGATCTCTGAGTGGTTACAGTGCATGCCATATAATAGTAATGTCCAGGGTTTGGTTCCAGTCTTGGCACCGTTGTTACCAGGTATTCCCCTTCTTTTTCTCCCTTACTTCTACACTGTCCTTAATTAAATAAAATGTGAAAATGCCAAAAAAGAATTCTTAAAAATGTACACAAAACTGGAAAGTATTCCAAAACATACGAGTTTTTTTCTCAGTTCTTGTTGAACTGCAATAAAACAAAAAAGTCCTTTTTAAAAAAAACACTAATGATTTTTAGCATTATGACTGTATAATAGTTTGGCTAACGCTCCCTTGGCAACCTTAACAATGAGCAGTTTTCCCTTTGTCTCTGAAACTCTGCCAAAGACACGCTGAAAAATGGCCACTACTTAATATCACTGGCAGAGAGTCTGTGAATTTTGCAGCAAAGAAACTTTGGCAGTGTTTGTGATTTCTTTTTTTGTCGTGTTGACAGAGACCTACTGTATTCGGAGCAAATCCTTCTGTGTCCCAATTCCATGTTAAATACTGATGATGGACTTATCTTTGAACTATAGTTATTGCAGTTAGTACAAACGAAATCAATACATCATCAACACATAATGTTCTGCTTATAGGAAATGACATAGCACATAGCACATAGCGCCATTGGACATCAATCAAAGTGTGACTTTGAAAAGTTACTGCCATTTAAACTTCTCAAAGAGGAATTAAATGTTTTTCTTAAGAGGTAAAACAAAAAGTTGTCTTTAACTAAAGCTAGCGCGTTGCACGAAACTGTACACACTTCCTGTCACTTCCTGGACATCCTAGTTTGTTAGTGTAGCAAACGTCATGTGGACTGATGAAAAGTTATATTTCAATAACGTTCTTTTGCCAACATTAGATATTTACACAGCTGATTGACTCAACACGTGTGGCCATGCTGATGACTAGAGAGAAGGCACTGTTTAAAAGTCTCTCTGTGTTCAGCTCTAAGTCCTGTTGTAAACTATCTGATAATCTGTGGTTTGGATTTAAGTTTCAGTCCTCTTAGTACTTTCAGATATCTGCTTTATATCCATATTTGCTAGGGCTACTGAACAGTAGGTATCGGTACTGAATGCCTTTTAAAGGTACAGAGCACAATAACCCAATACCAAGTAGAAATGACATTTCTGCAATCAAGCGATACCTGCATTTGATCATTTTTGTACCCAAATCAGGGGAAAATGACTACTTCAGTGTTAAGGTTTTGCTCACAGTTAATCACAGCAATCATTCTTTGATTTAATGTGAAGTGTGATTGGCCCACTACCACAGAAACTACAACCCTTACAGTCTGTAGTTCAGCGTGCTTCCATTCACATAACAGTATCAAATGGAGTAGAAAATATACATTAACCATATTTGCCAACACCAGAAACTTTTTTTAAGCCTTAATCAAGTTTTAGTTGCTGAACCTTAGCTAACCACGATGTTCAGGAATTGCCATGCAATGATATTGCAGGAGTGAATCATTTGAATAAATCAATAATGTAATTTGGGGTTTTGGGATCGTCTAGTATTTATGTTCTGATTGGTGAAAGCGTTGTTCTGACATTACCACATATTGAATCTAACTTTTCGACGCACGCACTCACACACACTCACAGGGAGACCTGCCACTCACAGCATTTAACAGGACAAAAATTATAAACATGTTACAGAGCCCATCAACAATAAAAAGGACTGCGTAGAAGTGTTGAAGCTCAGCCTTAGGACAGAGGAATTGGGATGAGAGAGGTGGTTAAGTGCCTGGATGTCACACAGAGGAAATTGGTTGGGCAGCCGCCCACTAAGGCAGAGTCAAAGTCTTTTTTAAGGGATTAGAGGCTATTGGCTCACCAAGTATATAGTATAAAGACCAGTCTGCCAATCAGAGAGAGCAAAATATACAGGTCAATAGTACCTTAAAAGGCCAGACTGACAACCCAAACTCCATGCTATACTGTTTGTTCTTCAAGGAAAGGTATTATGTAGCCACAAGGCACTGTTCAGGCACACAAACTGCTAATGGTAAGCACACAGATGCAAGGCAACACTTTAACATGGCCTTCGGAATAAAAAGGGATGCTTTTTATTCAGAAGCTCAGTTCAAAGAGAGGTATGTTCAGTTTTTTTGTGAGACATTTTGATTCACATTGAAAACCATTTGAATTTCCCTATATTCAACTTGAATTGTGAGGAATATACCCTTTTATAGTCTCAGTCTTGGAGACGGGGTTACATTTATTGCAAAACGTATGCTAGGTATTCAGTTAGTTCATCGTGTTTAAGCCAGTGTATGCCTGTGTGATAATCAAAATCCAACATAATAACTACATCTCATTTAGTCTTGATTAACGGAAGAACATTTCCAGGATGATTGCCTGACAATCCACGCCAGATGTCCCTCACCCCCAGGAAACAACAAGAAACTTTGGCTAGCGAGCCACACAATGAAAATGACAGGTTTTTAAGAATATTTGGATCGTGCAACAAGGCAGGCCTGCTTTGTTCTTTTGGTGAATGATTGTAAAGATTTACAAAGAATATGTTTAAGACTATCTAACTGGGGGCTTTTGGTACCAAGTGAGAGGAATTGCTGTGGAAACAGAGGAACGTCTGGCCCCTCTACACATATAATCCTGGATCGGAGAAAAAATACAGCCTGGGTTGTTTGCATTTCTTTAACCAATCACAATTGTCTTAGGCGCCAAAGAGAACCAAGCGGGGCCTGCCTTGTTGCAGGATACAAATCCATTTTCAACGAATAGCTTGCTATTTCGAAGTTTGCTGATGTTTCTCAAAACCAACTGAGTTTTGCGAGGCGAAGGGCAACCCGCGGCAACAGATGAATTCAGAAAATAATTTGTCGTTGACAGAGATGGGAAAAGTACTCACTTCCCGAACTCAAGTAGAAGTACAGATAAAAAATACTCTGGTAAAAGTAGAAGTACCGATTTAACTTCTTTACTCAAGTAAAAGTAAAAAAGTACATGCTTAGAAATTTACATAAAGTATAAAAGTAAAAGTAGCCTTATGAATGACAGACAGATGTTACTAGAGAGCACGCTGAGAAACTACAGTGGCCATGGAAAAAAGGCTCTTTATATGCAATTGGCTACATTTTAAATGGCTGTCTGCCAATAAGCCTAAAACATATAGCCTATTTATATTGACAGAGACTGGGACTCCAGGTTAATAAGATTGTGACCGAGAAGCTAGATATGAATTCAAGTGGGATTTTTTGAGAAGTCTACATGTATATTCCCATCCAATTAGATTATATTTGGTATTGGTAACTCCAGTGAAATTATTTTAAACTCAGTGAGGACTAGATTAGGACTGGATTTAGAGCTGATTCTAGTTTCCAACTTCGGCCCAGGTGTGTCTTTTAACACACTGACGGACACAACTTCTCTCTGTTGATGCTTTATACAATCAAGCATGAGTATAAACATGGGTGTGCGTGCGTAGCTCTGCTAGGGCACGCGTGTGTGGTAAGAAAAGAAATAACATTGTAAAGGCTACCATACACAATGCATAGTAATCATATACGCTAGTAAATATAAAAAATAAACCCACTATTAATTACATTATCTTAATGAGCAATGATGTTCAACAATCACCATTATATCAAATCAACAGCAAGGTGCAACCTAGCTAACAGGTGCAACCTAGCTAACAGGTGTAACCTAGCTAACAGGTGTAACCTAGCTAACAGGTGCAACCTAGCTAACAGGTGTAACCTAGCTAACAGGTGCAGAACACAAACAAGCTAACTTTTAAATTTTTCAGAATTATAGACCAATACAACAAAAGGCTGACAACATCAGTTGATGACTTATAGTTCTCAAAGACGCACACGATCTTAACTGATTCTCCTCCGGACAGCTAGTCTCTTTTTCTTTTCTCTCACTTTTTTCTTCATGTGCCGTATGCGCCCGCTCGGTGTGGTGTGAGGCGCATGTTCGCGCTCTTCTCTGAAGTGTTAACTTCATTGTTAAAGTATAAAACTATTGGATCTGCTCCGAGCCACTCTGGATCAGGCATAACTAATCGCTAACGTTTGATGTATGTCATACACATGTGCAACAAGAGGGGAGACCGACAAGGCTTATATTTAGCATCGTTAGCGTTAGCCTTAGCCAACTCCTTCCCCACTAACGGAGTGAGCTAGAAAATCCAACTGTTCCTGAACCCCGTGGGGAGGAGGGACCCCACATCATGGCCACCAGCAAAACTCAGCAAACATTTCTCACGCTCGGGCTTTATCTTATCTTTCTCCACCGCAACTACTGAACTACAACTCAAACTAGTGTACAACCTCAACGTCATCGTTCTTAGACACTCCCTTTGTTCGCTGATGGGACCGCCAACAATTTGGCTGGAGAAAACCCAACATTATACTACGAACCCAGACGTAGTACTGAAGGGAAATGAAAATTGAGCGGAAGTACGTAGGAGGGCAGAGCCAGGCCAGTGTGGAAGCACAAATAACACCCCAAATCCCAGAAAAGGTTTATCATAATATGAACACTTTAAATATGTGACATACTTGTCAAGAGACTAATGAAGTTATACAGGGACAAGCCTAAGAACCCATCAATTTGTTGATTCCTTTTGTGTAGCCTACAGAATAAATGAACTGGTCTCAGAGTGATCAAGATTGACCAAAGAGAAGGGGTAGGAATGATGTGTTTTTTTTTTTTACTTGTGCTGATTACCTGCCGGTCATGTGATACCTGCTGCACACGTGACATCCTGCTTAGTTTGTCCAAATTGAAACTTGAAAGATTCTTTAATCAGAATAATGGCAAACTGAGATGAAAGTTGTCTGTCTGATGAGTTAACCGCCGAAATCCAGTAATGCACATATGAGATGTTGAAGCAGCGTGCCTGGAAAGCACTGCCACGGCTAATGCCTTCGCCATACACGTGGAGACTCGAATCATGGTTAACCAGCGCTTTCATTTGCAACCACAGAACTGCGAAGCCGTTTAGGTCGCCACAGGAGAGGGATTTAACACCGGAGACCTCGGAAAAATACGTCAGTGTTGTGGTTGTCGGTTCTAAAGCTCCAAAGAGTGTTTCTTTAAGTGCGTGTGTGGAGTTCTCCTGCACCGGGTGATAGGAGGGGTTGGAGAGTGACGCTGGCTGCGCCTTGGTGCTGAGCGGAGCGCTCACCTGCACATGAGAGAGCCGGGGTAAACTCGGTCCAGAGCTGTAGCACACTCACGGAGCACAAGGAGGGACGTAACGAACAGTCTGAGCAAGAAAAGGGGGGGGGAATTATACAATTACTGGAGAAGAATTACGACTCTAGCCTCTTTGTGGTCCAGGCATCCTGGCTCGCTCGCTCGCCACGATGAGAACTGACTTCGCTCTGGTCCTGACAGCAGCCCTTCTTCTTGACACTTTCTGGGTGAGATATAGTCATTATTTAATTATTTCGAACAGCTTGTTGTGTGTAGAGGAGCTGTGAGAATGCGAGACGCAGCGTCGGAAGGCGCAGGGTTTCAAAGCAATGCGCTATGAGCTTGAAAAAAAGTCATGTAGTCGGGATGGAGTCCAGGGTCAGTCCAGTGTGCTGCAGCGGTGGTCGTTATTCTCCTACAAGTAGTAATTGGTTCCCTAATGTATTTCAGTGTTTCCGTGATTGTCCCTGGATCGCCACAGGGCTGCAATATCCTGCACAAGTTAAAATTACAGCCCCGTTTAATCACCCAGGATGATACCTTATTCTTTATCAAAGTCGTTTAGTCCGCTCGCTTTATTTGGCAGAGCTGTCCCTTCCATGACAAAAAAAGCATTGGCTTGTATACATCAATCCTTTGAAGTTGTAAAGTGCTTTTCAAATATCTTCTCGTCATTTAATCTATGAAAGCCAAATGAAGTCGGCGCCGGTGTGCTACTCCTAACGGCGCCGCGAGGACCTTTGTCTCGGGCGCTTTTTGGGACTAAAACCATTTCTCTTATGCCATGTACATTTTGGGAAATTACACAAATATATTGTACTCCTGCGTTATTTCTTCCCCAGTGGAGAGGACCTATTAGCCAATGCGCGATGCCATCCTCTTCATTTCGACTCAAGCGAGCTGTGGCACCGGGTGTGTGTTCGTGCGCGTGCACGTTTACTTGTGTAGTGGCTGTAGTGGGTCAGATCGTTCCATTTAACCAACAGTGAGCACTAAATTTTGGGTGTAAAGTTTTTTTTACAGACCGTTTGAGTAGCGCGCACACACACACACACACACACACACACACACACACACACACACACACAGAGTTCCTTTTTTCTGCTAGTGTAAGACCCCCAGTCAGGGTAAGAAAATTCTGCTGCATTCTTGCTGTTTTCTTTGTGTGTGTGTATGCTGCGTATCTCACTTAACCCTGAGCCCAATATTTAAAAATTGTCCTCATGTCATTCTGGGCTGGTTTCCTTATGGAGCGAATTGCATAGAACATTTCATCCAGTATTTTCTGAGTGTGGAACAATGGGTAATGTGCCCACCCAGGAGCATATAGTTAATAAACATGTTGAATATATTTCTGCCATCTGCTATATGCTGCTTTTCTCCATGGCTCAGTGCCAAAGAGGAGCAAGAAATCAATGGAATCCATGTTTACCAATGTCTTGCATTGCATTCTCTTCCTTCCAGAGGAATAATGGGGAGCATGCTTCTAAAGATCCATGCCGACCTGGCTTCTCACAAAGCTTCTACTCCGTGCTGATTTCAAGGGATGTACTGCAAGGCCAGGGCATACGTAAAGGTAAGACCGTTAAGTGGCAACACAGTTCCTCTATGCTTTGTCAGGGAGGTTTATGTTGGGAGATGAAGAGCTTCTTCTTAGCAATGAGGCCAGTGAAAGAAAATCGGTGTGGTGATGTTTTAATGCCCATTGGGTTTTTGCTTTTTTTTTGGTAAATAATGAATGTAGTATTTATGTCTCTGGAAAATTGATTGAAAGCTTTAGAAATTAAACAATTTGATTCTGAAAATTGATTTATGTGTAAAGCTGTGGATGACATCAAATGTGTGTGTGTGTGTGTGTGGAAACAAAAACATGCTTTTATAACACTCCAAATGCGTGTGTGTCACATGCTTGAATTATATGAGCTTTTTTGACAATGCTCAACCACTTAAACATTATTATTATTATCATCACTCCATCACTATAATCGTATGTGCTGTTAGGCTTCCCACACTACGTCGGTACCCAGTTGCACGCATGTTGCTCCAGTCCCACAGCGAGCCAACCAAGTTTGAGGGCCCGATAGTGCAGGAAATGGAATTGACATCCTGTGTCTAATCTGGCACTTCTCCTGCCAATGTGGGCTAATTGCAATTCTCTATTGATCCCGATGTTTTTTTTTTCTTCTTCATAGCTCAGCTAAGCTGTATTATTTTGCTGTGGGCGCACAATAGCTCTTTTGTGGGTTGGCAATGTCTTCGGCAGCTGCACAGTATATATTTCTCACTCTCCTTAGTAGTTGGAGACCTGCAGGGAACACAGCTGTCTAGACTCTTGAGTGTGTGCGTGAATGCACGCAAACACACACAGGCGCGTTAGAATACGGATAAACATGAGCTGTACAATAGGGTGCACTATGTGATTTGGTTTTCTCTCTTATGTGTCCATATTTGTGTTTGTGCTTTTGCTGGAGTGATATGTCTGGAGGCAGGTATCAGCTTGATTTTAGTGTTTCATTAACTTCAGTATATCGTAGCCCGGCTGGAAGTGGGAATGAATATGGTACGTGGTTGGTGGTAGTAATGTTTCTCTTTGTGTGGTAGTGATATCTTCAGCCCAGCAGGGGGTGTCAACACAATCACAAACAATCACAGAATGAGCCATCACTGCTTCACAGGAGCCATGTATTTCAGAGAGCATTATTTCTCTGGGTTGGTCTAAGAGCAATGACATATTCTCTGTAATAATAATAATAATAGTAATAGTAATACATTTCATTTATGGGCCCCTTTCATAGCAATCAGGGACACCTTACAGTTAAAACATGCAACAATACGGTTACAAAGGTAAATATAATGAAAAAAAAACGCATTTAAAAATTGACACTTTTAAAAATTGTCTGTGTTCAGACATAAAGTAATCTTTAGAGGTCTAACATGGTTGTTTTTTAGTATTTAGAATTGTATTTACTACTAAAAAAAGCTGTTGTGGTAATTTTACTGCACACTTTTTTCCATAAGCTACACAATAGTCAACTTCAAACATGGCTGTTAACAGACCACAGAAACCACGGCAGTCTCCACTGATGAGGCATCCTTTTTTATTTTATTTATTTTTCATCACAAGGAGATCCCACCTTCCAGAGGGGTCGTAGTGCTGGGTACTCAGCCATGGTACATATGTCCCTTCGTTAATGTTGATTCCAATGAATCAAATTAAAAGCATATGCTTTAATTTAACATTCATCATGTATTTCCTCTTTGCTTTTAAAGGATCTTGTTAAAGAAGCATGTGCTCATCTCAGTCGTGACACACTCACAGCTGCAATATCATCTTCATGTGCGTCTAAGAGCACAGCTGCAGTGACCACACACACACACACACATACACACTTGATTTACAGGGCTCAGCCAGTTGATTTATAGTTGGTAAGGGTGTCACTGGAGGGAGGCTTGAAGCTACTCTGGAAAGGCTTTAATAATAACATTGTTTAACCCAAAACCGTCAGATGGGGGAAGGAGTAATGACACCCACTCATGCACACAGCCTGTTATTGAACACACACACACACACACACACACACACACACACACACACACACACGCAAATATACAGTATATATATATTTTCATGTTAGCCACCGAGGGAATAATGGAAAGGACAGAACTAGGACCTTGGCCATGATGGGAGGATGTGTGGGTCTCGACAGGAGGTCGGCAGAGAGGAGGAGGGTGTTACATTTCACATTATATCACTTTGAGTCACTCTGAAGTACCAAGTTGCATAAAATGTCAAAGACTAGTGTAGTTATTAAAAACCACCACAGCAGACCTGATGACAAAGCCAAAGCTGAGAACAAAACCAAGGCTAAATCTTTGCAGCATGGGCAGTATCTGTCCAAATAAGATATCCAAATTGCAGAGTGTGGAAATAAATGTAGTTCAGGTATTGAATTGCATCTTTGTGTAACAATCTGCATCCCACTTTTGCTTTTTCCTCAGCATTTTCATTTGTTGGTGATTTTGATTTTCAACCATCTCGTGAGTCATTTTCCGCTGTCTACAACTTTGTTTTTGGATTAATTTTCCTTTGAATCTGCAGCGAGGCTCATTTTGATCACTTCCTAAAGATTCTGGGTGTTTTAGCCACCTGAGGGTTTTCATTGATTGATTTGTCTGTCAAATAATCATTTATACGTATTAATTTTACATGCGGCATTGTTCCTGCTGCGTGAATTGATTTGCGATCTATTTATCCGGAACAACCTTGGTTCAGATGGGTTTTGTTATTTACATTTTAGTAGCTAATTGATTTCAGCCTTTTTATGAACAATAGAGAAACAGTAGGGGCTTAAGAGGTGAGACAATGGATTTAAGGGGTGAGAGGTCTCATTGTGTGTGTGTGTGTGTGTGTGTGTGTGTGTGTGTGTGTGTGTGTGTGTGTGTGTGTGTGTGTGTGTGTGTGTGTGTGTGTGTGTGTGTGTGTGTGTGTGTGTGTGTGTGTGTGTGTGTGTGTGTGTGTGTGTGTGTGTGTGTGTGTGTGTGTGTGTGTGTGTGTGTGTGTGTGTGTGTGTGTGTGTGTGTGTGTGTGACCCATTCGGTGATAACGACGCCTGCTGTCATTTATGCCTGGTTTTCATTAGAGCTATGAATGCTTCCTTACCACGCACACACGCTGGGCACCATTAGAGGAGAGCTCCGCCAGGCATGGTTAACGTCACACACGAAATGAACACACACACACACAAACACACACAAACACACACACACAGCAAGGTTGGTTGAATATTTGAATCAACAAAATATGCTGTCAGGATGTTTGGAGTGTTTTGTATCCCACATACCAGAAAGGAGGAGTTTCTTCCTGGCCAGACTCACACAGATAAAAACAGAGCCAGCTAACGTAACCTCATCCCGTGTGTCCCCTTATCCCTCTGCTGATTCTGTTCCTGGTAATGAAAACCAGCGGCGGTGGTTTCAGCTCAATGAGCCCACTATGCTGACCTTGGGCTTTGTTTGGGTTTCTGGTGGTTTTTGGTAGACCTCACTGTCTGTCTGTCTGTCTGTGTGTCTGTGTGTGTGTGTGTGTGTGTGTGTGAGAGAGAGAGAGAAATACATATTTGGTGAATTCAGATGCGTGTATGTGCTTCTTTTGGACATGTCAGTACCTAAGCTATAACAATGCTGACGTCCACGATGCAGCTTCTCAGAGGGAATGGGAGATTTTCTCTGCAGTCATCACTTTGTATTTAGAAACTCCTTTTGATGCTTGGCTCCATTTTGAAAATAAGATCCCCTCCAGTATCTCATCATTCAGAATAAATGGCCGTAATGTCTGTATTAAGGTGACCATAACTGTCCTTAACCCTCCTGGCCAGGCTCAATATTGCTATTGTACTCATAAATACATTTTCTGATGCACTGTAAGCACACTCTCTCTCTCTCTCTCTCTCTCTCCTCATTCTTTAATATATATACACTCTCTCACCCTCTTACACACACACTCCATGTCTATCACATTGTCTTTATATGCTGCCATTCAGTAGAGATTCACATTTGAGCTAATTACATTTAAAGTTATGCCTAGGCTCTTTGAACCAGATCCCTTCTCTCTACCTTCATCGCCACCTTGCTTTTATCATATGTGGCTGTAGCCCAGTAGGAGGATAACCAGAAACCAGGAGAAAGGGATGAGTGAGCTTTGCATTCTGAATAAAACAAATTGTTTAGAGCTCTACTTTTCTCTTGGATAATATTTCCAAAAATCTCTTCCAGCGGGCACCCAGCAGGCCCGGGTGATGAGTCTCAATTGCCTTGTATGGTAAAGCTTTTCCTCTGAGGCTTTAGGTAATTTTTCAAAATCCAATAGCATCGCTGTGACTTTGCTATATGCTTGTATTCTGAACCTCATTTTGCATCTTGAAGAGCAGAATTTGAAATACAGTAGGCATCGATTTCACCCCCGGTTAAATGCACATAACTTTCTTCATTGGAAGAAATGGCTCAATATCACAAATAACCCCATACTGTAGGATCCTCTGCCTAAGATGTTAAAGTATGAAATAAAATGACCTTGCCCTCTACCCATAATCAGAGCTGACACGCTCCTCAGTGGCTTCAGAGTGCCAGGGATGTAGGGACAGAAGTCCGTTTTGAAGGAGTGACTCATTGGAGCCTGAATAAAAGATGCCATTTCTTTTCAAACGCACCAAAGGGATGGACAATGCATCATATTTCTCTTCCCCTTCACCCTCAAACAGAATTAAATTGTTTTGATTTGCTGTTTACCTTTTGACCTAAATCTCATGATACACAGCCTGCTGTGTTTTCTTGGTCGATAGCAGACAGGCGTCCTCATGGAGGTTAGACATTGTTGGAATATAGCCTCCTTTTGCTTTTTGTTTTTGTTTCCGGCTAAATCACGCTCATTGTTTGCTGTCATTATTAGCTTTTAGATCTCGGCGTCTTACTTTATTCTAATCTTTGCAAAGTCCAATCTGTCTCTGAATCATTCATGCTTTGTCTCTGCAACCCCCTCCAATGTAACAATCTAGTCTCCTGTTGTAATGCAAAATAACAACACAAATCCTTATTCTCTCGGCCGTCTGTTTGAACCATTACATGGTTTATGGCTAATTTTTGTGAGGATATTCGGTCACAGAGACGGACGCAGACACATCCGTTCTCCATGGTTATAAATAACAGACGCATGAGGTTGACATTTGTTGGATGTCGTGTGAAGCGGTGAAGCCACTTCAGACATATGAGGTGCTGGTTTATGCTCTTCAGGCCAAAGGCTAATCTGACCTCTGGGAGCTGTTACAAAAAGCCAGTTGACACATATTTACTTAAAGTGTAACCCCAGGCCTGATGTATGTGTCCAATAGTTTTCAAGAATCGTGTGTGGAGTTTCCAGAGAGGCTCATATAAATGATTTATCCACATGTTGAACGTTTTTTTTTCTGCCTGTTAGGGTCTAGACGTGAGTGGTTTATGAGATAAGCGGGGGGGGGGGG
>NC_048413.1:9557321-9569727 GCF_013103735.1 Etheostoma cragini
TCTCTCTCTCTCTCTCTCTCTCTCTCTCTCTCTCTCTCTCTCACACTCACACTCACACTCACACACACACAAACACATATATATGCACACAGTCCCGCACACAAACATTGTGTCTGAGGTTAGCAGGGTTTATTTGTTGGTGGTGTCAGGTTAAGACTCCACAGTGGCTGTTGTAAGGTGTCCCTGATGTCTTTGGTAAAATAGTTTGTCACGAGGAGCAAGAGTAATGCGCGGCGATCCCAGGGCTGTTCTTTTTCTGGAAGTGGTGGACAGGGATTACACCAGCAGGATAACGATAAGCCTACAAGGCTGTTTTCCCTTCGCTCAAGAGTCCCACTGACCATGTCCTCCAGCTAGGCCACACTCCGTGGGAGGGTGAAACTGAGGGTGGAGTGGAGGGAGAGATTCACTTTCTTCTCAACAGGGTACAGGATGAAGTATAAGATAAGTCACTGTTATTGCACATTCACATGCACGCAAGCACACACACACACACACACACACACACACACACACACACACACACACACACACACAAAGAAACACACACACACACACACAAAAACATTATGGCACTCTAAAACAAATGGGCTCTAGATTTCACCTCCCAGTCCGCCCACTACTCCAGTTTAGCTTTGGCCTGGGCCCAAACACTGTGGTGTCCTCTTCCTGCCCACTCACTCCTCCACTGCCTCTGTTTGTCTATAGCAGCATTTTAATTACAGCCTAATTGATGACGTTAGGAATGAGGCTACTGTGAATGCAACCAATAAAGGGATGATTCAGCTGTCGCGGCTCCATCACTTTTTGTTTCAGTTGGTGGGCTGTGATAAAGACAGACAGTAGTTTATTAGTGGAAGAGACACGGATGACACTATTCTGCAGTTGAATATTCTTTTGTTTTTTTCTCTCATTTTCTTCTACAGTTGTACTATTACCAGCTCTGAGCAATTTAAAAATGTTTGGATGATTCTCCACTTCTCTTCAGAATTCTTTTAACCTAACAGTTTCTTGTTACATAACATAATTAAAGAGCAGTGGACAAAAAGCTGATTTACAGCCATTGTTATAAAAACTCTTCCATAACAGGGATTTAAAAAAAAAAGAAATAGGAAAAATGGCCCTGCGTTTTCTCCTCTAACCCAGCCCTCAATTATCTCTCCTTCCTGCCTAGTTTTCCAAAACTGAGATCAGATCGTTATTGTTAATTAAAGAATATTCTGTCCTTTTTCTCACACTTTTCTCATCAACCCGCAGAAGTGTATGATCTCTCTGAGAATTTGGGCAGGACAAATCCAAGAGCATTACAGCCTCATATGCTATTCCTTTTGCTTGAAGATCCCTGGTCTTTGTTAAGGAAGGATGAAACGAAGGATGGAAGCCCTCGGAAGACATAGCTGTCTCGTAATCACTAATTGTGTCTTGAACTCCCTGTGAATGTTCTCCATTAAGTTCTTAAGTTCAGCATGCAGTCAAATCATCACTTCTGAACAAGGAAGCCATGCAGGAACACAGGGGACAGAGGGAGAAAAGGATAAAGGAGTTGGGGGTCGACAAACAGAGTGCCAGTAATGTTAATTAATCAGAAGACAATGATGAGTCCCGTGGTGTCTGGCCCTACGTTATTCAACAGGCTAAAAGCTAATTATGGGCTCATAAAGGTGCTTTAAGAGGAACTCTGGTATTTGCAAACAGTTTCTGATGATTTATGTCAAGATAGATGTTTGCTTTTAATGACAGATTTGATTGGTTTCCCCATGGGGGGTATCCTTATATCTCCCTGTAGTTTGGGGCGTTAGCTGGCTAGTTAGGCACTCCCTTGCGCTCGTTGTTGAATGTTGAATTGTCACTCAAGGACATTGAGAGTTGGTTGCAGGGGCAATTAAGTGAAGACCTTCAAAGTAATAGCTTTTTGATTCACTAGATATCATTGATTCAGAGCTGCATCTAACACTAATTGTCATCTACAAAATATGCCTGCTATTTTTCCAATCTACTAATTCAATGATAATAAAATGTCATAAAATTATGATATGTTACTTACACAAGTTTTGGGAGTCCAAACTGATGTCTTTAAATATGGCAAAAAACTACAATATAGATATTTAAACATTTAACAGCAACAAATCTTCATACTTTAGAAGATTGACACAGTGAGTATTTTGCTTGATATTTTACTTGAAAGATTGATTATGCTAACTGTCCCTTTTCTGTTGATGTATCAATGAATTAATTGTAGTTGTATAGTTAATGTAGTTATTTCAACACTACATGTCATGTTGAAAGTTATGTGATGAATTGATTACTGCTTAAAGGTCCAATGTGTAGGAATTTCTCCCATCTAGCGTTAGATCATATATCAAAATCAACTCTCTCACGCCACGTAGTTCCATGTACTTACAGCTATGTTAGCCTTCACGCTTCAAAAAGCCGGTCTTTTGCTCATCTCGATATCCTTTTTCTTTTTCTGGGCAAAGAAGAAGACTCCTGTTCCTGAAATTTGGATTTTGAATACGTTTGGTCTTCCATGTTTTCTTCTTCAAACTTGCTAGGGCCGGGAAGCAACAATACCCATTGCATGCAGTGCATTAGCAGCACCTGTGAGTTTATCATGTGACAGCGAAAACGCGAAAGTCGGAGCAGTATGTCCTGTATGTCCCTTACCGTCTAACGTGTTTCAAGATAGTGATGAATATGGAGAGTCTACCCCAGTTTTTACTATGGAATGGAAATGTAACATATCAAGCCAAAGGAATACTGGGAATTAATGGTGGTGATACATTTTCATAAAAAAGGACAAGTTTGTGAACCGGCAACACTTATTTTGATGATGAACAACTAAACATGTTACACACTGGACCTTTTTAAAGTAGTAGTGTTAATACAAAGTGTTAATGCAGTGGAGAATATATCAACTGTTCAGAAGATCAGAGAACATACATTATGCTTTGATTTTGATCTCTGATGTATGGCTCAACTTTAATCTATTATTCAGTGCATTGAAATGTTCAATAGTATTAGATAGAATAATTATAAGACCTCTTGAGTGTGTATGAGAATCCATTTGTGCGGCCATATATTTTTATGTATAATATTGGATGGAATGCTTGTACATGGTACAGTAAGTAGCAGAACAAAGGCTATATATTCTTGAAACAGAATTTATATAGCGTTGTTGATGTTGTGGAACTATACTGTAAATATCTAGGTTTTTTAAAATAAGTTTACAGTGAAGCAGTCACTTCTAAACTAAAATACACTATATCCTAAAATCACTGTTGCTGTTTGTACGGTCTAACTATGCCTGATATTGCAGTGTAGATGGTGGGCCACATTCTTTGTTTTTGTTCATGGGAGGCAGCAGTGGATGTTAAAAAACAACAACATATTTTTAGTGTGAAACTCAGTGTTGCCCGTTCACAATAAGATATATAAAAAATTGTCAAAGACAACGGTTGTCATGTTGTTGCACATACTCAATTACTCACTTACATTTTCACTACATTGAGCAATGCATACATTGACTTATACATTTATGATGTGCTGTACTGAGCGTAGATATCTATGGTATTGAGTCTGTTTTGGATTTCTACTGCAGTGGCCGCATAACCTTAGTCTAGAGTAGAGACTTTAGTTTAGAAAAAAATCTGTGTTGCCAACAGGGACGTTCTATAGCGCCCTCTGGTGGACAAACTATACAACACCAACAGTCATAACATGGTTGACAGTCTGTTTTTATTTGTTAAATATTATTTTGTCTTTAAATATTTGTTTTTAATTTTTTTTTTATCGTCCATTATAAATGCCGATACCGATAGTTTGGGAAATGCCTAAAATCGGCCCGCTGATATATCGGTCAGGCTCTAATTTAGTCATTTCAAATGTAGTACTGGGCTGTAAAAAGTCCAACTTGTTGAGCGGGAATCCTGAGCGTAAACCGGAATTTGCTGTAACATTAAACTACTAGCCTCAACGTTTGTAAGGCTTGCTTCGTCTAAGAACCTGAAGAAGCAGAGCAATGGACATTATTCTTAACCTGTCATGTTATACAGGTATGGTAATACAGTGGGTGACCGCTGTGGAGAACTGTAATTATACTTTTGCCATTTTTTTCTATACACATCTGAAGCAGGAGCTGAATGCTGAAAATTGGTATTTTACACTGCAGCATGTCATCATGTCTCCTATCTGTAAAGCTAACACAGCCTTGAAACACTATTGGTCAAACTTCATGATTAAATGTAGGCTAGCAAGCCAGCCATTTCAAGCCTTGGGACCAACCCACTTTCAAAAGCACACTGGCCAGAATTCTCTTCTTCTCCCTCTCCTTATCTGTCTATTGTCTTTTTCAGCACATCAGAGGAAGAGGCATAGAGCGAGGGTAATAAAAGGCCCCGCTTTCCTCCTCTGGGCCTGGGAGAATGTAGAGAAGCAGATAAGTTGTCTAGCTCTGGATCTGAGAATGATCAAAAACAAAGTGAATCCTGTGGCCGCTGAGGGAACAAGCTCCTGCAAGGGGGGTTGGGAAAAGATAGAAGAGGAGGAGGGCTAGAAGAGCAGCCACGCTCAGAAGAGAATACTGTGTTTGCTCATCTCTGGGATGAGGAGCTGCAGACAGATTTGCAAGCAGGGCTATTTTCTCTGCTCTAAGCGAGAACTTGGATGGACAGAAAGATGGGTTCACTCTATACCTTTCAGTGGTTTGTGAACTATGTAGCGGAGTGTTGGTGGTCTTGAATGATGATTGGTATATTGTTGGCCTCACTGCACTGTGGAGACAATTCATGTTTTGTCCTATGAACTGGGCTTTGGGAGATGTTAGTTACGCACAATTAAATATTGCGCACGCACATGCATTGTTGACTGTCCCTCGAGGCATGAGGCAAGGCCATGGTCTGGGGGTGATTACCCTACACACAGAAATGAAAGGATTACAAAGCGATGGTGTAATCCAGCTGTCAATCCCACCTCATTAGCAAACGTAGCTTTCAGAACCAGCAAAAGGATAGCGATAGTTAGGGTGGTGGGAGATAGAAACCAAGTAAGGGTGGAATGACGAGGATATAAGACAGTGGGAGGAAGAGGAGACCAAAGAAAGAGGGGAGGAGTAGATGTTACATCCTCACTATTCTGCTCAGGGGGCTATGCAGAGAGTATATTAAGCTTTCATCTGCTTTTCCTTTCCTCCTTTACCTCCCTCTGCTTCCCCCCACCGCAGCAGCAGGGCACGCTAGCCATGTCAGTCACGTCTCAAACCCACAGTTCTGCTTGTAATTCCCTGATTAATTAAGAACAGTGATTTGTTAATTTAATTGTAGGTGTTGGGTCGTTTTCCTCATCCCCCTCTTTCTTGCTTTCTTCTGCCGCTTGCTCCCTCTCATCCTCTTGGCAGGCTAATTTGCCCTGCAGCTTTGAGGAGGGGAAATGAAAGGTATAGCAGAGGAAGCCTTCAGATGGTTTATTAAGAATTGATTTGCCATGGTGGCTAGCGACACACTGTGGGGAGATACACGCTGACGTGCCTCCCAGGCAGACACCCCAGGGCTGTGCGGGGGTGGGGGGGGGGGCTCTGGCTTCTAATCAAAGCATGATGAGAAGCCAGAGAGGCATGTTATATTGCCTGGGTGTCTTCACTGGGTACATTTCAGAACCACTGTTGACCAACCAACCCCAAGTAACTAAATCTGGATCCACCGAAATTACCGCATTGTTGATCCTTCAGCTTTTGGCCAATGCCTTCCACATGATGAAGTAGTTGGGAGCCTATTTGCAGAGCCCAGTGGTAAATAGAAAGGCGCAGTGTGAAAAAATGTCCCCTGTTGTGAAACATTTGATTTTTGTTGTTTTTAAATGGGTAAGTGCAAAAGATGGCTAATCTGGACAAGCCATGCACAGCAGCCAGCTAATATGTTGAATCAGAACCAAGTTCTTTTAATGAATTACCATTAACATAGCCTACTACGGTGCTGTCACATCGTCGTGCTCGTAAGGCAGAAGAGCACTGGACAGCATGGGAGGCAAGAGATAGATGACAGATCAGAGGAATTAGAGCTTCAAAGCTGCGGAGAGAAGAGAGAAACAGAATACCCCCCAGCTCGGAGAAATGGCTAAGAAGGCAGTGCTTCTTATCTTTAGCAGCTCATCTCCCCATGTCCACTGCCCCCTCATTTACAACTGGTCAAACACCAGATCCATGAAAGCTTATTGACTCTCCAGTCAGGTTTTTCATCCTTGCAAGTTTTCTTTTTCATTTTTTTTCATGTCAGGTGAGATTGTTGTTTCTATTTCTAATCTTCATGAGTCAATTGGCCGCTGCTGCGTTCCATTGCCTCTTATCACAGAAGCGTGGCATTTCTCATTATCCCTTTGCTTAATTTATGCACAAGTTATTCATAGTTTGGTAAATCCAAATTTAGCGACAACAAATTGACAGTTCTTGTTTTGTTTTTAAGAAAATAGGTTTGGAATCAGGAGTGTGTTCCTTGTTTGTTTCTTTACGCATCACAGTGTGTGCGTATGTCTGTTTGCGTGTGCAAACGGGTGCAGGTGCACATGTGTGTGAAATTGGAGGTGCTGGTTGGTAAAGGTTGAACTTGAGAGTTTTTATTTTTTTTCTCTTCTACCAAATGAGATGAACAGAAGAAAATGGAAAAGCAGAATAAAATACTCATTGGGACGGTGATGAAAGACTTGGCTTCATCATGCTACAGCACCTGACTGCACATTGTCGGCATCGATGATGAAAAGGATTTACGGAACAGAAGCGGAGCGTAATAATACCATCTCAGCCATGTGACAGGCAACATGTATGAGCTTGAGTTAGCTGCCTGTCACAGAGGCTTTATATAGCTCCACACAGTCTAATCTTCATTACTGATGACCACTTTTTCCAGGTATGTAACAATGTAAAGACTGTACACACACCCATATCAGCCACTGCAAAAGCATACTGTAGTTGGCAAGACCGCCATTGAGTTTACTGGGCTAATAAAAAAAATATGAGAAGCTTAAGTTAAAAGATTTTTAAAAAGCTTCTTGCTGGCATGTTGTGCGTTTTAACTATAAAGTACTTGTATTTGACATGCTGCAGTATAATGACTCTGTTAACTAAATAAGCATCTTAGTGGTTTGGTTTCTACCCACAACTGGCAACAATTTGGTCCAAAAGTTTGAATAGCTGTGGTCTTCTACCTTAACTGCAATGTCGTCTGTGGCCAGTAAAAAAAGCCCACGAGAAGTGTGCGTCTTCTCATAGGAGAGTGTGTGGAAAATGCTGAGTCGGATGTGATGCCCACTGGACAGAGAAAATAGAGACAAATGATACTGCATTGAAGGGCACAACTCTGTTCTATTATAGCGAAGAAGGTAAAATATTCTTCATAGGCACCCGCGCCTTCTAATAGAGAGGACGGGGAAACATCTTTCATCCATCTGATCCACATTTCAACTCAAGCACAGGAGAAGCTGAGGCGTTCCTGTGCCATAGAGAAAAAGGCATTATTCTTTGAAACACACACACACAGATTTGCATACACATGACTCCTGCAGTTTGCATTGCTGCACCGCTATACCATGTAGAGGTAAATGGAGCAAGCGGTTGCACAGAGAACAATTCACAAGGTTTAATGATGTCAAATCGACTTATCAGATCAAATATTTCCAGTGTATGTCTCATGTCAATAGCCCGCTGCAAGTTTTGCCAGGCATGATCTTGCTTGCATGTATTGCTTTTGTATGTCAGCATAGAAGTGATTTGTCCTGCAGATGCAGAGTAATGAATGAGGCATCCTACTCGTGGGCTGATATGAGCCGGGCTAGCAGTTCCTTTGATGTGATTAGCTTCGTGCACTCTCTTGACAAATTGGGCTGTCCTTACCTCACAGCTATACACTAATGTATGCCAAAAAAAAAGAAACTCCTTTCTCTTAATTAAACATATGTGTGTTTCTGTGTGTGTGCGTGTGGCTGTTTGTTTAAGATACATTAATCAAGACGGATACCTAAATGGATAGATTTGAGTTAATAGTTCCACTTCCGGGATTGCTCTGTTGTTGACGGAAATTCCGCCGTATGTCCTTCCTTTCGGCCAGATGTCCGATGTTTCTTTTTGTTGGAATATTTAACTTTGGTCGATTTATGATGACTATGGTTAACTACTCCTTAGATCTCTGCAGGGTAAATCCAGACAGGTCTCTGTTGTGCGACTAAAACGTGCATCCTTTGAACGTACATGTTCTGCCAAAACAAGTTCCTTCCAGAGGCTATTTTGCAGCGGCACAGGTGCTCGTCCGTGACAATTGTTTTTGGTTTTAAAGCCAATGAACCCGAGCACATTCCTCTCCCATTCCCAAATGCTGTGTGGACTAACCAGACCCTCCTGGGATGCCCTGTGGAAGAGGGTCTGCCAATGCAACACTATCAAGGACGGACCAGCAAGTTGGGCATTTGTCCAGTCAGCTTCTGCTAGATGTATTTGAGTTGATAAATAAAGCTGCCTTGATGTTTCTGTGGAGGCAAACACTTGTCAGTCATCTGTAGCTGGGATTAAAGTCTGACATTATTGCCTACAGAGTAATTTTGGTCTACACATTGACACCAACCCCTAAAGCATGCTAATGTCCAAGCCTTGTCAGGCCACAATGTGTAAAATGTGTGGACTCACTGTTCAAGAGGCTATCAACAACTGCCTCGCTGACTAAAGTAAGAAACTGGATGGCAATTAGCATTATTGAAGGAATGAATCGATTCCCCATCAGTTTTGCCAGCATCTGTTTTTCACTGCCTCTGTAACTAGAGGGTTAAGTCGGGTTCTTTTACCAACTGGGGATGTTTTTGGAACAGACGTCGTTGCATCTAAATACAGTGACACCCTTACCCTTAATCTAACTATAAATCAACTGGCTGAGTCCTGTAAATCAAGTGTGTGTGTGTGTGTGTGGGGGGGGAAGAGAGTCTGTGTTTCAGCTTTTGAACATGGACATGTACAAGCTTTCTTACCTAACCCCTGAATGTTTGGACAGAGGACACCACATCGCTCAGGAAATTCAGAACAGACTCATGGCAAATTATGTTCTTCTTCATCTGTTTGCAGTCAGATTTATCTTGGAAATGAACACATAAAACATCTAGCTATATCCCTCTAGCAGCTTTAGGGACATTTTCCAAATATTTGACTTTAATTTAGATACCAGTGAACAGAGGTAATTGTATTGGAGAACCTGCTCTGAAACTTTTTGAATAATAGAAGTCCATCAGTTCAGCCACTTAAGATAGTGTTTAATGAATTAAGCAGGCCCAGGATGGGTGACCTGAGGTGGAAGACAAAGAGGTTGTATATATTACACCTATCTGATGGGACGTCTGCACATTGAGCATAAAGTATTCTCATGTCATCATCAGGGGAAAAGGGATTTGCTTATCTAGGACATAGAGGAATGGGCTTCTATTTTCTTTGTCACCCATTACTGGACCCCAGAGAAAACTGGAATTAAAACAAGCATTTGACCATTCACGAAAGACTTGTTCACTGCATTGGCCCTTGTGTAGTGACATAATGATATTATTTAGTGGTTGTTGCAGGGATGAATAAATGCTCATGCCCACAGCAGGATCAATGCAAGTCAGACTCTGAACATCACACCCATCTCCCTATTCGCTACGTCCCTTTTAGTCTGCCCCAGCTCCACCCTTCTCAGCCTGTCGTTCCCCCCCGAACACACACGCACACATGCACGCATGCACACACTCACCTCAGTTCTTTACTGTGGCAAGTGGAGACTCTTATCATCGATTTTTCTCTTTTCTCTCTTCTGTTCACTCACTGCAGAGCCTCCAAACTTATCTGGCTCTGACGGAACAATGCTGCAGTAGGAGGGCACTCAAGGACAGATTAGATTATTTGGGGATTCTCATTCCTCATGTTTTCATACTTCCAGGTCTGTGTGTTCCTATTCTGTAGCACATTCCTACTCCCTGTGATATTTTTTCTTGCAATTGAAACTACTTCTACTCTTCTTCTGTCTTGTTGCTGTATATTTTGCTTGTGTGACTGTGTGCATTAGTTAAAAATGTAGTTAAGGGGTACATTTGTGTGTGTGTGTGTGTTTGTGTGTTTGTGGTGGTAGCGCCTCCTCTGTCTGAGCCATGGTAATTACTGTGCTTCACTGCCTCTGTAGAAGGCAACGAAGCTGAACTCATTGTCTCTCTGTACATGGAAGTCAACAATTGTGTGAATTCCCTGGTGACATCGCAGCCACTGCTAAACCAGCGTCCTGAATTTTTTATCAGTCTGTTTGTCCTTTTGTCTCTTTTTCTCTCTCTCTGCCACTCTCTTTTTGTTTTTGTGTATGTGTGGTTGTTTTTTTCCACATCCCATTGAGTTCTACCGGGGGTAATTGAGCTTAAAAGTGTTATTTAATTTCCATGTATGTATTTCTGTATTTAATTTGAATCATGCAGTCTATTTAAAGTTGCTAACAGCATTGCAATCTAATTTCCAAACAACAACAGCTAGAAGGCATTGTAATGTGTTTTTCCAAAATGGATTTCAAACATTTAAAGTGATATTTTTTTGCAGACTTGAAGTGCAGTCAGTTTTTTTGTCTGTTTATATCTTTAAAAATAGCATCCCACGCCAGACTCAGCTACTGTACACACAGCCTACGGGAGGCTGTGTCCCAGTGCTGCTTAAATGGAGAGGAAATGTTACCATTATCTTTGCTGAAGCTAAAAGCACTGTGGCCACACTGGCAGTGGGATGGGAGATTTCCAGTTGTCCTCCATCCCATACTCCCTTTGCTAATGTTTAACCTTCACACTGCACTTTGATAGGTTAGCCTCAAACCCAGGCAACCTCAATGGAGTGTGTGAGTGTAGGCTGAGGGGAGCTGGGAGGGGGGTGAGGCATTTAAAAAAAAGCGGTTAGTTGCCTGGATTGTGTGTAATAGGATGGTGAACCAAAGCCACAGATGCTGGGTGTGATTTTGACTGTGGTGGCTTGGGTTAGCTAATTGCTCTTTGGGATAGGATGAGATAAGATGGGATGCAATGGATGGCCTGTCAGCACTTGGATGGAAGTTGGCTCCAACTGTTTTTGCCCTTTCTGAATGTGGATAGAAACCTAGCGAGCAATGTGTTGCCATGGCAAAACATAGCCCAAGAGTCATTAATTTCTCCTGCCTTTTCTTTTACTATCACAATATGTAGGTATTGTATGTCATATTTCAGTGTGTATATGAGAGAGATAAGGAGAGAGGAGGATGAGAGTTTTAAAGCTAATAAATACTAAACGGAAGTTAGTTGGGCCATTCCAATTTAAACCACTAGTGTAAAAAATGTGTGTTATAAGTAATGCTGGAAAGGGAGAGAGCGTTACAATGAAAGGGATCAGGGCATGGATTGGGGCAGAGAGTCTAATGCAGATGTTGTTAATGCGATTCTATTGTCCAACAAATTGGCGAGTGCATACTTATGCCCACTAAAACAGTTTGCGTGCAATTAGTGCAGAGAAAGCAAGCAAGTGCTTTGCATGCCAGTTGTGTGCTGTGCTTGTCTTTCGGCACCAGTTAGCTCGTGTTGCCATAGAGTGTATAAATTGGTCTGCAGTCGTGTTGGCTCACAAATTGTCCTCGTCATTGTCCATTTGTTTCCATCATTATGGCTCCATAATGAGCTGTGGCAGCTATCTCAAAAAAGTTGGCTTTGCAGATGTTTACTTCAAGCTAAATAAAAAGATTTTTCCCTTTTTCAAGTTGTCTTTTTAACCTTAATTATCGCCTGGACAACCCTTCACCAGTTAATAGTATTCAAAATAGAGTTTACAGGAAATGGAATAGGAGACTGAGAGTCATCTTGACCCTTTGGTCTGGAAAATGGGCAGAACGGTGAAGAGAGTTTCTTGTGTTGTAAAAATACATCTCTGAAGGAGAGATTGTGATGAAGTTATCATCTCACTGATGAAGGTAGAGATTTGGTGCTACTCCTTGTGGAGATGCTTTTGTCTACAATGGCCTTTTACTAGGAAATGTCACACAAATCACTCAGGCATCAAGGGCCACTCTCAGGGCAGGGCACGAGGCTGCAGCAACCAGTATGAACACAAATAGCATGCACACACGCACACACGCACACACACACAGTGTGTGGCAGCATCTTTTTGTGAACCCATCATTGACATAATGCATTCCCTAGCCCCTTACCCTTACCCTAACTTTAACAATCATGACTAAATGCCTAACCTTAAACCTTACCATCACCCTAACCATAACCTAATTCTAACCCTAATCCTAAAAACAAGTCCTACCCCTCAAACAGCCCTTTAAAGTTGTGGGGTCCAGCATGTTGGCGCCACAAACCTGTCAGGGCCCCACAAGTATACTGGACTCCTGTTTTGTGGACCCCAGAAATG
>NC_048413.1:9569737-9583222 GCF_013103735.1 Etheostoma cragini
CCCACACACACACACACACACACACACACACACAGGCAGAAAAAGATAATTACACAGGAGTACAAGGACTTAGTCACAGTCTATGTGATGTAAGAAAGTCTAACTTAAAGCTTCCGGTTCAGCACGAGTAATGCTTGTTTGAGTTTGAAGAGGTCACTACTAACATTAATGTTGCTGTTATAAAAAATCTATTCCAAAAAACATTTTACCGGTGATAATTCTTTTGCAAATAAGCCAATATTGTCTCAAAAATGACACATTTGCATGGAAGTGAGACAGAGATTGTACTTCATTGTAATAGTCTCACATGACATTTGATGTATTTTTTCCTGCTTCTGTTTGTATTTTTGCACAGTGGATCTCAGGGGGGAGAAGGGAATAGCCTGCTGAACTAGGCCAGTGGAGACATTGACATTTAGACTCAAAGGCTAATGGGATGCCTGAGTCTACCCTGTGCTTGCAGGCTCTTTGTCGGGGTTCTCAGATCAGGACCGACTAGCCCACGCTCTTCTTCCAGACCGTCTGGAGCCCTAATGCGCTCTCCCTCCAGACACAGCGTCTTTGAAATATTCCCATTTTCTTCATTCAGTCTCCACCTCTGAATGGTAGTAGCTGAAGACAGTATGGCTGCCAGTGTGTCTCTCTGGTGGCTGCAGCTGAAGACTCAACTCATCTCACACTGAGAGAGGGATGCGGGGAGGCCACAAAAGAGAATCTCATTGTCTTCTCTAATGGAGGACAGGGGCTCCTGGAGTTCTGCCCTTACAGTGGTAAAGCAAGGCCCTCTTCAGATAAGTCATTTATTATGTCTAAAGGCTCATTTATTTTATCCCAAGGCTATGTGGTGAAAAACATCTCTAATGATGATAGTAATACCCAGTCGGTTAAGATGTTAGAATGATCTTTCATCTCCCGTGAGATGTCTTAGCCTGACCTATTCTTTGACCCTCAGGGCCAGTGCTGCCTATTGGAGCCAGAAGACTCATTTGACATAGCTCAAAGGCTGCCTTAACCCTGCGGTAAACTCATATCCTCGGAATACTCCCAGACTTTTTGACACTTGGTAATGGATACTGTGGCCATAGCTTTAACACATCCATTACAGTGTCACAATGGGGAAGTGCAATACAAATTAAACATAATACAAAAGTATTAGTTTTTGTACTATAGACCCATCTACGTCGTGGAAAAGTTGCATTTAGAGATGACTGCACACCCTTGGGCACTTAACAGATGACAGTTTCTTGTGCTGCTGCTGTGTTATAATGTCTACAGTATAGGGGACCATTTGGCAACCCCATTACAGCAGTTGAGTGGTGTAATTTCCACTACCTACATTTTACCCCAGACTAACTGGGGACTGGAAATAAAACTAACTGGGGACTGGAAATAAAACTGAGGACTGGGAAAATCTGAGCATTTGAGAGGGTGACTCTCTAATTCCTATAGACTGCTGTTCTACAGTAACGTTCAGGACATTAGTATCCCAGGATGTAAAAGGACAGCTGCAGAAGTGTTCTTAAATGTGAGATTTAAGTGTCCCCCATGCTAATAGGATTGCTCTTATCCCCAAGAAGGCAGTAACATTATAAATATAAAAAGAAAATAAGAGATTTGTTTTGCTCTTGGAAATATCAGCATAATTAGGAGTAGCTTATCATTTCCAAATCAGGCCTGACATTTAGGATGCTGGCAGGTAATGATAGAGAATCATCATTCACTTGTGTGATTAGAGGAATTTCTTCCTGATTGGAGTGCAGCAATGTGTACCCTTTTCCCAGGTGTCAGAATCATTCTTGTAGTACCAGATGCTACTTTAGTCACTCTGTCCACTCTGTTCACTGCAGCAGCACATCTAAGTTTTTATGTCTTGTTTAGGATACAAGGGAGGTGAAGAAGAACCATGCAGCCTTGTTGATCCAAGCGGAGGTTTTAATCAGTGACGTGAAGATAATTAATGATTGCTTCCTACTAGTCCAAACTTTGTGCTTCAAACATCTCTTTAGATACCATTGATTGCTTCATGTGTCCCTCTTCTGAGAAGACTTGTTAATTTTGAAGATATGCCACCTTGAACGTAAATGTACTGTGCTATACAGTATGTACATCATGTTTACCATATGTACACCTAAACAATTGTCACCTTTTGGCATTTTTGTTCTTTCAGGCTTCCTGTTCTATATCAGGACTTTACAAGAAGCCTGAATGGTTGTGCGTGAACCTAGAACCATCTGTTCAAATCATATCACTTCATCTGTGATGCAGTTAGGCTGTGGCATGTTACTAAGAGATGCGTCCCAGATAGAGCATAAAACATCAACGCAACACAGCAGCGCTACATCTCTCCCAGGCATACATAGAGACAGAGTCGAGCAGGCAGACCTTTCTTATTAGTCAACCGAAGCAAGGGCTAGGCAGGATAGGAGAGTGACAACAGCGTGTGAACATCAGGGAAATTGCATTTGTGAATGAGATCCCCCTAAAGGCCCAAGGTCCACTTGAAAAAATATTCAATGGATACTGAGACAGAGCTGCTCGTCTGTATTTGTGGTTGAAGGAGTAGTGCTAGCTGACGGTGGTTTAGGATTCAAGAGGAGGATCTGTGCAACTCCCACAGAAATCTAGCTCTCTTGCAGTGAGATAATGAACAAGCATCCCCCCTACAGTCTATAAGTAATAAATACACATTACCCACAATTACTTCTGTGCTTTATAACTGCAGATTTGGTCATAACAGTGCGCTGCGTCTTGCCATGCTGTTTTATTATAATTTATGATAGGCTCTCATGGCGTGTAGATAACTACTGTATTTATATATCAACTGTAGTGTGTAGCTGAGGGAGACTGCCATACAGCCCCAAAGCGCATTATTTCCTTGCTGCTGATGATGAATATGCTCGGATATGTTGAGAAGGTCTTCACTCTGGCTTAATCTTGGTATAAACAAATGAGAATAAAAGCTAAAAGAGCATGATATGTTTCCTATTACGGCTATGCAACATTAACTATGATATCCATACACCTATAGTTCTTGACTTATTTAAAAATGACAGCCAAATTGAGCTCACATATTCCTTTCAGTCGAGCTGGATTGACAAATTCAGCATTTCTCAGACAGCAATGCTGAACACATTTCCAAGCTGTGATAGGTAATTTCCGAGGAAGCAGCCTTATCTGTCTTTTCTCCCCACAGAAGAGGAGAAAAGTGGAGAAGAGAGGACAGGAGATGAGAGTAGTTGAGAGAGGAGGTAGATGCATGTTGTGTGATCTAAGGTAGTTGTCTGCCAGAGTGTGCTGCTTTTGTCCTGCAGAGGCTGAAGCTTCAGCTCCACACTGGAAACCCCTTTCAACTGAGAGCACAAATCCAGTTCATCAATATATCAAACACAGAGACGTACACCGAATCTCCATCACACCCTTTTACACATAATGAAGTATTTTATACCTGCCAATGATAAGTCTCGTAAATAAAAAATAAATGGCATGATGAGATTTACACTTACAATGCCCCAATTTTTACATTATAAAATGCTCATTCATTTATTATGGGTTAGGATCAGGGTGCAAGTAGTATGTTAAAATGTGTACCTAAAACCTGTTTGTCTTGCCAAAATATACAACACTGGAAACAACAACAGAACTTGCTGCCTAAACAGCAGCTCAAGTGAACATCTGTTGCAGCATGTTGCTCAATTGTAAAAATTAATGGACGGATCTTCCGGGGGTAAATAGTGAAGCCAATCTGAAAATTCTTTAAAGCTGCATTCTATCTGATTTCTAGCAGGGGGGCAACTCCACTGGTTGCAAAAAAAAAAAAAAAAAAAAAGTCTTATTCAATGTTCTGTAGCACCTTGACAACAAAGCTAGCTAGCTTGCAGTTTCCCTCTTTAGTGTTTATCTTAATGCAGAGCCCTTCCAACCAAAGACAAGACTGGGCTGCATCATCCTCCCAAGCTCCACTCTCTCCAAGAACAAGATGGCGAGTTCCAAATTTGCCAAACTGGAGGCTTTAAAACTGTAGTCCACAAACCAATGGGTGAAGTCACTGCTGCTAAATCCATTTCTTTTAGAGTCTATGTTCTTATGTTGTTTATTCATCGATTTGGAAGGGATGGTTTGGGGAAGGACACAGTGAAGCATCTTTTGTTTAATTCAAATCTGTGGAGTGTGTTTAAGTGAGTGTGTGCTCTCTTATCCACTATGTAACAAGCTTAGTGAAAATTATTTGCCTTTTCTGCATTACAGTTCTGACAAAGACTTTGCAACAATATCACTGGTGAAAACCACATGTACTGGAGACAATTAATTGGCAAACCAATTTTTATGCTGACATTCTTGCTTTGTAATAATAATTATAATAATAATAATAAATGGAATTTATATAGTGCTTTTTACAGGCTCAAAGTTGCTTTACAGGGGAGGTAGAAAACAAAAACAATGCAAAACAAAACATAAAAATACAAAACAAGATTCAGGCACATATGAAAAGGGAGGGGGACATAGTGCTACAGATAGGCAGAGGTGAAATGATTGGTCTTAAGGCAGGACTGGAAGGTTGTGAGGGACTCAGAGTTGCAGATCTCAAGTACTGGAGAAGTTTCTGTCCCCAAAACTGCAGAGGTTGGACTTGTTGGTGCAGAGGAGAACGGCTGAGGTGGATCTGAGGGATTGTGAGACAGTGGAAGTCTAGGTTGTATTGGCATAGTATCTGTCCAAGTACTCCGAGTACGGAGCCTTGGGGAACGCCTTGAGTGGCTGTGGCTCTGGCAGAGGTGTGGCTTTGGAGATAGATGAAGTGGGATCTGTTGGAGAGGTATGAGCAGTACCTTCAATACCGAGGTTTTTGAGTCTGGTGAGCAGAATGTTATGGCTCACGGTATCAAAGACTGCACTTAGGTTGAGGAGGATAAGGATGTTGAGGGAACTGGTGTCAGCAGAGGGGAGGAGGTGGTTGAGGACTTTAAGGAGAGCAGTTTACTGCTGTAGAGGGGGCAAAAAACAGATTAGAGGGGTTGAATGGGTTGTTGGCATGAAGATGGGTTTGGAGTTGTGAGGCAACTATACGTTCCAGGGTTTTAGACAGAAAGGGGAGGTTGGATATTGGGTGGTAGTTGTTAAGGGAGGAGGGATCCAGACCAGGTTTTTTAAGGATGGAGAGGAGGCAATTTGGAGGAGGGGTCAGGAGAGAAGGGGAGAAGAGGGGCCGCGGTAGGTGCTGGATTATTACCTGGGACATCAGATACAGGGGATAGGGATTAGTGAATGATGTTGATTTTTGTCAGCAAAAAAGTGGAGGAATGAGTTGCAGAGATCCTGAGTAGAGTTGGGAGGACGTTGGTCCGAGGCTCAAGGAGGTTGTTCACTGTATATGGATGGACGCCAATTCGTTGTCCATGTACATGCCTGTCCGTAAAGAGGCTTGGGCTTTGCTAAAGATACAAACCCAGAGACCTGTGTTGTACTGAATTAATGCAGTACTCAGCACCTGACCACTCAGGCAAGGTGTGTGTGTGTGTGTGTGTGTGTGTGTGTGTGTGTGTGTGTGTGTGTGTGTGTGTGTGTGTGTGTGTGTGTGTGTGTGTGTGTGTGTGTGTGTGTGTGTGTGTGTGTGTGTGTGTGTGTGTGTGTGTGTGTGTGTGTGTGTGTGTGTGTGTGTGTGTGTGTGTGTGTGTGTGTGTGTGTGTGTGTGTGTGTGTGTGTGTGTGACAAGATGCAATAAATGAAAAAATTTAGCGTTTTGGGTGTGACCGTCAAAGTGGAAGGCTGAAAGTGACCATGTCCTTCTACACATGCATGCGTGCATTCCGTTACAACTGCTGGCACTGTTGTTTTTAGCTAACTAGTTATGTTACTAATGAATATGTAGTATGGATGTAGCTCATAGCTCTGTGCTGCTAACAGTTGTAGATGGATTGACAGGTGGATGTCATGAAAATATTGGTTTTGTTTGACAGGAAGAAAACTTGAATGGATTTTGATCGATCTTGATATGAAAACACAAAGAAACCGGGCTTAAAGTATTTCGGCACTGTGCCGGAACCCTGGTGTGCGGCCGTAAATTTGGAAACTTGCATGCGGTTTTGTATTTTCAAGTCAATTGATTTAACCTGCCGATCATATGAGAGGAACGCAACTCTAACTAACGCAGAGCTTAAAGTACTCAGGCCTGGAGCCAGATTTCTGGCGTATGACTATTTTAGAAAAATAAATAAATGAAAAAGTCCACAAGGGATTTTGTTTTTGATGCCCTGGGTTTAACCAATCATCAAACTTCCACCTACCAATGAAACGAGTTCTACCTAATCTAATGCAAAGTAGGGAAAATTCTCGCCAAAGCAAGAGTGTGGTGTGTGGTCTCCGTGGTAACATGGATAAAACATGGAGATACAGCTTTAGTTGAGAAAGAAGTTAAGAGCAATTTGCGCTGGGAGTGAATAGAGAACAAGAGGAAAAGCACCCGGCTGCGGCTTATGTGCAGGGAAGATACTCACTGTATGGCAGCGGCGGTAAGAACGTGCTTGCTAGTTATTCGATGCTAGTCACAAAGCTTTGTTCTGTGCACTCTGTCATACAAGTATGTTACCGGCATCGTTGGCGGCCGCTGCGACTGCGCCTTCGTTTGTGATTAAAAACGATACATGTGTGCACGTTCACAGTGGAACACGATTTGTCATTAACAATGGCCATTGTGTAAAATATATCTAAAGCCCAAACTGCCTTGACAAAGCTGTCTGTTTGGAATCAGCATGGCCGTTATTTAAACGTCACAGCCTTGTCCCGAAGTTTAGATGTCTAGCTACATGAAAAGATAAACAAAGCTTTTTATTAAAAACACTTTTTTAATAAATGTACATGAAAAAATGAATGCCAACATGGACCAAATCATGAATGTACTAATTGGCTTTTTTGATGATGACCTGGCTAAAGTAACAACACATATAGAAAGTTTTGATTTCACTATGAATCACTGTTTCAATCAATGATTCAAATCTACATTGGGTATTAATTAAAAAAATATTTTGAAGAAGTAAAAAAAAAAACTTTTTACTTATTTTATTATTATGTAATATAAGAATTACTTAAACTGTTTTGCCAGTCAAACTACCTTTAATGAGTGCATATCAAAACATTACAATCAACCCCAATCAATCAAAACACCAACTCTGTCAGCATGTTTGCACTTTGTTTACTACCAAGCCTGTTTGTAACCGATAGGCTACCAACCAGATACCAGATCCTGGAGACATTTTATGCGCTCATGATCTAATATCGTCCCATTGCACACCCCTACTTTCCTATATTCTTATCACTGTAAACAACATGTAAATCAATGTTAATCCAGCTGTACATATACACCAATAAACATTCAAAAGCTTTCCATTGAGTTGTGTGAGAAAAAAAAGAGACCAGGAAACAGATGCTGACTGTTCCTTGTTGACTGAGGCGTTTTTGAGAAGCTGATAATCTTTGTAGTTGCGAGGAGGATCAAAAGGAAGAAAAAATGATGAGCGGGTATTGCTATCTATCCATCTATACCATCTTTTTTCCCCATCACTTAATTTATCTATGCATATCCCCCATGTCCTGCCTTACTCTTTCTGGCCGTTCATCACATGCCCAACCACATTATGATCGCTTTCCTGCTCTTTTCTCTTCCCGTCTTGCTCCTTTCTTCTTTTCTTTTCCGGCTCTTATCTTTCTTTCCTATCTAACAAGCCTCTGGGTTTCTTTGTCCATCAGTAGACTTTCCCACTCATATTAAACCAATTCATAAATTCCCTCCCTTCTCTCACCTGTCATCCCTACATATTTTCTCTCATACTAACCTGGATGGATACAGCATTGGGTATGCCACAGCTATTTCCCATCGCATCGGAGCGGTTTAGATGTGGCGACTCCTCCAGTCTCTGTGGCACTGACCCTGTCAGCCAATTCATGATTTTTTTCCTGAGTACCAGAAACGGACCCCCACCTGTCAAAGTGGCCAGAAAGAGAAGACCATCCGTAGAGAATCAGTCCAGACCGATTACCTCATCACAGGTAATTGCCATTCACAGGGAAAATGTGAGATCAGTTGTTCTCACTCGACTTACCTGGTTAAATAATAAAAATAAAAAAATGGTCTGTGTTTACATGCACATAATATTCCGGGTTTTGACCTTATTCCGATAAGATAATATTCCGACTAAGCTATTTACATGGCTAATGAAAATGAATATTCCGCAAATATTCACCTTTTACGTGTAGCCATGCAAAATAAGATTTTTTTATCAGCGATGTTAGTTTTGTTGGACCGTGCAAACACAGCGTCCTTCTTTCATTCCTTCAACCAGCTTCTTAAAAAGATCGGCATAGCGATATGTGCGCACATTAGAGCCGAACCGATACGATTTTTAAGGCCGCTACTGATACGAATATTTGATTATTTACAAATCCGATACGCAGAAATGTATCTATTTAAAAAAAAAATCCAGAAACATGTTACATTAGTTATTTGTAGTTAGTTGAGTTCTCACTAAAATAATATAATAATTTGTTTCATTGTCACAACAGAACATAGGATAATATATATTATATTTTCATTCATCATATTAATTTATTTGTTATTATAAATGATACCGACGGATGAATATTAAACAAAAATTCTAAATTGGACGTTATAAATGCCGATACCAATAAATCGGGAAATGCTTAATTTCGGCCCGCCAATATATTGGTCTGGCTCTAGCACACATCCAAAAAACTGTTGATAGCCAAGTCTTTGATCATGTTTAAAAGTAGCTGTGTTTCTCCTTCTTATCGGGTCTGCTGCCTTGCAAACTGCTGGTTGGTTGATTTATGTACAGCAACCATAGCAACGCACAGAGCTGCTTATGGTCTTATGGTCAGATACGGAATAATAGTGGAATATTGGTGTGCATGTGAACCTACTCAATGATTTTGAATCAATAGAAGGTTGTGTGTGTGTGTGTGTGAGAGAGGGGGGGGGGGGCGGGGGGCAGAGAGAGAGGGAGTCAGAGAGACCGAGAGACATTGGCACAAGAAGCATGTTTGATGTTTCAACTACGGTATTTCCTTGAGCGGTCCTTTCCAGGCTTCATGTCAGCCCTTGCTCCTGCGCTCTGACATATTGAAAGAGTTTGAGTACAGAAAGAAATGAAGGAGAGGAAGACAGAGAAAAGAGAGTGGTCATTAATACTAAGGGAATTGATCTATTCAGGTCTCCATGGGTTTGCCTGTCTACCAGTGATTGTAGTGTGCTCATTATCCATCTCTGCTCCAGGTAATTACTGGCTTGTTTTGATCGGAAAGCTTTTAATTACTTGCTCATTAGCATTGTTTAATTAAACACCCCCATGCCTTTTATAAAGCAGGACTGTGTTCTTTCTCTTCTTCATTAGATGTTGTAGGATGGGGTTATAGTGGGATTGAGAGATGGTTGGACAGGACTTTAAGCTTATGCATGATTATGATTTAGGTATGTAACTAGTTTTAGACATTTTTGCATTTATTGCAGTATATTCCATAGTGTCCATTCTTGTATCCCACCTTTTTAGAGGTGTAGAGCCTTCCTTACTAAGGTTTACAGGTGAGGAAAAAGAAGAGGGATGAGGTGTTTCTTCAATTCCATGCAGACACTTTCCCCTGTGCCGAAGGTGCTGTAGGACAATCACACATTGAGGAGCTGAGATGGCAGTAGGGGTTTAGAGATAGAGAGGCAGGGAGAGTAAGATGAAGTGGGGGAGGAAGTGGAAGAAAACGTTGGATCCCAATGTGAAAGGCTATGTGAGAGGCTTTTAAATAACTAGGCTGCACAGTTGAGTAGCTGGACAAGACACAGACAGAACAGCAAGAAGAATGCCAAACGCAAAGGCTGATTCTCTGCTTTTTTGACCGTCTTTCCCTTTTTTCGTTTCCCCTTGTCTGTCACTCTATTTCCGAGCTCTCACTCTATCCTTGTTCTTTAAATTCGTCCATGTCGCAATTGCATCTTTTATGCTGCCTTCCTCATGAATTCTCTCCTACACTTTCAGTTCAATTCTTTATCAGAGCTTATTTTCTCGCTTTCTGTGTCCGTCGATCTTTTTGCTTCCCTTTCCCAGCATGCAATAGCTGACAGTATTCGTCCAGTTGAGTAGTTTACAGGAGGGTGTGTGTGTGTGTGTGTGTTTGTGTGTGTGTGTGTGTGTGTGTGTGTGTGTGTGTGTGTGTGCTAGAGTGTATTTGTTTGCATCTACATGTCTGAGAGTGTATATAGTTGGGCCTACATATTTGTGTGTGTTTGCACATTGGGTAAGCAGAGACTAAACAGTCATAGTTTTGTTTTCTTAGCACGTCCTGGCGGAGTGTGACGGTGAACAAAGTGTCAGTGTGTGAGGGTGGAATGAAAGACAGCCGCGAGTGTCACAGCATGCCCCAGATCTGACACTCTGGAGCCCATAGTTGGGGACAGTGGCTAGCTGTCTGCCTGATATGGACGAAACCAAACTCTGTAGACGTAGGCCTTACGAGGAGCGCGGGGAAAGCCACTGGAGATGTGAGAGCAGGAGGTGGTTAGGGTGGACTTAGCCTGCCATTTGGTTGATTGAGCCATAAAGGTCAAAGAAGTATGTTCTGTATTGGTCTTGCCCTTAGCTTGTACAACAGATGCCGTGTGTTTAGCACATCTATTTGTTTTGACTTTCTAAACAATAGCTGTTACACAGGGAAGAAGGAATAGTTTTATTTTCATCTGCTTATCTCTTTCTGTCACAAGAAATCAGCTCTTTATGACCCCCGCAGCAGCAGCAGCAGGAAACAAATAGCCAGGGCATGCCATATCAAGCTGTGGGCCTGTACATTTATACTAGGTTAGTAATATATTGAATTACATTGTATTATGTCTCTACTCTTTAGCTTTGAGATAGCCATGATGATCCCCCCCAATGCAGCTTCTGCCTTTTTTCTATTCTCCTCTCCTAGTGCATTTATATACATTAAGCTGCGATCTCCTCAGAGGTGAATTAAATCTCAATTCCACCACTCATTGCTCTCCACTGCTTTATCCTCCTGCAGCTCAATTCCCAGCGGTGGTTACCACTTCCGCAGCAGAGTTTGTCTCTGTATGGGGAAAAAAGGAGAGAGCTGTGAGCATTGCGAATGCTCCCAGAAAGCTAAGGGGGTGCTCTTTTTGCGCTGGTACACAGTGACTCTGGCGTGGTGATTTGGAAAGCCATATAAAGGAACTGGAAGACCCATCAAGCCATTAGGGAATACGGCAAGTTGCGGAAATGAGCCTACAACGCATTGTAGGTAAATAAGCGGGCTGTACCTAAGTATACTCACAGGACAGAGAGGGAAAAATAAAGTATTTCTGATTCAGAAAACAACGCCAAGCCTTATGTGTACATTAGACCCCGACCGATCGGCCGGCTGATATCATCGGCCGATATTAGGCAATTCCCAATATATCGTTATCAGCATTTATATTGCTCGATTTACAAAAAAATGAATAATTCTGATAAATGAATATTTAAAAAATAAAAACAGATGATCAACCATGTTATGAGCGTTGGCGTTGTATAGTTTGTCCACCAGAGGGCGCTCTATAACGTCCCTGTTGGAAACACTGATTATTTTTTGTTAATGTGTTTTTGTTCAAAGGACTTTTATATAGTTTATCTATCAGACCTTTAATATATTTTGATGTTCCTCTGTTCTGTTGTAACAATTAATGAAATTATTATCATACAGAGAGGTAGAAGGACAAAGAATTAAATGGTTTTACTACTACGTTTGAAAAGGGGAAGTAAATGGTGACCGCAGAGATATGGCTGACCTTCAGGTGCCCTGGCGCCTTCCTTTCATGGGAAGAGCAGATTAACAAGTGATTTTCAGTGGGAAAAATGAACTCACTGATGCATTGCGCTAATTTCATTTAACATTTAAAGAAATGAGAAGAACAGGTTCCTGAGAGTTGCCACGGGCAAGCAGAAAGGGTAGGGGGGGGGGTGGGGGGGGAGCTGGAGCCGGGCGAAACATGGTGCAGTCAGCAGTTTGTGTTGAATGGAGTGAGAATGAGAGATAAGCCGCGAGCCATCGATTCATTACTCCACATATTACTCTTTTTTTTTTTTTATGCCTTTCCATCTCTTGAACTCCAGTCCATCAGTTCTTCTTTGGTCTCCCTAGCTGAACATGGGCGTGACCCAGAGGAGTGTTGCAAACCACACTGAGCGGTGTATTTCCTGCTGTTCAAAAAGGGTTCAAAAAGTTCAAGTTCAAACAACTTTATTAATCCTAAACGGGCAATTCTGTTTTTGACAGTCTACAGACTCACAAAAAAACATTTACACATAAACACAGACAACAGACAAGAGAATGACAGAGACAACGCACAACGGCTGGGCAATGAGTGTGCCCATTTCAATCAATTTAAGTTAAGAACAAAGATAGGTAGGTAGGTAGGTAGGTAGGTAGGTAGATAGATAGATAGAATAAGGTTCCCAGACAAATGGAACAAAAGCAGTTCACAATAAAATAAGATGTTTGGTCCAAGAGACTATTGTCAAAATTTAAAGTCTGAGAGCAGACAGAATGAAGGACTTCATAAACATGTGTGTGTTCGAGGCCGAGGTCCAAGTGTCGTGGAGCAGGTTCAGGACGGTTCTTGCACCATCAGCACAGCTGTATTGGCTGTGGCAGAGATGCTTCTCAGCGATTTCTGCAACATAAAGAGTTAAGATGGCTGTGCTCTTGACTTCTACTAATCCTATTACTCGAGAGTGCTGCTCTTAGAGGGCTCCAACCTCACTTTTATTGGAAATCCTTTGCTGTTATAAAGCCTTTTAGCCTTTGGCTGGGCTATTGCTCTCGTAAATCTAGTTCCTGGCCTTTGGGCAATTCCCTCATGTTTGTATTATTGCATTGTTACTTATAGACATTTGTATACTGACAGAATCCAGCTCTTTTATAATTGTCATAATGCTTGTATCATTCACTTACAAGTTTTCTGCTGATGTCAGCCATTTATGTGTTTTTTTTTCTCCTGTAGTAGTTGCCTTACAGTTCTACAGTTTCATTAATGCCTTTCAGACTGAAACAACTAAAAGTCAGACAGTGTGAAAGCTGGGAATGCCATGGCTGGCTATAATGCTTCTAATTTCCTCCTTAGCTGATCTCTAAATGTTTGTGCTTTGTCACTGCCACTACACCACAGAATAAATGTACTCTTTCACCTCACTGTGCCTCCTCCTTCTCACTCTCTAATTCATCTAATTTCCGCCTCGTGGTTGGTTCAATCCCCACCTCCTTTCAGTGCCGGCTCCTCCAGCGTCAGGCTCGCGCTGCTGGCTGCTCCGTATTCCGGGGCCGTTGTGTCTCCGGTGGAGAGTGATTGTGCCGGTAGCAGGGAGGTCAATTGGAAGAAATTGCGTTGCAGCCACCGTGGAGCTGAGGCGAGAGGGAACAAACTGGATATTAGCCCAATCCATGTAGGCTGGCGTG
>NC_048413.1:9583232-9594109 GCF_013103735.1 Etheostoma cragini
CACCATCCCCCCCCGCCCCACCACCCCCACACACACTGCCACCCACCCTCAACACACCCATGCACACTTGCACAGTCCTTTACTTTGGTCAGCGGCTGACTGGAGAAATGGAACCAGGCCGGGGAACAATTAAACAGTATCATGCATTTGTACAAATCCAAATTTACACTTGCAGCACTCAGTGTGACAAAATACAGACTGTATTATTAAAAGGAATTTCTGCACTTTCTGCATTGTGACTTTCCAGCATGTCCTTGCAGCCTTGTTAGCCAGACCAGTAAAGCCACACAGCTCAAGGTTCCTATGTGTTGGCGCTTAGCTCAGGATTAAAGTGTGTACATTTCAGCTTCTGGGGGCAACACTCTTTCTGCCTGCTCACTTTGTTCTCTCCATTGGTAAAAAAACAAACATGTTTTTCAAAGGTACTAGTACTCTCTACTGACGACCTATACTAGTACTGGCGTTTTTCTGTGTCTCCCATCTGATGCTGGCAGATAGGAAGAAATTCTGCCTCTACGTGACATAACACGTATAGCAAACCGGACCTACAGTAAGTAGTCAGCCAGTGGAAGATTTGCTTATTGGAGGTATAGATCTTGAAGGTCTATGCTCTCGTCTCACGTTTATGTTCATGTTTACAGTATGTGGACATGTAAGGGTGCATTATTACAGCTACAGTTCTACGTAGATATTCAACCCCAGTGCAAAACCAAGTTTGAGATAATATCAGTATGAGGAAGGTCTGATGGGAAAAGTACAAAATTGTAAACATAAATCATAATCAGAGCCTGAAGTAAATATTAAAGTACATTGAAGAAAGGAAAACAAAAAACGAAGTCTATCTAGTTCTTTTATACATTCATCATTTTGGAAGAAGTACTGTCAGCAAGACCAGTCAAAGCTCTCTAGTGCCTGGCTGACCACATCTTTTTTCTTCAATTATATCAGTTATTATCAGCTAAATTCTATTGTACTGGGTTGGCAGCAGACATATTGTTTTGAGGCTGATATCTCAAAACAGTGGTAGGTGAAACCAAAACTATTAGCACTAGGGGTAAGTGAGAAATGTTTTAATGATTTTTTTCTTTTTTGTGATTTATGTAGGTGAACTGATCCTTCAATCCAAACACCTGTGCTGCATCTTGCCAGTTTGGCAACTTGCTGAGATCCAGTAGTAAATATGAACAATGCTATTTGACTCTTAAGCATCTCAAAAACTTTCTTCCTGTTTATCCCAAACCGTTTAGATTGTTTGCCTGCCAAAAGTAAATCTACACATGCCAAACTCACCAGTATGTGCTCACTGTTAGTCCGTTCTGTATTCTGGGTCAACCAGGAGAGTGTGCATAATAAACTGTCCATCTTTGCCAGTTTGATTGCTACTTTCAATTCACATGAACTACAAAATGTTTACTAGATTTGCCCAAGGTACCATGGGTACCAGTGACATACTTTGTAGAACAAATCTCAGACAGCCTCTGTGAAAGAAAAGGAAGACGTGCCGCCACCCATCTGATCTGATAGTGCTATCTGTAAGCTTCATACACCTCCTGATGGAAGTTGGCATTGGCAATTTCCGGTTGAGACCTTTTGTTGTTGTGATGAGTAATTAACAATGGCCTACAAAGATGTTGGTGTGAATATTTAATAGTGACAAAGCGGGGGAGTGGGTAGACAGTGTTAAAACTACGACTCATGTATAATTCATAGTCACTGACAGTGATTGGACTATCTTGCTTCTCTCTCTTTCTTTCACTATCCCTCTTTCCCCCCCTTTACTCCCTCTCCTTTCATATCCCAGGGTACACTGGGCTCCCCTTGTATAGAGGAGAATCCAATGTGGAGTGCCACTTCATATCTTGTTCTGCAATTTATTCATGGTAATGAAGGGTTTTAATGTACTGTACATCCCAGAACTCTGGCTTTGGTTGTAACATACTCAACAGTGATCTGTGGGATGGATTATTTGAGCACTGGCTTTAATTTAGATTCAATTACAGGGCTGGTGTTGTAGGATGGGATGTGACCTCTAATGTCCACGCTGTCTCTGTCTGAGCCATTACTGCCAAGCACGACAGAGAAACACTGGTTCAAGCTTTACATCTGTTAGATTTGTATGTCAGGCCAAGACAGCCTGCTTTCCTCTCAAGAGTTTCCCAGGTATTGATGCCCAACCTGTACCTCTTTCTCTCACATCAACCCCTCCTTTTTCCATTATTGGTCTGACTTGCTGTTTGCTGTGGTTCTCTTATCTCTGCACCCTCGCCATCTCAGTCTCTCTCAGTCCAGGCTTGCCAATTCAGTCCCTCATTTGTACAACTCCTCACCTCTTCAACACACTTTTCTCCACGCAGGTTTTTAAGTACATTCAACACAACACACACACACACACACACACACACACACACACACACACACACACACACACACACACACACACACACACACACACACACACGCACGTGCAGATGGAATCATACAGACATATATTCATACCCACACCTCTTTTAGATGTGGTCTAGATGTGTAGATTTGATCTCTTCCTCATTCATCCTCCTACTCTTTACTGTGGGGAATCACACATTTCTTCTGTGAAGCAGCCTATGACCAGGCAGCATCCACCAGGTTTTACCCAATTGGTTTCCACCATGCAGCTCTCACACATACCATACAGCATATGCAGCATGCGGAGCAAGATGGATGGAGTGATTATAAAAGAACACATGGTTTGACATTTATTAGTTGCTTTTTAGTTCAGATGTTTTCTCATTTCCTAGCAGCATTGGACTTAGGCTCTTTTTTTACTGCTGAAATTGATTGCCTTGTTACTCAGCATCTTTCTCTCACCCACACACATATTCCCTCTCTTTCTTTCTTTCTCTTTTTTTGTCCCCAGCCAGTTGGAGGCAGTAAATAACTATTGATTCGGGTCAACTGAAGCTTACTAGCTGATGCTATTGTGCTAACGGCTCCCTTTGTCTCTTGTCCCTGTTGTTCGTGTGTCACACCTGCTTTGTTTGTGCATGCTAGACCTTACACAAAGTTCAGTTTGAGTTTTTGGGAAATATTAATAATGGTGGCTGGTTTAATATGTTCATACAACTATCTTATAACTTTATATTGCTTACTACCTCATCTCCCTGTGCACAGGACTAAAAGAAAAAAACTAGCTAGGTTTTTGTTGCCATTTCTAAACTAAGCTGGCTAAATTAAAATAATTTGACCTTGCCTCCTCCACCTTGTAATTTTTTTAATCGAAAAATGTAACTAAACGGCTGTCCATCTGAAAACAACGGCCATGCCTTTTAGTGCAGGAGGACCAGATAATAGTTTTTTTTTAAACAACGGCCCAGTGCTGATCTCCTCACAGAGAAACTAACTTCCAGTAAGATGATTCCTTATCCCGACAACATACAGATGTCTGTGCAGACGTTTTATGGTGAGTCTGCTGATGTGCTTAATATGCTCATTAAATCAGCGACAGCGGCACATGTGTTTCTGCTCATTCTGCCCACATGAGGCAGAGTAGTAATTCAATCTGCAGCCTCCCTGGTTAGCCACATGTGCTAATGCATGCACCAGGACTTGATACAGCCTGACACTACCACGCTGGAGATGCAATCTGTATGGAAGATGTTGTTGCCAGAATTGCTCTGTGAGATTATGTATGGGACTCTGGCATTGTGTGTGTGTGTGTGTGTGTGTGTTGTGTTAAATGGGGGTTTAAGAGAGGTTAGGGACTGGGCCGATTTTGGCCCCGTAAGCACGCTGGGGAAATTTTAGTGGCCAGAGAGATATCAGCTTCATTTGAGTTTTCATTTCATTTTCAATCAGGCAGTCCATTGAGGTTAGGGAGCTAAAATAACACTCATTAATAGAGACACACACTGTCCACCAGGATCTGGATGTCCTACAGCAGGAAGGGTAAAAAAAACAACAACCAGAGGCAATTATGATTTAGCCACAACTTTTTTTTCCTTCATCTTCCCAGTCAAAATGGATTAACCTCGGGCTGGCAAATGCAAATGGCCTATGTATTTAGGCCCAGCTTGAAAGGGTGAGTCATCCTTGTTATGGTGTCATCCCTGTCACCTTTGCTTTGGCAGAGACACAAGACAAATGTGTGTGTGCGTGACCTGGCACCGGCCTCAGTGACACACCAGTGATTGAGATGACGAGACGGGATCAGCAGGCCATCTGCGGGCTCCTAGAAGAGAAGGCATTATTAGAAATTGTGTTGGATCATTAGAAATTGTATCACAATTGAGTCACACACATTCACGTGTTCGGGCAAGGGAGTAATAGCTGTGGCTCAACATTTTAAATACACTATCCCTCCCTCTACCTCCCGTCTTTTTTCCATCCTACCGTCTGCTCAGCAGATTCACCATAACACTGTAAACCAGACCGTTGGAACCAAGAATAAATGGAAGTGACACCCCATGTATCTTTCTATGTGACCTCAGGCCAAATTCCCTATAGAGAATCAGCACCTCCATTGCTCTGTTGCCGTTCACAGCAGAGAAACAACTGTGCTTAAAAGCACTCTAAAATCCTCTGTTGTTTGAAAGACAACAAACAAGCCTCGAAATGCTAACCCAAGTTTCACATCATTGTGTTTAAAAGGTGATGGCAATAATATATATTTCTTTATTTACAGACTCAAGGTCCAGATAAAAAATAAATAAAAAATCACAATAGAAACACAAAAACATACAAATCTACAAATTGCAATGGCCAATAAATAAAACGGGTACAGGTGCGTGTTCCAGTGACTCCATAGTTTTGACGAATATCTGGTATCACTGAGTGCAGGATTGATTATAGCATTTAAAACTGTATTATTTGACTCCGTTAATTGGCATATAAATCTGTTCATTAACTTCCTCATTAACATTACAGGTCACACACAGATGGCTAGCACTGGTCCATCTAGGACGCTTCATCAGAATTCTGAATGCATCTCTGTATGCCACCTTTATCTTGTTTATCTTTGCTTTACTGTAGCTGCACCATAGATGAGCTGTATACAGTGGAGTACAGTATACTCTGAAAGAACACAACTGAAATTTGCTTCCATATAATTTACAGCACTGCCGCTGTATATCATCATCACAAAAATCGTCCCTGAAAATGTGGCCCAAGTATTTTACTTGAGTAACCACGTTAAAGTCTTGCCCTGACAATACACTGTGTAAGGATAGGTAAGGTCATAGAGCAATCATGTTTGTTGCTATATCTCTGAATGTAATATATATGTTTAATCGCCGGGTTTCTCTCTAGAATTCCCTGGTAAAACAATTATACCAACAGGTTTGGTTTCTTTTATGCTTAAATCTTCTCAATGCTCAACTTCGTGTGTAGAAAACCTGGTGATACTCCAAGCTAAGTTTCATGTTGTGTTGAGCCTACTTAGTGTTTTAAAAATGTTGATTTTGCCCCTAGCACTCCCATTCAAAAGGCCATTTGATCAAAAAACAAACATATGGTAAATCTTAAAAGTGGTGCTTCCTTCTTAATTATGCTTTTAAACTAAAGTTTGACTCAAGTACAGTCACAAAAACACCCTAAGTTGCGTTTTGGCGATACAATTGCATTTGGACCTATTCAGCCACGCTGAATTGCCTAAGAACACATACTGCTCATCCTACGCTTCCTAATATTGTTAATATGTGGTATGAGGTAAAAGAATATATGAACATATTGGACTCTCTGTCACAATTCAGCACATAGTGGGGCAATGTTTCATTTAAACCAGGCATGCTGGATGCAGGATTTGTAATTCTTTCTAAATATGAATGTATAATATTCCAAGGGATTTCTTTTTTAAATGTCTCTTCTATATAAAACCGATCACTCAAGATTCCTGCACTCTCATCCTTAGAAGAAATTATTCTAACAACTGCAATGAGAGAGGTTTCATCACTATATAACTGGCTTGCATCTGGCTCTAAAGAACCATGTATCGTTGGACTTGAGACATGGAGGGCGGACTTAAAAGAGGACATTTCAGAAAACGATTGGTAGAAAGCTTGGGACTCATCTTAGAAAAAAAACAATAGAATTGGCTGATGCAGACACAACACCTGTTAAATCGAATAAATACAACAGTAAAATACCTGGCCCTTGTTTGAAATGCAATGAGGCAGAAGGAACATTTATCCATTATAGACTGGGAGTCCGAGAGTGTGACAACATTAAAACATTCTGGAGGGAGGGGATCAATAAAACTTTCATCTTGTTTGTGAACATTCCGCTTAGTTGAAACTTTGGTTGTTGAAAATTGTAATTGCAATGAAAAATGAATGAAAACATTGTATTAAAAAAAGGGTTTCATGTCCAGGACAGCTAAGAGTGTGTGAGCCCACAGAGCCCGACCGATATATTGGCGGGACGATGTTAGGCATTCGGTGTCAGCATTTATAATGGCCAATAAAAATAAATGAAATTTATGTTTTTTTAATTCTTCATTCATCAGAATCCTTTATAAAATGAATATTTTAAAATATAAAAATAAAAACGGATTACACAGTTTGTCCACCAGATCAGAACTTTGAATAAAACCAATTATTATATTGTTTTAGTGAGAAGTCATAAATAACTACAACTAACTATGTTAGGAAAATCAGTTTAAGTTTTGTCACGCATTTCTGGATAATTTTCTTTTTTTAATTTACTGTACATCGGCTGATATATTGGTGTATTGGATTTTTTTATTAACTAAACATTTGGATCTGTATTGGCCTTCAAAATCTTTTTAACTTGACGAAGCTGCCAGGGTTCTTCACAGTGCAGTAATAAATTAAATAAACACACAGCAAGACAACAGTATATTTGCACTACAAATATTAACCTGAAAACAATGAAAGATGATTTAAGGTGGATTGTTTCTTTTAATACATTTTTAAAGTAGATGCCAATTCCTGAGTTTTTCTTTACAAATAAAAACCATGAACGAAAAGGCTCTTTTTCTTTGAGAAATCCACGAATGACTATATATAGTCATTGTGAGGGTTCATTTCATCACTGTCAAAAAGAAAGATAGAAGAAGTAGATGTAAATGCATGACAATGTGTATAAACAAACATGTAAATTAGTTTAATTTTGTGAATGTATGTCTGCCTGTGCAACACTACTTGCATCTGTGCACATAGAGTATGAGTAATTGAGGGTTGAGGATGGATTGCTGTTGAGTGCGTACAAGTGGATCTGCGGGGTTCAGCTGCCCAGCGTATGGCTGAGTGATGCTCTCTGCTTGGCCGCCACTGCACTATGAATACACAAACAGCAGCATATTTCACAAACAAGTGTTGGCTGGTGTGCTTAGTCTCTGCGCCACCTCAGATCAACAATATTAATATACTCCAAATATTAGTTTTCTCTCTCATTACCAAGCTGGGTGCTCTATGCCTGAACCTACAGCAGTCCTTGAGGAAGGAGACAGCGCTGTGTTTGTGTGTGTGTGTGTGTGTGTGTGTTAAACCAATTACACTGTAATGCCCCTGGTTTCTTTAGCTTGAAGAGAATATTTTTCGCCTTTGAGCGGCTTGCTGTTATGTGTTCTTATAGAAGTAACTGTATATTGCTGCTCGTGAATTCATATCACTGCACTAAATTGTGTTGCACTTGTTTGTGCAGCAGAATATGGATGCGTTTAGACAATAGCCATGACAGCTCACTACGAGTTGCTTCTTGCTAAGCCTAAGTGGGAGAATAGTAAATAGAGAACGAGAGGTGAGCTGTGCATCGTGAAATCCCCATCTGCTGTAAAGTGGGGCGCTGACACTTTCAATCTGTTCGGGTTCGCATTTGTCCCTCCCTCTCAGCTTTCTTTCCCCCTCTCCATTATTGGTCTAATCCTTGATCTTTCCTCCATTTCTGCTTTTGTTTCTCATGGGCAAAGCCTCCTTGGTCTGCTTAATACAGTAATCACACATCTATCTCAGTGACAAGGCCTTGGCTTGTGTCCCATAGTGTTGGTTAGGTATCTCATGAAAGCAACCTAATGTATTGAATACATTTGTTGTGTTTCATATAGGGCTGCACAATTATGGCCAAAATGATAATCACAATTATTTTGATCAAAATTTTGATCACAATTATTCTCACGATTATTTGTTGATTTTAACCAAAACTAATTTATCGTCACATAGGCTATTTATATCACAGAGAGACGGCTGACTCATTATGAACGGGTCCAGCACGGGTCAAATGGCGGATACACATGTTATGTGTATGAAATGTCTGAATCGTCACTGCGCTGCATTTTTATGAACTATGATATTCTGGCCATGGGGACATCTCTCGCGCAAGTCCAGCAGGCTCCGTCCCACATGCTGTCACTGTACCAACTGAAGTTAGTTGCATTCAATAACTTCTTCTGTGTTATTTACCGTGGTGGCCGCTATAGCAGAGTTACCCGCGGAAACACTGGTACAAATACAGGTTTGCCCCTCATACTTAAAAATAAACAGCTGTGTTAATAAAAAATGTAAACTGTCGACAAATGTCAGAAGTGTGGACCGGAGGCAGCTGTGTGGCAGGGCTGCACGGAGAGTAAGAAGAGAGAGAGTAGAGGATAGAGCCAACACAGGCACGGCTTTACGGATAAAATGGGTAACGCAAAATTAAACCATATCCATATAAACAGCATTGCAGCAGATGCGAGGACATTAGCACCGGTGCGCCGACTAGCACTGGTCACTGCTGTTGTCTGAAAAACAACAGACGGGACAAAATGTTGCGTTTACTGGTAAACTGGTAAACCTTGAGACCGACGTGTAACCGACTGCTATCTGTTGAGTTTTCCTCACGTTACTCTGTCCTCTGTGACCGTCTACATGTAGAAACTAAGCTGCACGTGGTGCAGGGAACAACTCTGACTGGCTCATGATCAGACAGTGGTTTACGGAGCGGTAGATGTGCTGTGCAAAAAAAAAACAAGCATTCTATAAAATGACGCTTTAAAAAAAAAACACTTGATCACTCAAATATGATCGTGGGAAGTCAAAATCGTGATGGTGATTAAAATTTGATTAATTGTGCAGCCCTAGTTTCATAGTCTATGACCAACATAATGCATCCTTGGTGACGGTCACCTAAAATGGCAAGTCATCTTTTGTTTTTTGAACATGCCTTCGCCCTATTGTAATTACATTGTGGGTTGTTCAGTTTTCCTGGAGGGACCATGGGGAATGTTTCGAACCACGTGAATGGGTCAACATGACCACTTTCTCCTGGGGCACAGGGACAAGTGGTGGGACTATTTTTTCTCATTAAATGTTAGCGTCTTCCCAGGGTCAGAAGGACTGGGAAAGTTGTGGGTACAAACCACTTGAAGCATTCTCATTTCACTACAATAAAATGTGGTTTTGGCTCTAGCTGTGTTTAGGAATAAAGCTCTCACAGTACGAGTGGATGTGGGGTCTTGAATTCACAGGAAATGCTTCAACTTTGGGAACGACACATTATCTATCTTTGTAAAAACCAAAATATATCCCTCTGTCTCTAGCGGAAGTTGGTAAATTCTTAGCCTTCAAGTTTAGTTAGGTCAAGAAAACCATTAAATCAGATTCAATCACTGTGGGATATCAGGTGGATTTCTACCCATTTGCTAGTCTAAATTGGATTGTCACACATACATAAATACATAATGCTCCTTGTGGACATGTTTATCCCATTCGTAAATTTAGTGTGGAATAGAATTATTAGCGGGTCAAGGCTAACAGCAAAAGACAGAAACAGAAAATTGTCATTAAATTATTTTCTGATATTAAAAAATACAACATTTTGTCAAACCTTAGTAGAACTTATTTTTCCTCACATTCTAGTAGTAGTAGTAGTAGTAGTAGTTGTAGTGCGTTTCCGTTAACTTTGCATTCTTGTGAACCCATAATAAGCTGCTACTGCATCAGCTGTGGTACTCTTTCTCTTCTCTTTTAGTGCAGCTTGAATCCAGCTGTGCTTGACACACACACGCACACGCACACATGCACACACAAAATGCTAGTTAGTCAAGGGCATTCTGTGAAACCAGAGTAAGGGATAAAGTTTTTGAATAGAAAAAATGAGAAACTGAGGGACTGCAAGTGAATGTGGGAGTGGAGTGGTGCTAAAAGGGTCACAGTGGCTGGTCTGCAATTTACAACCACTTATTCATTTTTCTCCTGGTTTATATATAGGTGTGTGTGTGTGTGTGTGTGTGTGTGTACCTGCTGTTTTTGTCAGGGCAGAGGCAAACTCTTTTCCCCAATCAAAGACTTTTGCAGGTGCACATGCAGATGTATGCTTATCCTCATTTGATGTGTGCATGTATGTGTTCATTTGTCCATGTGTATGGATGCTTTAAATTACTTTACATTATTTCATAAAGCAGATCAAACCCATACAGCAAACCTAACCTATAGGAGTTTTGGCTTCACCTTCTTGTTTAGGGGTTGAAATCATAGAAATAAAATGAATAGGAAGTCAGTTCCCATTATGGGTGTAAGATATGTCGACTCAATCGCAATATATTGCAATATGTCAAAAGTGTGCAATATTTTGTTGATTTTGTGGAGTGCTGTGTCCCGTCCGTTTACTGTGTGGCTCGGAACAATTGAAACTTGAAACACTATAACGATCATGTTTCATTGGCCAGTTACCATGCCACTTGCACGTGTTAGTACATGTCAGCGCACGTGGCCAAAACATGACAAACCCTATGGAGCAAACCATGTGGCCGCTGCAAGAGAAAACCCTATGGAGCGAACCACAGGGCCACTATATGACAAACCCTATGGAGCGAACCACAGGGCCACTACATCCATCCATCCATCCATCCATCCATCCATCTTCGACCGCTTATCCGGTATCGGGTCGCGGGGGCAGCAGCTCCA